>NC_091980.1:239408276-239712522 GCF_044704955.1 Pristiophorus japonicus | reverse complement strand
GGAGAAATAGACTCTTTCTATCCATTATATCTAGGCCCCTCATAATTGTACACACCTCAATGAGATCACCCCTCAGCCTCTTCTGTCCCAAGGAAAACAAATCCAGCCTATCCAATCTGTCCTCAGCCAAGATTCTCCACTCCTGGCAACATCTTTGTAAATCTCCTCTGTACCCTCTGCAGTGCAATCACGTCCTTCCTGTAATGCGGTGACCAGAACTGCACAGTACTCCAGCTGTAGTCTAACCAGTGTTTTATACAGTTCAAGCATAACCCCCCAACTCTTGTATTCTATACCTCAGCTGATAAAGGCAAGAATTCCATATGCCTTCTTAACCACCTGGCCTGCTACCTTCAGGGATCTGTGAACATCATTCCAAGGTCCCTTTGTTCCTCTACACTTCAATTTCCTACCAAACATTTAATGTGTATTCCCTTTCCTGGTTAGCCCTCCCCAAATGCATTACCTCACATTCTCCGGATTAAATTCCATTTGCCACGGTTCTGCCCACCTGACCAGTTCATCGATATCTTCCTGCAGTCCACAGCTTTCTTCATTATCAGCCACACAGCCAATTTTAGTATCATCGGCCTGCAAACTACTTAATCATATCCCTTATATTCAAGTCTAGATCATTGATGTATACCACAAAACGCAAGGGATCTCGTACTGAGCCCTGCGTACCACTGGAAACATCCTACCAGGCTCAAAAACACACATCGCCCTTTGCTTCCTGCCGGAGCCAATTTTGGATCCAACTTGCCACTTTGCCTTGGATCCCATGGGCTTTAACTTTCGTGACCAGTCTGCCATGTGGGACCTTATCAAAAGCTTAGCTAAAATCCATATACACTACATCATATGCACTGCCCTCATCGACCCTCCTGGTTACCTCCTTGAAAAATTCAATCAAGTTAGTCAGACACGACCTTCCCTTAACAAATCCGTGCTGACTGTCCCGGATTATTCCGTGTCTTTCTAAATGTAGATTCATGCTGCCCTTCGGGATTTTTTCCAATAATTTTCCCACTAGAGGTTAGGCTGACAGGCCTGTAATTACTCGAGTCTATCCCCTTCTTAACAAAGGTACCACATTAGCAGTCCTCCACCGCACCTGAAGTCAGAGGATTGGAAAATGATGGTCAAAGCCTCTGCTATTTCCCCTTTTGCTTCGCTTAACAGATCTCATCTGATTTTGAGAGAGAGGTTGAGTGTCTTGTGTACCTTTAAACACAAGTCTTGGAGCTAGAGTAAAAATCTGGGATAAAATCCAAAATGTGGCTTTGTACCCTCAACTTCCAACATCATGACGAGGCACTAGGTTGAAAGATGCATAAACACTGATGAAAGTAGTGCAAGTGGGCTCCCAAGCTTTTCAACCCATCCTACATGCTCCTCACACAAAACCCCAATTGCTCCTCTGAATGCTTTACTATTCTCTAGAGCATCTGACACACATGCTCCGACCACCCAAAGAACTTCCCAAGAGCCACTGACATCCCTCTGTAGATTTCAGGTCACTAGGATGTTCCTTGTGGTAACAACCACAATTACATTAAAACACAAGGGGTCAAACAGAATCTTATTACTATTCTCAGAAATTCAGTGATTCTTGGCACTGTTGTCCAGGACTATTGCCACTTCTCTTACCCACCCCCTCCACCACTTGCCAGAATAGCATACCAAAGTCCTCTCAAAGACATCCCTCACTGTTAATAGCCAAGCAGAGACTTGGAGTCACAGCACACATTCTATAACCAGCTGTCAGACACCTCCTCACAGGCTCTGACAGCAACAGCCGCCAACTATCAAAGACAGACCTGCAAATGAAGTGGCAGCAGCAAAGCTCAATATTGCTATCCTATCCTCATCCTTGCCCCAACTCCCAGCGTAGAGTTCTAACCGCTGCTGTCCAGTAAACAACAGTCCTCAGCCTTCAAGTCTATATTGTCCATGAGCAATTCTGCAGAATCTCCACGAGTATTCATAAAAGCTTGGGATAAACTAGTATAAACTTAAGTGAATGAATGAACCCTCAGTAACAGCAATATCAATGATCAGGAAGTTTTTGTTGAAAGAATCAGACTTAATTTGCAAAAGAATTTAACTGGAGTTTTAAAAGTTGGGACAGAAAATATTTAGCAATTAATAAGTGACTGACAGAAAACTGGTAAATCAGAACTGAAAAATGCCAACTCAATTTCCGCCAAAGTATGCATCATCAAGTCTTACTGATGGCCCATCAGTGAAGCTGAATAGTTAGGGGCCGAAGTTGCCCAGTGCCCAAAACGGGGCCCATCTACTGATTTTTGAGGGTTCTGTCCACCCCAATGCATGCAGACAATCCGGAAAAATTTAGTTCTTTGAATTTTTTTTTTGTAGCTGGGTGAAAGTGGCAACATCAGTGGAGCGGACGTGTGGGTGGGTCGGTCGGAGCAGCCATCGCTCAATCAGCAGCGCTGATGATGTCAGCATGACACAGATGTGCCGTGCCACAATGTCCTTCCCCTTCAGCTAAAGGGGAGGGCTGCTGCGAACTCCGCAGCCACTTTAGTGGCAAACACTGGGCCACCAGTGAGGGTTGCGGCCGGGCCAGTGGCCCGGTACCCGTGAGGGGGTACCGGGCTGTCAAAGCAGCTCGACCAAACCCGTGGCCACCATGGTCAGGCTGACCTAGCAGTCGACTGACAAAATAAAATGGTAGCCAAGGCAGTGCGCTCTCCCCTTTAAGTGCAAACGCACCGCCCAGCCACAAGGTTCCCGCCGGGAAAAGCGGTCAGTAGCACCGATGCTCCCGCAAGGCAATTCCCACATGGATCGGAAAGGGGATCACCACTGGTTGGTAAGTGATCGGTGTGCCCCCGGCAGGGCAGAAAAACAGGCGGAGTGGAGACTATCTCCGCTGAGAAAATCCATGAGGGCAATTTTTTAAAATGTCAGTCCTTCTGCGCTGACCGAGCGGTCATTCCTTACCGATCGGTCATTCCTTACCGATCCGTGGCTGCCTCAAAGAAAAGGGGCAATTTCGGCCCCTTAGTTTCTTGGGGTTTAAAAGCAATCCAGTCTAATTTAGTCAAAATGAAGAAAAATAATGAATGTCATTCATTTGGTAATCTGGGGAAAAAGGTCAAACACATGTACTGTTTATTTTATGGAACTGAGTGACACTGGGTTAAAATAGCTTGTATTCATTTGTCTTGCAACTCATTTAGCATACTATATATGGAAGAAGAAAAAAATTATCCAGAGCCTGGTTTCTAGCAATTACGTAATACCATGCGTGAGCTTGGGATACACAAAGCATTAGCAATGAGGTTTGATACATTTCCTAGTGCAGCCTTTGAAATACCACCTCGCGAGTTGCCAGGCATGACCAAAAATTCCAAAACAAGAGTGAAGGTCTCCATTTTGAGTTACAATATTCCATTTTTTTTTTTAAATCCACAAATATGCAGCTCCAGTACGACAAAAGAGCTTCACCAGCTTGTAGTGTTAGCTTTGACATACATTTTATTTGTAGCTTCTAAGATGAGGCTGCCTAACCCATTATTCCATGGTAATCCACATTTTATTTAAAATAAATATTTAGAGTTACTGCTGAGAAACATACAATTATACAAATTTAGGTAATGCACATCTGTAATAAGCTCAAAGAAACTGGGTATATTTTTGACTAGTCCTAAGTTTGCCAACTTCAAAAAAGTACATATGGAAAGAGGAAAAATACAAGTACCTGTATTTCCATGTTTAACATTCCAGCAGAACAAATAAAAAGCTTGTTCACTCCTATTAAAAAAAGGACTCACTTATTTTCCAGCTCCGACAGTGTATTTTCAGCTGTATTCTTCAGGTACTGAGATCTGTATATTTCCAACTTGTTTTTACTTAAATATTCCAACAGAAATAACTTGTAAAATGGGTATATTTTGAGACATAGCTACAGCGCCAAAAAAGCTGAATTCCTTCTGCCTGTTGTGTCAATTAGACACTTTCAATAATCAGGCCTAGTGAAATTTTTTTAATAGTTCTATAATCCTGCAATTTGAGAGTCAGAAGCAAGAATGAGCTCTGCTTTCATCACACCAAGTTCCAGCCCGAGTTGCTCCTATTTTTTTGGAGCAACTAGTTTAGAATGGAGTAGCTTAGAAATTGCAATTCTTGGCATTTAGTTTGTTCTAGTCAGTTAGAACAGTTTCATTTTAGAACAGATTTCTTTTCAAAAAGGGGGCGTGTCCGGCCATTTACACCTGTTTTGCAAGTTTAGGCAGCGAAAACTTACTCCAAACTAACTTAGAATGGAGTAAGTGTAGATTTTTTGTACGTTCAGAAAAACCTTGCCTGCACTTGGAAATCAGGCATATGGAATGAAAGATAGAAGAGGAAGAGGAGGGTTTACAAACATTAAGCCACTTTTACAAATAAAGAGCCATCAATAATAAATGATAAATAAAACAAACCAATGAATCAATACAAATAAAAAAAAAAAGAAAAATTAAAAACCAATCCATAAATAAATAATTATTGCTGCTCGGAACAGGGAGAAGACGACGACAATGACGGCGGGCCCCGAGGACTTCGGGCGGGGCCTGCACGCAGCCAATGCTGGGCTGCTGCCGACTCTTCGGGCAGGGCCCGCCCCAGCGAGATGTGGGTGGGCGGGCCCCGATGACGACAAGGAAGCCGGGCCCTGCCGAGGACTTCAGGCGGGGCCCGCAAGCAGCCGATGCCGGGCTGCCGACGTCTCTTTGGGCGGGGCCCGCCCCCAGAGAGAGGCCGGGCAGGCGGACCCCGCCGCCGAGGTAAGATGCGCAGGCCACTTGGCCGGGGATAGGGTCGTCGCCCCGGAGACACACGCGCAGCTGCCGGCACGGTTTTTGGTGCAGGGCTGTAGCTCCGCCCCCAGCAGCTCCTGCTGCGCAGCGCCGAGGTGGAAATGGGCCTACAGCTGAGAATCGCGAGGCAAGTATTCGGCGCAATTTTTGTTCTATAAATTAGGCGGGCCTCTCCGATGGGTGCCCTTTTAGCGGGCGGCCAAAACTTGATCCCATAGTCCCCAGCCATTTGATGACCATCACGGACAAGTTATTTCTTAATTGTACAATATTAACTTAGTTAACAGCAATTAACATGGATTCAGAAGGGAAAATCCTGCTGTAAAAGCTGCCTTAATTTATTTGAGGAAGTGGCATCTCAGGTGGACTAAGGCGAGCCCCATGACCTGCTGCACCTAGACTTTCGAGAAGGCAATTGACAAAGTTTCATATGAAAGACTAGTCGGAAGTCAGGGTAAATGTTGGGTATGGATAAGCAATTTGCTGAAGAGTTGTGTCAGTGGGGGAAAATATGGAGTGAGATGCCCTCGAGCTCGGTGTTGGAACCACTAGTAGTCCCAATTTAAATAAATTACTTAGATTCATGAATCCAATGCAAAAAAAAAAAGAGTCAAATTAAGGAGTTTCCCATAATATCTAAATGAGCACATAGATAACAGATGAAATTTATTACAGGACATTAGTGAAGGTCTACACATAGGAATGAAAATGGACAACACATGCACTCCAAAAAAAGTATTGAAATAGCTGATGAAGAATTACACCCAACTACCATCCTTTTTTTTTGGCATGAACAAAGTGGTAGTGGTAAGAATGCCTTTGTCCAAATAATGCAACGGATACCAACCAAGTGCTTGAAGCTCACGTAGTCAACAGACACAAACCAAATGCAGGAAAAATAATGATTTTAAGAGTAAAGAAATAAACGATACTAAGAGCATTGAATAATTGTGGATAAGAGGATTGAAACTGGGGTCAAAGGCCAAATGAAGGGCCTGATATTTCATTAGCCTAAACAGCAGGATATTTTTCAACAATTTTCCTATCCAAATAGGGATGGTAGACTCCAATAGACCCTCCAAATGAGCACTGATCAAACTCAGAACACAACCCCAACTATGCAAATATTAAAAACATTTTCCAACTTTCAATCTTAAAATCAATTAACATGAAGCCAAATCCAGAAAACAAACTACGAGTGGATTATCAAAACGCCAGAATGGTAGTCGCCAATTATGGCAGCTCTTTAATTAACAGGCCAAGCAGTTAATTGGCCAGCTGCCAGAAGGAATTGCATCTGATGTGTGTCACTAGATCTAGGTTATAAGTGAAAACAAGTGTGGTTGAATCTTGGCTCAGAACCTCGCCTTCCTCAGGAGAGGTTGAACATCAGAAAGTTGTAAATTCTTGGAAGGAAATATTTAGGGAGAAATATTTCCCCCA
This sequence comes from Pristiophorus japonicus, assembly GCF_044704955.1. Classification (NCBI taxonomy): domain Eukaryota; kingdom Metazoa; phylum Chordata; class Chondrichthyes; family Pristiophoridae; genus Pristiophorus; species Pristiophorus japonicus. The sequence goes on along the minus strand of NC_091980.1, from coordinate 239,706,247 downwards.
AGGAAAACAGATTAAGGACGATAGTTCACTATTTGATTCCTTTAACAGATTTGATATTCTCATTACAAAGCAGCCCATCTCTTGCTCTGGTAATCTATGGCTACATTCTGTATCCAGATGTACTGTGCAAAGGCGAGTTATTTTTAGCACTAAAGATGCATCTGCAATTATGTCTCAACAAAGAGCTAAGCCGGAACTTTTGTTGATGTTATAACCCATTGCAGTCATATTCTGTGGAAAAATGCATTTTCTTGGAACCGATCCAGAGAAACGGAATACGGACCAACTAATGCCTAATTATGTCTTTCTACCCCGAGCTTTGAAATCTTGAAGAATTACACCACACATCATGAACATTGAAACAGGAAAAGCGCCACTTGAGCTTGTTCAGCTATTCAATTAGATCATTGCTGGTCTGCATCTTAATTCCGCCTAGGTTCCATAACCCTCAATACCCTTGCCTAACAAATATGTATCAAGCTCAGGTTTTGAAATTGTCAATTGACCTAGCCTCAACAGCTTTTTGGGGAAAGAGTTTCAGATTTTCACTATCCTGTGTGAAGAAGTGCTTTCTGACATCACTCCTGAATGGCAGAGCACTAATTTTAAGGTTGTGCCCCTTTGTTCTGGACTCTCCCAGAGGAAAGTTTCTTTATTGACCTTATCAAAACCTTTAAAATCATCTTAAACAGCTCAATTGGAATGCCCCTTAATCTTCTATACTCAAGGAAATACAAGGCTAGTCTATGTGACCTATCCACGTTAGTTAACATTTTTAGCACAGGCATCATTCTGGTGCACCTGCGCTGGACCCCTTCAAAAGGCAAATATATCCTTTCTGAGGTGGTGTTCAGAACTGAACAGAGCATCAAAGAACATTAAATGGGGTCTAACCAGAGTTTATACAATTGTAAAATAACTTCCACCCCCCTGGAGATAAAAGCCAATATTCCATTAGCCTTTTAAATTTTTTCTGTACCTGTCTTTTGATCTTATGCATCTTTTGAAAGCAGAAACAGCTTTCCTGAACATGGAAGGCTCTTGGCAGAAATTATTTTCTCATTCACTACAACCATACCTTTTCAGCCCATCAATTGGAGACTTCCTCTTTTATAAAAAGGAATGGTTATTTGGCTTCAATGACTAAATTACCACACCCATCATATAAAACATCAATCAGCTTAATGATTCATTTAATTTTTCAAACTAGCATGACACTACGTGGAAGTTGTGTTCTGCATTTTTCTAGAAACAAATGCGAATAAGGAAGTGCAATACTTAACCCATGTATTGGAGGGCATACACACATTGTAATTGACAACTGCTAGCTAATAACTACTTTTATCAGGACTGATGTTAAAACAGTGCCTCAATATGCTGTAACCAACTCCCAACTGGCAGGAAACATAATACTTTCCATTTGGTGCTGTGATCGTGTGCTACTAATGCACAGCAATTAAGAATTTGCAGCTTATATACGCTCTGCTCTGCTCAATGCCTAGAGAAGTTCCATACAGGGCCGTGAGCACAAAGATGCTTGTATGGGCAGAGTAGGTTTTATATTAGTGAGAAAGTCCAATTCTGGTTCTGTTACAATCAGGAACATTGCCTGTAGAAACCATCTTTTCCAACAGTGTGCATGTTGTTGAAATGCAGCATCGCTACATATTTAGTGTACCATGTTGCCAATGTCAGCAATGCAGTTGTCAACAGGACGTTGAAGAAAACACATTAGCCATTTTATACTGCCACCCAAAAGTACAGAGCTAATTGGATTATATGTTTATATAAAGTGAGCTGCAATTGTTGACCAGAGCCAGCAGCATGCCTATATTTAGAGGCTTTTGTCAGAAGCAACTCTTGGAAATGAAGTCTCTCCTTGAGCCCCATTCTAGCCACACTGAAAAATATCTTTAAAACATCTGACTGGAGGCTTCTAAATGGCTGTTTTACTTTTTCTTTTGAGATGCATGCTGATGTCAGTACATGGATTGAGCAACTGAAAACTATCCTGAAGACTACAAGAAAGACTACCAAATATGTAACCAAATCAGACCCGATTATCTTCAACATCGGAATAATTCCATTAAAAAAGACCTGCTGCCAATAGGCAAAAAATAACTGAGGTCTTTGGCAGAGGAGTGAGATGTCAGCTGACTCAACACGCAATTCTTGCAAATCATATTTCTAGCACAAGTGCTAACTTAGAGGCAACTGCACCTTGAACGGGAGATTGGTTGTCCAGTTGAAGAGCAGTCACCCTATTGCTTCAGATTTATTGCTGGCCATCTGGTGCAGCGCTCAGCCAAGACACCTGATGTATACAGTGGTACTCAAAGTAGAACTTGAGTTGTAATTGGCTTTTCACATCTTTTGTGACTGCTTGTATAACCAGGGCTAAAATGCAACATTCAGTTGCCATGTACCAGCTCTCATCGTGTCAGATTAGCAAGTGGTCACACAGGTACAGAGTGTCAGAAATGGAGCTACTCTCACCACAGCTGTATGGGCTCTGTTGAAGTGATGTTATTAGCGATCTGTAGGTTTATGGAGGAGTGTAGTGTAATGTGGCATGACGGTTTCTACTAGTTCTAAGCCCTAATATGCAATAAATGAATCACTGCTTCCGTGGATCCACTGCACTTCACAAGTCAATTTTTACACACTGAACTATTTTTTTAAAAAAGGATCAGTTTACATATTCAAGCTCAATTAAGATTGCTTGAAACATTACAGAAATTTTAAACACAGGTGTAAAAAAAAAAGACAAGACAGTTATGTAACATGAGGATTTCCTCATTCCCTTCTTTCTCTGCCCTCGCCTCTCATTGCCCCCGCCAATCTACCCCACACCAAAGTTGTTTGGGTGTGCTCTAATACAAATATCTACTTAATTAAAAGAAATGTGATGTTTATATAGGAGGTTGTAGAATGCAAGTACTATGACCTGGATGCCCATGTCTATCGTCTCTCTGGTTTAGCATGACAAATTACACAAAATGCTTTGATTTCCAAGCCACTGATAGAATAGGTGGCGACATGTAAATTCTGGAACAGGTCATATAGATGAGGAAGGATGTAGTCTCGGGACTGAACCTCAGCTAATCAGACTGGGCAGTCAACAATTCAATTTTTTTCTCAACTGCACATCATCTTCTCTTTAATAGAGAGCACTTTTACAGACCTGATCCTGGAGTAATTAAAGGTCCTTCCAACTCCAGTGCCTCATCTTCACCGTGGTCTTTTTCATCTGCCTTTCGCTTTTTCTTCTTTGTTGGATCTTTAGGTTTTCTCAGGAGCGAGAGTTCTTCAGGATGCCTTATATCTGTTAGAATGGAAAAGCAACATGGAAGATAACTAACGAGACATTCAAGCAAGTAAATCAGTAACTAGAAAATGCTCACAAAAACCCCTTCTGCAAATGAAGTTTGTAGAGCATGTTGTAGAAATCTCGGAGCAAAGAGCCACAAGAATACCATGTTGATGCAAAGTCTGCACGTAATTTTTAAAACAGATTTAGTTTGGTGTGCTGCTCGGTGCTTGAAAACATGCCCAAGTGAGCAATGAAGTAGGATAGGTTACAGTGCTATCCTTTCACTGAGACCTGGATTTGAATCCAGTCCAGACTGAGGGTAGAACAGGTAATTTTATTTCTACTGTATGGATCCAAAAACAGATTCAATTCAGTTCAGTGGTTGTAAAACAAACTAAACCATAATGTTGTGCTTAAATGAAAAAAGAATCAAAATGTCATTTGAATGGCAGGCCTGTGAATTATAATACCACAACAGTGCAAGTTGAGTGCTTTGGGGTTGAGCGAGTCACACTGTTGGAATAGAGCAGTGGACTTTCAATCGCTGGCTGTTGCAGCAAAAAAGAGAGAGATGGATGGTAAATTTGATTAAGATTGAATAAAACATCAAATTACTGCATTGACTGCTACACAGCTTTTTAAACTGACCAGTGAAGGGAATATGCAGCGTGTATACATTGTAAACTATGAAGTCAGCTTGGATTTTAGTTACAAAGCAAAATAAATCAAATTAAAAAAAAAGGAGTTCGAGAGAAAAATACATATTTAACAAAAATCACAGGTATAGATCATGAAGGCCCCAGGTTTTATCCTCAACCTATGTCGAGCTAACAAATCTGTCAAAATGGAATTGGTGAGGTGATGGTGGTGGAGGATTGTTATAAGAACAAAAAAAAAAGTGGCTGACCAGGATTCCTATCCGGATCGTTATCCAGCAACCCTTGCTGGAAATGCATATACATCGGACGAGAACAGGCTCAAACTCCGTTGTGATTAGTCTCCCTTCAATTAACCCAACATTCACCATCTAAAATAATGAAGACGACAGGCCAGCAAACCAGGCATCGGTCAGCAATGTATCTATAGGAGGATAATCCAGGATCAAATTTGCAAACCTAGTGAAATATGCAAATGCAACAAAATATTCGTTTGCAAGACAGCTTTTCACAGATGTGGAGGACCTTTTAAAAATGCTCAATATTCCTTTTTCTAAATGCTACCACAACAGAGAAATGACTAATGCAACATTAAAAGATTCCTGTGCAGTTTTAAGTTTGGAGCAATTCTTATGAACGTTGTGTGCCAATATTGGTGCAAATCACAAAAGGTGAAATAGATGCACAACAGTGGTGCTGGAGTAACTTGTACGGAATCTGAAAGCTGATGAAATAATAAATTGAGACATCTCAGTTAGCTTTTGCAGGCTTTGTTTCAGAATTATTCCAAGTACATTTTAATGGAGTTCATACTGCACTTTATGTAAAAGCACACAAGGCTTAAACTGCTGTTTTTCTAGTCACCTTCAGCTCAAAGCAAAACAGTGTATGCAATGAGTTAGCCCACGTTCAATAGAAATTCCGAACAGATTGACTGACATTTCTCTATTCCAGCCCCTCAAATAAAAAGCATCAGTGGTAAAGCTTCAGATTTCAGGCACACTGTCTTGGCTTAGGCGCCCGTTTAGTACCCAAAAACCTTGTGCGACAGTCAACTTTCTGTCTCAACATTCCCTCAAAGTGCAAGTAGTCAAAGCAATATATTAAAAAAAACTTTAAAAAATAAACAGAGGTATAGAGTAAAAGAGTAAAGAAATAATGACTTAAACAATACATTGGTTAGGTCAGTTAGACTACCGAGTGTAGTTTTGAGTGTCCCATTATACAACAATTATAGGGCCCAAGTTTCGGGCCGCGCAGCCCCGACCTGGGCGCCCGTTTTTCGCGCCACAAAGTGCACCTAAAAAAAACTTCCAGATTCTCCGGCTCCCTGCTGGTCCTCTTGGGCTGGGCGCGGCACAGCACGAGCTGTAGGGGCGGAGCTAGATCCCTGCGCTGAAAACAGTGCCGGGACCTCTGCACATGCGCGCTACAGTGGGCGCACATGTGCAGTAGTTCCAGGCGTCCAAGACTGTGTGGGAGGGGCCCGAAGCACACAGCCCCTAGCCCTGGCCGAATGGCCTCACTGGGACTGCGTGAATAAGGCTCCTCCCACGCCCACCTCCTGCTTCCTCCTGACCTGACCCGACTCCCACCCCGGACTGGACCCGACCTGACCTCCCTTCCCGCCGCCCCCGACACGAACAGACTTGCGCTCCCTCCCTCCCCCCTACCCGAAGCAACCCAACCTCCATCCTCCTCTCCCCCCGACCAGACGCCACATACCTGTAAATCTGGTGTTGGGGACGGGCCCTGCCCAAAGTCTTGGGCCCGGCCCGTTCAGCCCCCCCTTCCCCCTGCTCCCCCCTCTCCTACCCCTTCTTCCCCCCTCTCCTACCCCTGTCAGAAACACAGACACTGACAGACAGAGACACACACACACACTGGGGGGAGGGCATCCCAGCACGCTGTTGGAGGACTCCCGGTGCTGCAGTCGGTAAGTAGAAAATGTTTTATTTATTAATTTTTTAAAAAAAAATTAGTAATTTTTTTTGATTGATTTATTGGTTGATTTATCATTATTGATCGCTCTTAATTTGTAAAACTGAAGTGTTTAATGTTTGTAAACTTCCCTTTAAAACCCTCCACCATTCCCAACACCTAATTTGTAACCTATGCCTGATTTTCTAAAGTGTAGACAAGGTTTTTTCGAGCGTACAAAAATCTTCACTTACTCCATTCCAAGTTAGTTTGGAGTAAGTTTTCACTGCCGAAACTTTGAAAACAGGTGTAAGTGGCCGGACACGCCCCCTTTTGAAAAAAAATTCTGTTCCAAAGTGAAACTGTTCTAACTGATTAGAACTGGAGCAAACTAAATGCCGAGAATTTGAATTCTAAGATACTCCGTTCTACACCAATTGCTCCAAAAAATCAGGAGCAACTGAGGCCGAAACTTGGGCCCATAGAAAGGATATTAAAGCCATAGGGAACATTTAGCATAGATTGACCAGGATGTGCCACGATGGGAGACTATAGTTATGAGAAAAGACTTGAGACAAGGTACTATTTCCACTAGAGCAGAGAAGGCCAAGAGGAAGTTTTTAAACTCAAGAAAATGAGATAGTAAATAGAGAAATAACATTTCTGCTGGTTGACAGGATCATAAAATTTAAAATAAGCATCAAAAATGAGGAAAGAAATTAGGAGGAATTTCTTGAGGGTTGTTAGAGCATGGAATATTTTGTCATGGAGTGGTTGAGGCAGAGAACATCACATCTTTTGGGTGAGAAATTGAATATTTGAAGCAGAGAAAGATACAGGGCTATGGGGAGATTATAGCACAGCTGGATTAATCCAGCAAGGAGCCAGAATAGACATGGGCCAAATGGCCTCCTGCTATGCTGTAAGCTTCTATAGTTGTATTAGTGCATTGTAAAGTCTCAACAGAACCTCTAAACTTGTATTCTATTGTTCTGGCTGTATTGCAATGCTGGGTTTATTTTTTTTTTTAATTTTCATTGTTTAGAGATCCCTTTCCAAGTCTCCCGTTGCTAATTCTATTCCATTTATTTTATACTTTCCATTTATTGGAAGCCTGTAGCTCACATTTTTGACCAGTACTCAAAATGTTACAGTTGTCTATTAAAATGTAATTTTCTATTTCTCTACCAATTATGTAACTGAGCTAAATACTTTTGCAAATCTGACAAGCATACAATAATTTTCAGTACCTAGATTTGAAACAAAGGCCAAGCAAAAACCTTCACTTGCTTTCTTATTTTATTTAAAACCTGCTTCTTATACAATCCTTTGTTTCATTCTAGATTCCCAGAGTTCATTAGTTAGAAGTCTTCATATAGAAGTTTTTTTAAAAAAAGCAAAAGCTTGGTGCAAGGGGGTATAATTAAGAAGTTTACAGATGATACTAAAATTGGCTGTATGGTTGACAATGAAGAAGAAAGCTGTAGACTGCAGGAAGATATCAATGAACTGGTCAGTTGGGCAAAACAGTGGCAAATGGAATTCAATCCGGAGATGTGTGAGGTAATGCATTTGGGGAGGGCTAACAAGACAAAGGGATACATAATAAATGGTAGGACACAGAAGTGTAGAGGAACAAAGGGACCTTGGAGTGCATGTCCACAAATCCCTGAAGATAGCAGGCCAGGTATACAAGGTGGTTCAGAAGGCATACGGAATACTTGTATTCTATGCCTCGGCTAATAAAGGCAAGAGAAAGGAGATTATGCTTGAACTGTATAAAACACTAGTTAGGCCACAGCTGGGGAGCTGGCCACCACATTACAGGAAAGATGTGATTGCACTAGAGAGAGGGTTCAGAGGAGATTTAAGAGGATGTTGCCAGGACTGAAGAATTTTAGCTACGAGGAAAGATTGGATAGGCTGGGTTTGTTTTCTTTGGAATAGAGGAGGTTGAGGGGAGACCTTATTGAAGAGTATAACATTTTGAGGGGCCTAGATATAGTAGCTAGGAAGGACCTATTTCCCCAAGCAGAGAGAACAACCACCAGAGGGCATAGATTTAAAATAATTGGTAGGAGGTTTAGAGGGGATTTGAGGGGAAATGTCTTCACCAAGAGGATGGTGGGGGTCTGGAACTCACTGCCTGAAAGGGTGGTAGAGGCAGAAACCCTCACCACATTTTTAAAAAGTGCTTGGATGTGCACTTAAAGTGTCGTAACCTACAGGGTTACGGACCAATGTCATCCAGCACAGACACGATGAGCCGAAATGGCTTCCTTCCGTGCTGTAAATTTCTATGATTCTAAAGTCCAAATCAGCTATACATCATATGGAGTCTCCTGCTTTATACTTTTTCTGTAAAGTCTTCAAAATATATCAAGGACTAGAGTGTAGTTAAAGACTTGGTCATAACCTCAAAGTATAAAACAATGTTGCTGAAAGGGACTAAAAGTATCAAAGTTAACTCAGCAAGTAGCTGAGTCATCAAACTATGAAGGTTATAGGTTGAATTCCAACTTACTAAGTTAGTAGACCTCAGCAAGAATAGTGCGGGGGGGGCAGGGAGGCTGCTCAATTGATCTCAGCACCCTTGGTTGTTGGAAAATCAGCAGGGACCCTTTCCAGATTGCTCTCCAGTGACCTCCATGAATATTATATGTGGGAATGCTGGGCAAGGAAAAGCCCGGGGCTCATTGGTCCTTCCCACCATAATTGAATAGCTTGCCAACACACACCATCAGAGGTTACAGATAAATGATAGCTAGGTACTGATAATAAGCAATGAAGCGCAACAGGCTAGTGGAAATAACTCACCTTCGTGAAGGGAGAAACAAAACTGGCAGAAGAAAGAAAAGCAGTATCGATACACAAGTGAAGATAGCTGGTTAGTAAAAAAATTCTAAATAGGAACATATTTAATATGACATTCTAAACAGCATTCCACTGAGTCATGACTATTTAAATCACCTACTTTCTAATCTTGTACTTCAGGAGGAGCTATTCTTGGTTTCATTCTTCCCCCAAAAAAAGATATCTCACTGCTATTTGGTTGAAAATTCAATCAAATAACCCTGCCCCATGCTGAAAGCAAGGCTAGTCAGAGAAAGGGTGCGGTCACCTCCTAGTGTATTAATAATTAGGCTTTCAATCAAGCACAAACTCATCAAAAATGATTTGCAAGTTAAGCCGAAGTACTAGGCAATACAACAGATCTACTTTTTGAAGATTTTCTCAAAAACATAAAAGTGAAGGTAGAAGAACCTTTTCATATAAAGGGTTATTAGAATATGGCAAATCATTAACATAAGTGGCCATCAAGTCAATCGCAACATTCAAGAAGAAATTAGATTAACACTTCAAGGAAGTTATTAAAAAGGAACAGTGAAATTAGATTAGATAGTTCAGATGTGGATAGGGTTGCCAACTCTTGTTATATGTATACCTGGACAGGAGATTTGATCAATCCAATTTACTGAATTTCATAATGCTGATAGTCATCACAAGCATGTCCATTAAATCATGATTGCTCAGTTCTAAAATTATAACAAATTCAGATCAGTAACATTTCAACTGTAACCAAAAGTGCAATTAAACAAATTTGACAAAACCTAAATCATAGATATCAGGATTTAATGTGACCATCAAAGCAGCCTTACCCCTTTCTCCATTGCTGACCCAAGTGTACTGCTATATTTTAAAAGTCTGTAGACTATATAGAGAGTGTTACAGAAGGTAGATTAGCAAATGTGCAGTATGAACAATGTGAGCTCATACCAGGAGCATTCCTTGGACTACCACCACCTCAATGTGTGCAATTTACTATTTGTCACTTGCCAATCAGATTGCTTACTACTTGAAAAAGCAGGCAGGGAATCTCCCCAGGGCTAGCCCAGCTCCATGACATAACTTTACTGGAAGTGCAGCTAGTCGCATTTCCAGCAAAGTTAGTGATGGGGTGGGATCAGCTATGAAAAAAATTCCAGGCCGCTTCTAGAAATGGGAGGCAGGTAATGGCAGAGGAAGATCACATATGTTATGATGACGTGGGTGGGAATTGGAAGTACAGAGTAGGTGCCGGCGTGATTTGTTCAGTCAGCCACAAATGCAAAACACTTTTCTCCTCGGTTGCTAGCAGTAAGGCTGAGGAGATCAATCCTTAATTTCAGAGTGGTGAGAATATGGATCTCGCTACCATGGAGTAGTTGAAGCAAATAGTATAGATGCATTTAAGGGGAGGCTAGATAAGCATACAAGGGAGAAGGAATAGAGGGTTAGATTTAGATGAGGAATGATGGGAGGAGGTTCGAGTGGAGCATAAACTCCAGCAGGGACAGGTATGGTTGAATGGCCTGTTTCTGTACCATATATCCTATGTAATCCTCTACCAGTTCTGGAGAGTAGAGGCAAGGGGTATAAGACAAGATTAAAAAATCTATACGAGTGCCTGTAGTTTCTAGTCCAGATCGACACCTCCTAATATACAATTATCCTTTGTGCCTGCATTCAAAACTACAGTGCCAACATAAGTGATGATCCATCCTTTTTAATACCCACCCCCACAATGGAACCAGAATTCAGAATACCAGACAAAGTGGTGGAAATGTTGCATATCCGAAATATGGAGGAGGACAAGTTACTACAGGTACAACGTCCCGAATCCGGAATTTCAAAAACCGGACATTTTTGAGGTGGCCAAGATGACATCAGGCGGTGAGGGGCGAGGAAACCAGCAAAAAATGACGTGGCAAGGGGCGCAAGAATTGGCAGGCAGCGAAGAGAGTCAACAGCAAGGTCTGAAATCTGGCAAAACCCAAAAACCGGCATGGATTTGGTAGAGGTCGCCAGATTTCAGACGTTGTACCTGTAGAATGAATATCTATTGTACCACCAAAATGAAGGTTAAGTAATCCCTGTTAAAGGTGTTTGAAAGTCCTGTAGCACCAATTCCACTGTTGATTCAAGCATGTGGTTCTAAAGATGGGAGAAAAGAGTCTAGTGTTGTTGAAATGAGCTGCACATGATCCATTGAAATGACCAATATTTAACGTAAGGGACTGAATTTAAGATGGAAAGATGTGCAAAACGTTACATCAGTATGACCATGTTGAAGATTACAAGGTATTTTGAATACAGGACTGGCATCAGGTGTCCTTTGTTAGCAGGTATCAAGATTTTCAAAATGATCAGTGTTTGTACAGTAAACTGGAAGAGGCAATTATTCCAGGATTAGCTGCATCACCTGCAGTGTCCATTTTCTTTCCACCCTCACCTGGGATCATACCCAATTCTGAAGCCCAGCCAGCAGGATGTGATTTCAGTTTATTGGGTTTCTCAGTTCACTGCGACCCCGGGGGCCTTTTCCATTGAGCGAGGAACCCTGGCATTTGCTACATTGGCAGCCTGCACAGAGCAAGGTGGCTGCTGTGGGGCCGGAGGGCCCGAGAGATCCCAACTAAGTTGCTGGGGGTGAGAGCTGTGGGAAATTAATGTGCTGCAGACCCTTATCTGCTCCCGCCCCCTCCTAGGATTGCCAACTATGGTTGGAAGCTTTAATGGAGGGTTGATCACATGACTTCTACAAAGGTTACTGCATTTTCCTTTTAAAAGTTGGGTCCACTATAGTTTAAAAACTTTTGCTTGTGGTTTCATGCCAGCAGCTGTTTTGCAGCAAGTGTCAAAAATTAGGTCACCCACAAGCTGGCAAAGAGGGGAAGCAGAAGAACTCCCACCCCCACTCTTCAGAATGTGGCCGCGGCTCTCTGCAGGCAACGCCACCAAGCTGAGGGCTTCAACAGCAGCCAGAGTTCTTCGCCCAGCAGCAGAGAAACCACTCTATACTTGGGGTAGAGCCTTGCAAACATTCAATCCCATGTACATTTAAAATATGGTCAACATAAACCGGCTACTTTCTCCAGAGCACGAATGCAGCAGCAAAATTGTTTTTTCTGCTCCTCTCCTGAATCATGGTCACAGTTCCATAATGTAATAAGTCACTGCATTTCAAAGTAATTAATTTATGCACGGCAGTTTTTGAAACATTGAAGATTCTAAATAAGAACTTAATAGGAGCAGGAGTAGGCCATTCGGCCACTCGAACCTGCTCTACCATTTAATATAGCAGATCTACCTCAAATACACTTTCCTCACTATCCCCATATCCCTTGATTCACAAGAACAGATGATAAGAAATAGGAGCAGGAGTAGGCCACCAGGCCTCTTGAGCCTGCTGCGCCATTCAATATCATGGCTGATCTGATCATAGACTCAGCTCCACCTCCCTGTCCGCTCTCCAAAAATCGCTCAAAAATCTATCTCTGCCTTAAATATATTCAGTGACCCAGCCTCCACAGCTCTCTGGGGCAGAGAATTCCATAGATTTACAACCCTCAGAAGAAATTCCTTCTCATCTCAGTTTTAAATGGGCGGCCCTTTATTCCAAGACTATGCCCCCTCGTTTTAGCTTCCCATACGAGTGGGCATATCCTCTCTACATCCAACTTGTCGAGCCTGCTCATTATCTTATATGTTTCGATAATATCACCTCTCATTCTTCTGAACTCCAATGACTAGAGGCCCAACCTACTCAACCCACCTTCATAAGTCAAGCCACTCATCTCCAGAATCAACCTAGTGAACCTTCTCTGAACAGCCTCCAATGCAGGTATATCCTTTCTTAGAGACCAAAACTGAACACAGTACTCCAGGTGTCACCAATACCCTGTACAGTTGTAGCCAGATGTCTGTTTTTATACTCCATCCCCCTTGCAATAAAGGCCAACATTCCATTGCCTTCCTGATTACTTGCTGTACCTACATACTCTTTCATGCACAAGGAGCCCCAGGTCCCTAGTACTGCAGCACTTGGCAATTTTTCTCCATTTAAATTATAATTTGCTTTTCTATTTTTTTCTGCCAAAGTGGATAACCTCACATTATACTCCATCTCCCTTAATATCCAAAAATCTATTGATCATGGTCTTGAATATACTCAACAACTGAGCCTCCACAACCCTCAAGAGTAGAAATTTCCAAAGATTCACCACCCTCAGTGAAGAAGTTTCTGATCAGTCCAAAATGGCAAATCTCTTATCCTGAGACTGTGACCTCTGGTTTAGACTCTCCAGCCAGGGAAAACATCCTCTCTGCATCTACCCTCTCAAGCTCTGTACAAATGAGATCACACCTCATTCTTTTAAACTCTAGAGAATATAGGCTTATTCAACTCAATCTCATCAGACAATCCCCAATCCAGGAATCAGTCTGGTGAACCTTTGTTGCACTCCAAGGCAAGTATATTCTTCCTTAGGGAATGAGACCAAAACTGTACACAATACTCCAGGTGCAGTCTCACCAGGGCCCTATATAATTGCAGTAAGATGTCTATTACAAAAAGATTTGAGTATGAGTAAAGGCCAACATACCATTTACTTTTTTTAATTGCTTGCTGTACCTGCATGTTAACTTTGTGATTCATGTAGTAGGATGCCCAGGTCTCTCTGAACATCAACATTTCCCCATCTCACCATTTAAAATATATTCAGCTTATCTATTTTTCCTGCCAAAGTGGAAAACTTCACATTTCTCCACATTATATTCCATCTGCCATGTTCTTGCCCATTCACTTAAGACTGTCTAAATCCCCTTGAAGTCTCTCATCCTCCTCAACTTACATTCCCACCTAGCTTTGTATCATCAGAAAACTTGGATATATTACATTTGGTCCCCTCATCCAAATCATGATATATATTGTGAATAGCTGAGGTCCAAGCACTGATCCTGACAGTACCACTAGTTACAGTGTGCCAACCCAAAAATGACCCATTTATTCAGACTCTGTTTTTTGTCTGTTAACCTATCCTCAATCCATGCTAGTATATTACCCCCAATCTCATGAGCCCTAATTTTGTGTAATAACCTTGTGTGGCACCTTATTGAATGCCTTCTAAAAATCCAAAACACCACATCCACTGGTTCCCTTATCTATTCTGCCCATTACAGCATCAAAAACACAGATTTGTCAAACATGATTTCCCCTTCATAAAATCAGTGTTGACTCTGCCCAATCCTATTATTTTCTAAGTGTCCTGTTACCACATCCTTAATAATAGATTCTAACATTTTCCCTACTACTGATGTCAGGTTAACTGGTCTGTAGTTCCCCATTTTCTCTCCCTCCTTTCTTAACATAAGAAATAGGAACAGGAGTAGGCCATACGGCCCCTCAAGCCTGCTCCACCATTCAATAAGATCATGGGATTACATTTGCTACCTTCCAATCGGCGGGGACCGTTCTGGAATCTATGGAATTTTGGAAGAGGACAACCAGTGCATCCACTATCTCTATAGCCACCTCTTTCAAAACCAAAGATGTAGGCCATCAGGTCCAAGGAATTTATCGGCTTTCAGTCCCATTAATTTCTCCAGTATATAAAAAAAAACTAATTTCTTTCAGTTCCTCATTCGCGCTAGATCCTTGGTTCTCCACTATTTCTAGCAAGTTTTTTTTGCATCTTCTTCTGTGAAGACAGACAAAGTATTTGTTTAATTTCTCTGCCATTTTCTTATTCCCCATTATAATTTCTCCTGTCTCAGCCTGTAAGGGACCCACATTTACTTTTGCTAATCCTTTCCTTTTTACATACCTATAGAAGCTTTTACACAGTCTATTTTTATGTCTCTCGCTCATTTACTCATTTTATTTTCCCTTTCTCAACTTCTTGGTCCTCCTTTGCTGAATTCTAAAATCCTCCCAATTCTCAGGTGTATTGCTCCTTTTTGACAACATTATAAGCCTTTAAGTTAATACTATCTTTAACTTCTCGTTAGCCACAGTTGGACTGCTTTCCTGCAGGGTTTTTGTGCCTTAAAAAGGAATGTATATTTGTTGTAAATAATGCATTATTTCTTGAAATGCTAGCCATTGCTTTTTTTCCATCATACCTTTTAATGTAGTTTCCTAGTCTACCTTAACCAACTCTCGTCATCCCTACGTAGTTTGCTTGCTTGGTTTAGATTCAAGACCCTAGTTTCGGATTTAACCAAATCACTTTCAAACTTAATATACAATTCTATCATATGATGGTCACTCTTCCCAAAGGGTCCCTTTACTACAAGGTTATTAATTAACCCTCTCTCATTGTACAATACTAGATCTAAAATAACCTGTTCTCTGGTTGATTCCTCAATATACTGATCTAGAAATTTATCTTTTATACAATCCATGAATTTGTCCTCCACAATACTCCAAATTTCGGTTTGCCCAGTCTATGTAGATTAACGTCCATGATTGCAGTATTACCATTGCTACATGCGCCTCTAATTTCCTGATGTATACTCTGCCCTACATTACAATGGCTGTTTGGGGGCCTATAAACAACTCCCACCAATGTTTTGTGCCCCTTGCTGTTTCTTAGCTCCACCCAAACAGATTCTATTTCTTGATTTTTGATTCAAGATCCTTTCTCTATTGACTTTATCCCATCCTTTATCAGGGCTACCCCTCCTTTTCCAATTTGTCTATCTCTTCAAAAAAAAAGTGAAGTACCCTGCAATATTTAGTTCCCAACCTTGGTTACTTTGCAACCACGTCTGTGATGGCTATTTGATCAAACCTATTAATTTCTATCTGATCTGCGCTAATAATTCATCTATTTTGTTGTGAATGCTTTGTGCATTCAGATAGTGCCTTTATCTTTTACTTTTTCTCTATTTTTCCCCTAATGTCACCTTAGTCACTGATGCCCTATTACCTGTTACTCTGTCCCTGCCTGACCCACTGCTTATTTTTAAACCCAAACCTCTGCTCTAGAGCCTTGACATTTCTCTTGCTGCTTTTAAATTTACTCAAATAAATGCAGAATTTTGTATAATTCAGCAAAGCTGAATCTGGGCAATTATAACAGCAGCCAAGTAATTTATTTTCATTTGTAAATAATTAGCTACTTCAATGGCTTTGAATTATTGATAACTAAACACTTCTTTGAAGCATGAAGTTACTTACTTAAAGCAGTGATGAAAAAAGGCTCAGATTACTCAGATATAAAAAGGCAACCAAACTGCTTGAAAGCCTCCAAATTCTGAAGGATTAAAATAATTGAGTTCTGAAAAAATGTCTGAACAACAAATTCTGCAGATTGGGCAACATAATAATATGGGCACATTTTAGGATGTCACAATGTTTGACCTCTTATCTACTTGCTCAACTAACTACTTATGGAATCAGATGGAGATCCTTCCAGTTTTACCTGGTTAGTTGCTATCAACAGGAGCAGAATTTTTAAAAAGTTTAAAATCAATAGTTTTGTGTCACAATAAAAGTTAATTTAATTAATTGGAACAAAAACTATTCTGGTGGTTTATGTTCAACCAAAACTTTCTAAAATTGGAGATCTGGTCTCAACAGGTGCTTATAGGCTCCAAACAAGCCAAATTGGCCCCAAATGTTTAGAGTCACTTTCCAAATCCAATTCCGGTAAATGTTTAGACACGATTGCCTGGATTTTGTGTTCAGTAGCGAACGAGTGGCGATCGGCGTTAGTTGCACTTACAGCGATTTGCGGTAATTAGACATCCAAAACAGCGCTGTGCCCGCTATTGGGGATCTATGTGATCAGTGCAAGCAATGGCGTGTCTCCTCAACCAACAGATTGAAGAATCCTTACTGAGTCACAGTGTCTAAACCAGGAAATGCAAGTTAGGAGTATTTAATATGTAAAATCATGTACAGGAAGCAAAATAAAAGAGGGGAAAAAAGATGGGATTAAGAGAGGGATGAGAGAAGAAAACAAAAGTTTATTTATATTTTACTTTTTAAAAAAAATCTCCAACAATAATTAAAATCTGAAGGAATGAGACTCCACTTGTAAAAGTTAATGGTCCATGCTAGTGAGGTTGTTTGGCAGTAATTAAGACACATCACAGATAAAAATTCACTCACACTTGAATGGGACAAGCTGTAACTTTTTCTGGTGTGTTTAGTGGTTATCTAGTGGACAACTATCCCAACTTTTTTTCCATGTATTTCAACGCCAAGTCTCTGGGTGAGATACCGGTACAGCAAAGCTTGTGGCGGAGCAGGGAGACTGATAGCAACTTCCTGATTTCTGCATTTAACTGTGCATGAACGGTCATCAGGAGTTGCTGTCCGATTTACTCCATAATAATGGTGAGCCCGATAGCCTCACTGTTATTCTTATGGCAAAATCTGGGCAGATATGAACTAAATGGGATTGCTAGGTCTGTAGTGTAACTTCAGTCCACGTTGAAAAGAGGTAAAATGTTGATCTTTACAAGGAAAATATTGATATTAACTTTATCGCTGGATTTAGTGGTACTTTTCAGTAACAGTAGGAAAAAAAACAGTTGTGATAACTGATAGGTCCTTACTATACAGTATAAATGCACACGAGGCCCATGCTCGAGAGGTCAGTCTGTGACCTGTCCTTTATTCCTTAGCACTCAAAGTGATGAAGGTGGGTGGAGCTTCCCCTTTTGTACCTGAAGGCCCAGGTTAGGAGTATCTCCCACCTAGTAGTCATTGTGCTCAGTGTACAACTTAGGTCAGATTATACATGGGTTACAATGCTGGTTGAATACATGACAATAACACCGATACTCACTGAACGTCTTGGAAATGTCAGAGACTGCTTTGAAGACTCTGTCCGAAAAGTTGACCTTCACTTTCACGGTTTTCATATTGGGCAGCTGGAGGCGAAGTACTTTATGCTGAGGTGTGAACATAAGTTTGGCGTCAGCTTGCACACCATACTTATCCAAGGTCCAGTGGGTTTTTAGGAGCCAAGTTTTTTTCTTCTCCCACCACAAAGCATGATCTGACCAGTCTTTCTTCACATCTGGAAGAAAAATTATTGTTCGAATAAATGGTTTAAAAAAGTTATGGTACACTGTTGTAGGGAAAAAGTGCAATAAAAATAAATTGCTTTCTACAACATCTGTTCGAAGCAATTCTTCCTCCTAATTTGTATGCCAAGTTTGATGGGGCATTTAACTTACTGCACTACTGCAAGCAGCAGGTTCAAGAGTAGCTTTGGAGATACCAAGGTCTACCCTAGGAGATATTTTTGCCTTGCATTTGGATGCAGCATTCCAGTGGCAAATGTAAAATGCTGGCTCAAGCAACCAGGCAGCGACCATCTTTTCTAGCCACCATTTATCACTCGCCTATTGAGGAGGATTGGATGGTCAGAAATTCTCTTTTTAAAGTCAGTAATTACAACAAAAACAGCCATCAATATGCAGGTTTTTTTTTTAGCCCCAATGTCACAAGTGATCATGTAGTATTACATAGTATTCACAGCACAAAAACAGGTCATTTGGCCCAATGTGTCCATGCCGGTGTTTATGCTCCACACGAGTCTCCTCCCACCATTCGTCATCTAACCCCATCAACATATCTTTCTAATCCTTTCCCCCTTGTAAATGTATTTATCAAACTTTCCCGTAAATGCAACTATGCTACTCGCCTCAACTACTCCTTGTTTTAGGCGAGTTCCATATTCTAAAATCACAAAAATAAATCTAGGCTGACACTCCAGTGCTTCATTGCATTGTCAGAGGTGCGGTCTTTTGGTTGAGACATTAAACAGAGGCCCCGCCTGCTCTATCAAGTGGACATAAAAGATCCCATGGCACTATTTCAAAGAACAGGAGAGTTACTGGCCAATATTTATCCCTCAAATCAACATAACAAAAAACACAGATTATCTGGTTATCACATTGCTGTTTGTGGGAGTTTGCTTGTGCACAAATTGGCTGCAATGTTTCCTACATTACAACAGTGACTACACTCCAAGTACTTAATTGGCTGTAAAGTGCTTGGAGACCTCTGGTGGGCATGAAAGGCACTATATAAATCTAAGTCTTTCTTTCTTTTGGGTAAAGAAGTTTCTCCTGAATTACCTTTGGATTTATTAGTGGTGGTCATATTTTTATGGCCCCTAGTTCTGGTTTCCCACGAGTGAAAACATCTTCTCCACATCTATCCTATCATAATCTTAAAGACCTCTATCAGGTCACCCCTCTGTCCTTCTCAGAGGAGAGCCTCAGCCTGTTCAGTCTTCCCTGATTGGTAGAACCTCAGTTCTGATATTCTAATAAATCCTTTTTGCAGTTTCTCTATATCCTTTCTATAATAGAGACCAGAACAGTTCACAGTACTCCACATGTGGTGTAACCACAGTTCTGTACAAGTTTAACATAACTTCCCCACTTTTCAATTCTATCCCTCTAGAAATGAACCAAGTGCTTTGTTTGCAATTTTTTTTAAAAACAGCCTTACTAACTTGCATCGTTAATTTGTGCATCTGTACTCCCAGATCCCCCTCTGCTCCTCTCCTCCATTCAGACACTTATTTTCTAAGGATTGTGTTTTCCTGTATTTTGTTGCAGTCCTCCTCTGTATTAACTAACCCCCCCCAAATTTGGTGTTATCTGCAAATTTTGAAATTCTCCTTCAGATTCCCAGATCCAAATCATTTATGTAAATAGTGAACAGCAGTGGCCCCAGTGTTGTAGCATAGGTTTTATCCAAAATTTACAATCACAGGATAAAATTAGTGGTGCATAAGATTATATTCAAATATATGGATAGGAATCCACCCAGTTCAGTCATTTCAAAACAGTGTTGTTTGCTTCTGGAATTCTAGTTATGTCCCAACACACATTTTTCCACGTTTGTGGTCTAAGCAGTCAACAGGGTCAGAGAAAACAGGCCTCATCAGTGGTTTTTGAGCAAGAAAATTACTTGATTCTTACTTCAATTTCAAAGCTCCTCAATGAGCAATCTCAGAGGTCACAGAGTCCTTGCAGAAAAGTAGCTGGGACCCACAAAATGAAAAATGTTAAATAATTACTGGGGACAAATGGACAGAACACACATTTAACTATAAATATAACATTGAAGTACTGTAGTATCTAAAAAAAAAGTACAGACTGTGACTTTAAGATAAGGAGTGAATTACATCTGCATGCTCTACATTTGGATAAGCAAAATTCAGTCAGGCAGAGTCAGCATGGATTTATGAAGAGGAAGTCATGTTTGACAAGTTTGCTGGAATTCTTTGAGGATGTAATGAACAGGGTGGATAAAGAGGAACCAGTGGATGTGGCATATTTGGACTTCCAAAAAGGCATTTGACAAGGTGCCACATAAAAAGGTTACTGCACAAAATAAAAGGTCACGGGGTTGGGGGTAATATTTTAGTATGGATAGAGGATTGGCTAACTAACAGAAAAAAGAGAGTCTCTGGATAAATGGGTCATTCTCTGGTTGGCAACCAGTAACTAGTGGGGTGCCGCAGGGATCAGTGCTGGGATCCTAACTATTTACAATCTACATTAACAACTTGGAAGAAGGGACTGAGTGTAATGTAGCCAAGTTTGCTGACAATACCAAGATGGGAGGAAAAGCACTGAGGACACAAAAAATCTGCAAAAGGATATAGACAGGCTAAGTGAGTAGGCAAAAATTTGGCAGAGAGAGTATAATGTTGGAAAGTGTAAGGTCATGCATTTTGGCAGAAAATCAGAGCAAGTTATTATTTTAATGGAGAAAAATTGCAAAATGCTGCAGTACAGCAGGACCTGGGAGTACTTGTGCATGAAACACAAAAGGTTAGTATGCAGGTACACCAAGTGATCAGGAAGGCCAATGGAATCTTGGCCTTTATTGCAAAGGGGATGGAGTATAAAAGCAGGGAAGTCTTGCTACAGCTATACAAGATATTGGTGAGGCCACACCTGGAATACTGTGTGCAGTTTTGGTTTCCATATTTACAAAAGGATATACTGGCTTTGGAGGCAGTTCAGAAAAGGTTCACTAGGTTGATTCTGGGGATGAGGGGGTTGACTTATGAGGAAAGGTTGAGTAGGTCAGGCCTCTACTCATTGGAATTCAGAAGAATGAGGTGTGATCTTATCAAAATGTATAAGATTATGAGGGGGTTTGACAAGGTGGATGCAGAGAGGATGTTTCCACTGATAGGGGAGACTAGAACTAGAGGGCATGATCTTAGAATAAGGGGCCGCCCATTTAAAACAGGGGAGGAGGAATTTCTTCTCGGAGTTGTAAATCTATGGAATTTGCTGCCTCAGAGCTGTGGAAGTTGGGACATTTAACACATTTAAGACAGAAATAGACAGACGGTTTCTTAAAAGATAGAGGGATAAGGGGTTATGGGGAGCGGACAGGGAAGGGGAGACGAGTCCATGATCAGATCAGCCATGATCTTATTGAATGGCGGAGCAGGCTCGAGGGACTGTATGGCCTACTCCTGTTTCTATTAGGTTCTTATTATACCTTGCCCTCCAACACAGAGCTTCATTCTCCATGTGTGATGGGAGATGTACTAATATTAAAAATCATGTAGATTCTGTCCATCTAAAACTACGTGTCATAATTTGTGATGCTTTTATAATTGAAGCTGCCTATGTAAACATGTGATTGAAATCACGTAAACTGTGGCTGTAATGCTGTAGTTACAGGCTCGTGCCACCAGGTGGCTCTGTGTACCCATTTTTAAATTGAGGTTTCCCAATTTCGTCACCATCTTGTTTTTCTGCTGGAAGGCAAGTCATTTCAGCAATTATCTTTGTGCATTTAAAAAAAAATGTAAGTATTTTTAAAGCTTTTAATTAAAAAAGATAGTTTTCCAAGTATTCTGCTCTTGTTTCAAGTCATCTGCTAGCCTCTTACCATGACTTTCCTCCCCCTTCCCATCCCATAGTGCTCTGTTATTAGGTTGAAATCTACTTCCTGTATTTCAAGCACTTAGAAAAAAGGGACTATAGTAACATTTCAAAACTATTAAATCAAGTTTTCAGAAGTATTCAGAGAGACTGCTACTCAGTATTCAGAGGTAAATCTAAAGTCCTAAATTCTCTGGAGCTTTAAATGTATATGCTTATCAAATACAAAACATTTCCCCCAAAAATGCCAAGACTCAACCTTCACAAGTTTCCACCGACAACACCTGTGTAACAGATGGGACTATGCATAGTAAACACCATTTTATTGCACACACATTGCCTGATTAACCGTGGAAATAAGATCATGTGTTTGAACAGAAATTTATGAGCTCTTTTTTCAGGCAGCAACTATGTGACAAACTACATTTCTCGAACAATCCTCACATACAGAAAGCAGAGGGCAGAAAAAAAAAAGAGCAAGATGGTAAACGCAGGAAAGATTTAGGGAACTTTGCCCAAAACCAAGTGAGTGAGATGGGTTTTTAGAAGGCTTCTGTAAACAGGGAAAGAGGTAGCAAAGCAGTGTGTTTCGGAAGGCAGAAATGTGATGCCTAAAAGAACAGCGGTCAATAGTGGGAGAGAGCAAGCAGAGGAGGAGCAGACGAAGGAATCCAAAAATTAAGTTACGATATTTCAAGATATGGCTGCATGCTTCCAAACAATTGATGCATGAAGAAAATATAAAAATCAAGGCAAATATTTATATGCACTTAGACTATTAAAACTGTTGGAAAATCAAAGCAACGGAAATGAAGGGAAGCAGTGCCAGATTTGAACACCTACCCCTGACTTTGTGCATTATAACACCCATGGTACATGCTTTGCTCTTGGACAATTTAAAATCCCAATTCATTTTTGTGGTCTTTTGGCCTGGGACAACCAAATTTGTATTGAACACCTTCAGTAGATTTGCTGTATAAAAGATGTATCGAGCTACCCAAGGTACAGTACCACTGATTGTTTCATTAGAATAAATAAGCTACTTCTCGGATTCCTGGAATATTGGATCCTTGAATGATTGAGAAAATGGTTACTTATCCAGCATATCCGGAGGGAATCCAAGAAGCAAGCAATTTTTTTTAATTCCCTTGCAAGTTGCATTGATTCTTTACCTACATTACAAATGGCAGATGTATTCTAGAAGCCTATATATCACTAGAAAAAAATAGCATGCAACTGTCTTGGAAACATGGAGCGACAATATATTGAGAAACTGCTAGTTATTGGCAAGGGCTCAACAATATTTGAGTTGTTTCTCCCCTTCCAGGACTCCCTCCGGATATGCTGGATAAGTTAAAAAATTCCTCAATCAAGGATCCAATATTCCAGGAATCCGAGAAGTAGCTTATTCATTCTAAATGAGGAAACAATTCTCAGTGGTACTGCACCTATTTTCTACGTTTCTACGAGAGTTGTTGATGCCAGTTCATTGGATATATTCAAGAGGGAGTTAGATATGGCCCTTACAGCTAAAGGGATCAAGGGATATGGAGAGAAAAGTAGGAAAGGGG
Organism: Pristiophorus japonicus; assembly: GCF_044704955.1. Lineage (NCBI taxonomy): Eukaryota > Metazoa > Chordata > Chondrichthyes > Pristiophoridae > Pristiophorus > Pristiophorus japonicus. Next base: position 239,683,079 of record NC_091980.1, on the reverse strand, counting down.
GACTGAGGGAATGATCAGCCATGATCTTATTGAATGGTGGTGCAGGCTCGAAGGGCCGAATGGCCTACTCCTGCACCTATTTTTTTCCCCATGAATCAGAGAAGAGGCTTATTCATTCTAATGCAAAGAAATATCTTAACGAAACGATCCTTGACATATTACTGCACTTTAGTTAGCTCAATACATCTTTATACAGCAAATCTACTGAAGATGTTCAATACAAATGTAGATAAACATCCATGCCAACTGCAGGAGAGAAAATATTCTGCCAATGTAGTCCTTAGTTTCCACCACTGGAGCATGCTTGCAAACAATACAATAATCGTGGCCATAGACAATTTTTCTACTGGTTTAGACGAGTGAATATACAGAACAGTCAGCCATGGGAATGCAAGAGAATTTTTGGTGATCAATAACCACAGGACATCATTGTCAAGAAAATTGGTTCATGCCAGCCTGCCGGTGTAAACGCGACACACTGAATGATCCCTGTATCAAAATTTAAAATGAGGCTGGCGAGCTGCCGATGTCTCCTGGGCACCACCAGGCAGCTTGTGGGCAAAGCCAATCAAAATGGAGTGGAAAGGTTATTTTGTAGCAACTGCTATTTGCTCTGATCCATATAGGCAGTCATGGATTTAGTGTTTCTTTTTCTGAAGCGATTAGTCATTTCATTTATTGCTGCCTGTACAGGGCAAAAGACAGGTCTCCAAGCTTCACCATGCCAGAAGGTTAGTCTATCCAACTCTACTACATCTCAAGGCAGGGTCTTGAAATCATAACTTAAGAATCCAATTCATGCTTTGTACTTCAAATTAGTTTTATAGAGCAGCCATCTCCTTCCTCAATAATCACACAAATGTCTTTCATCTTTTCAACAGACATGAATAGGTCTTCTAAAGTATTCAGGCAGCAGAAAAACCAGTACAGTTGAAACATACAAGGTAACAGGCTCAAGTTTCAGTCTGAGTTGCTCCTATTTTTTTTTGGAGCAACTAGTTTAGAATGGAGCATCTTAGAAATTGCAATTCTAGGCATTTAGTTTGCTCCAGTTCCAGTCAGTTAGATTCCCCCCCCCCCAAAAGGGGGCATGTCAAGCCACTTACACCTGTTTTGCAAGTTTAGGCAGCACAAACTTATCCAAACTTAGAATGGAGTAAGTGTAGATTCGCAGGGAACAAAAGATGGGGGGGGGGGGGGGGGGGGGGAGAAATAGAGCCATCAATAATGAATGATAAATAAAATCAAAAAATATTTTTACTCACCTACTGCAGCACCGGGAGCCTTCTAACAGCGTGCTGGGACAGCCCCCCCACCACCATGAGCAGGATGAGGAGGCGGAGGCGCTGAACGGGCCAGGCCGCTGCCGACACTTGGGGCGGGGTCCGCCCCCAACGAGATGCCAGGCAGGCCCCGCCGCCAACCGGGGGAGGGAGAAGAGAGGGGGAGCAGGCTGTGCGGGTGGAAGGGAGGGTGGGGAGGCAGCTGAATGGGAGGGAGGTCAGAGTCCCGATCTTCGCCCTGTGAGCCCATTCGGCCAGGACGAGGGTCAGGCCCCTCCCACGCAGCCTCGGGGGCTGGAGCTACTGCACATGCGCGCACACTTTATAACACACATGTGCAGGAGGTCCCGGCACGCTTTTCAGCACCGGGACCTGGCTCCACCCATGACCCCTTGTGCTGCGCCACACCAAGCACGAAAACATCCTGAGGAGACCGGAGAATCAAAGTTTTCGGCGCCCTTTTTCTTCCAGAAAGTTGCCGCACATTATCGAGATGCGCCTTTTTCCAGAGGGTGGAAACTTGGGCCCAATGAGGGGGCTATACAAGGTGGATGCAGAGAGGATATTTCCACTCATAGGGGAAACTAAAACTAGGGGACATAGTCTCAGAATAAGGGGCCGCCCATTTAAAACTGAGATGAGGAGGAATTTCTTCTGAGTTGTAAGTCTATGGAATTCTCTGCCCCAGAGAGCTGTGGAGGTTGGGTCGTTCAATATATTTAAGGCGGAGATAGACAGATTTTTGAGTGATAAGGGAATAAAGGGTTATGGAGAGCGGGCAGGGAAGCGAAGCTGGGTCCATGATCAGATCAGCCATGATCTTATTAAAATGGCAGAGCAGGCTCAAGGGACCAAATGGCCAACTCCTGCTCCTATTTCTTATGTTCTTATAATCACCTGCATTCGATTCAGGGATTTATCCTGAAACATGCACTACACACACACACACACACAACACCTACTACAAAGCTGCTTTTATTGTATTCAATGTCGAAGTGACTTGTACAAAGCCCTACCCTGAACAACAACTGTTCAAGGTTAAATTTGTATGAAACTGTGTTTGCTGAGTCTTTCAAAAGAAAATAAAAGCAACTTAGTTTAGAAATGCAGAAAGCATAAACAATCGCTAAATTGCAAACAGGGTATGAATAGCCTCAAACAGAATAAAGAATAGCTTCCATTAAAATCTTCGGAGAACTTACACTAATGATACATGAAAATATTGATCTGACAAATACTAACTTTGAATCTGATGGAGCAAACATACATACTGTAGTGTAGACACTAATACATTCCAGAAACAAAAACAGCACAGAACACAAAAGGAGTATGTATGAAGGATGAGATTGATCCAATACACAATATGTACCACTTGATCTCTCATTCACTCACATACAGGACCGAAACTTTTACAACATGGAAGGTCATTCAGTTAATTGAATAGCTCTTTCAGAAAGCTTGCACAATTAGTCCCATTCCCCACCCTTTCCTAAAATAATTCAAATATTTGTCCACATCTCAAAATAAAATTATAGATTCTGCTTTCTCCACTATTTGACAGAACAGAAAAAGTCCCATTAACCTTCAGCATAAAAAAAGTCTCCTAAACTTTTCTTTTAGCGACGATCTCTACCTCTAGTTACCGACCACCAGTAAAAGTATTTCCCAATTCACCTCATCAAGTAACAGCCCATCATAAATTATTCAGCAGGGCTACTGAAGCAAACCTTAAACCATGCAAATTTCCAGTAGTAATTTGACAAAATGCAATGGTGGAGTGTGCACCATCAACAAAGGGGAAGGGCAAAGAAGAACATGGCTGTGTGTCCAAGAGTTGCCTCATGTAGAAAGTTCCTTCACTGGGAAAGTATTGAAATGAAGGCTAGTGTGTCCTTCAGCATAAGAAAATGGGAACTGGAAAGCAGAAGTCACCTCCCAGGCTGTTCAGTACGTTCCAGCAGTACAAAACAGCACAGGCACTTGGAAGTAATTCACCATGTGCTATCGCTCTGCTCAGCCCCAACCTTATAATAAAGCTGGACAAGCTCCTCAACGGCTGAATAAATGCACCTAGAGTACAGAGCCATAAAGTGCAGAATGGTCCCAGGTTTCACTCCTAGATAATGCCATTTGACGGAGCTCAGGTGGGACAGTGCAGGTGGACAATTGTGTTTTTAAAATGGAAAGTGAACTGACATTCGGTTATCCAGAGCTGGATTTGGAAAACAAGTGCTTTAATATTGGAACAAATGGTGTTTAGAATCAGATCCAATTAGAATCAAATCCAATTTTGCAGCTACTATAAAAGAAATGCAATGTGTGAGCAAATAGATTCGGAATTTAATGCTGGTCGAGTAGTAAATTGCTAATAGCTTTCAGTTCTTTTCGTCATGGTTTCAAATCACCTTATAACCCAATTATCTGAGTTCAACAAATTTGGGTATGTTCAGCCAAGAAAATGCACTAGTTACCATTACGGTCATAGGGAGAGATTTTCTCCGAGATGAGCTACTTTCAAATTGATATAAAATCATGAATGGGGCATGGGGCAATGTAATCACATAGAAACAGAACATTTGAGCCAGTCATAATGGTATTTATCCTCCAGATGACCAGTAGCTCTAGTTCCATATCCTTTAAAATCTTTTCCTTCAGACATAGCCAACACAATGATTAAATATGGACATGGTCTCAGCTTCAAATCACTAACTCCTGAAGTGCTGACCACAGCCCTCCCTCCCCATTTTTCCTGCTCTTTGTCCTAAATCTCTTAGCTAATCAGGTTATCCATGCCTCCTGGTTCTAGACCCCCCCCAAAATCACTGGAAAGCATCTGTTTCTATCTTCATAAATCAAAATGTTTCACCTCTATCAAATCCCCCCCCCCCCCGAAAATCACCATACTTTGTAGCGTCTCCACTATTTCTTTTCCCATTTCTCTCTGGATCCTTGAATGTATCCAGTCATGTCCTGGCACTTTGAGCTTAACTAACTTCTCCAATACTTTTCCTTCATAAAACATTGTTCACCTTACTTTTCAGGGTTCAGGATTTTCCTTCTCTTCGATCAACATTTATGTATCCCACCAATTTCTATTCATCCTCTACTGACTATGCTCTTCAGGTGTCACACCTCAGATTTAAATAACAATATTTGTAGAATCTTTTACTGTTCACATTTATATTTTAAGCTCCATTGCTCATGCCATTCTTGTATTTTTAAAAATCATACCTAGTTTGTTTGTAACTTCTATTTATTGATGGCATCCTGAAATGAAGTAGCTTCCTTTCTTAATAGATTATTCATTGTGCACTTTGCAAATTTTTTTATACATAGAAAAATAATGCCATCGTTGACCTACAATGCTGTGCCAATTCTTCTTCCCACCTCACTGGTCATCTTCCTAAAATCTGCCCTATTCAAATCTGGTGACCTTGTTTTTGTACTACAGTATTACTCTTTCTACTTGGACCTTAAACCTTATCAGAATATGACTGCTACTTCAGGAAATGCTCACCTATATTTACTGGATCTATCTCAGTACTTAAAACAAGATGTAACAAAACCTCTTCCCATAGTAGTCCTTTGAACAGCCTGCTTGAGGAAGGAGTCCTGGACACATTTTACAAAGTCCATTCCTTTTTCTCTGTTCACTCTATCCTGGTTAAGTTTTAGCTTTGTCAAACAGGAATTCCACATTTCCAACTCTATGGCCTCATCTCTGACCCGGTGCTGGGGTAAAAGAGTCATCTGATGGACAGATCACGCCCGGGGAGTGGGGGCATGTGGTTTGAATAGGATTAACTTAGTGGGCCATGAAGAAACACTCCTGCTCATCCTGGCCACAAGCAGCACTGTAAAGACACTACCTTATTGATCCAATCCTTCTCTCCTCCTTTTACTTCCCAAGCCAACAGCAGTTAAATATAGAAACCTTGCTAAAATGGAGGCACACAGCATCCTTAATTTAAAAAGATTTCAATGGCCGGCCTGCCTCCTGACAAACCCTTCATTCCCAAAGCAGCCCTAAAAAAAAAACAAGTACAATTTGAGTTTGACAGTTGATAGCTTTGACTCCAAGGCAAGAAAACTGTGGTCTCAAGTCTTACTCCAGGATGATATTTAATGCCCTGCTGAGAGAGAGAGAGAGAGAGAGAGAGAGAGAGAGAGAGAGTGCTGCATTGTTAGAGGTGTCATGCTTGAGACAAGATGTGAAAAAGGTCCCATCGGTTCAGATAGACATTGAACATCTGTAGAGTAGAAAGTGCTCCTGGTGCCCTGGTCAAGATTCTTTCCTCAACCACCACCAATACAGATTAAATAATCATTCATCACATGCTGTTTGTGGAATCTTTGTGTACATATCAACTGTTGTCTTCCTAGAGTGGCTACACTTTAAAGGTAATTGGTGTGAAGCACTTTGTATACATTCCTCAGAGGACATCATAAGTCCAAATTTTAAAAAAAAACTATCGTTACAGAATTCCAGATCTAAAACAAAAGCAGATCCAAAATGCACTACATCTGCAACTTTTGCTTTCAACATCCATTAGAATTCATCTTTCACTAATGCAGTATGGGCCAGCCCACACTGCAATGTGTGCGCACTTGGTCCTTGCAGCAGTTGTCCTGGTTAACCCTTGCCAATGGATAAAGGCCTAGCTCGGTCAAGCCAGTGTGGTGGCTGATGTGCAATGGTCACCACACGCTAGGAAAAAAAAAAGAGTCACGCACAGGCATCTTCCACCCCCTCAATTGGAGTTCAGGACTGGAACATCGGGTCCTTCATCAAAACACCTGTGGACTCGTGGAAGCAAGTCATCCTCGTTCAAGGGACTGCCGATGATGATATTTCTTGTGTAGCCATGTAGAAGTTTCATTACTTGATACACTGGTAATGCTAACTGTACAATATACACAATTTTACCATTAGATTCATTGTATCAAATGCACACTCCCGCAACTATTGTTATCCAAGATATAGAAAACATAGAAACATAGAAAATAGGTGCAGGAGTAGGCCATTCGGCCCTTCTAGCCTGCACCGCCATTCAATGAGTTCATGGCTGAACATATATACAACTGCATCAAGATTCATTATGTAAACTGATGTACAGTTCTGAAAAAAGGGTGGTTCTGTGCAAGAACCAAGAGGCCATGATGACATTTGGATACAATTCTTCACACTAATGTTTCCTGCCAACCCAGGAAGGATCAAGTTAACAACTGACAGCACACAAGAGTACACCAAATAAAATGTAAATAGTATCAATGGAGACTTGATAATTCAGTTCCCATTTAACATACGATTATACTGACAACTAAACCTATACTACAGTAATGCACAAATTTGAATTCTACAAAAAATGTCATTAGATGAAGAAAAAAAAAGGAACATTGGATGAATTTTATTGAAAACTGCTCATTGCCATTTGAGAATTTATATTTTAAACCTTCTCAATGACAGCAGATAATTTATCAGGTGAGTGTGAATTTTCTTATTTCTTGCAAACATTGCTCAATAGTAAATAGGAAATTTGACCAACTTGCATTAAAACAGTCATGGATGAGGGAGGAAATTTAGAATTGTGCATCCTTTCCAAATTGCAACCTCCATACTCTTATTCCAAATGTATTTCCATCCTCCTTCTGTAAGCTTCACCTCAACCAAAACTCCACTGCCCATACCAAATCCCGCTCACCCTGCACCTTGCTGACCAACAGACTCCAATACCTCAACGTCTCCAGATTAAAATAATCATCTCCATGTTTAAATCCCTTCATGGTCCCATCTCTGCAATCACTAACCTGCTCTAGCCCTCGAACGCTCAGATTCTACAACTTTAGCTTTCTGTTCATCGCTCGCTCCCCCCCCCCCAGCAGGTATGTTTATATAACTACAAGTTGTTTTTGGTGCATTTCTCAGAGCATCTGGGATATGCAAGTTTTAGATGACAAATGGTGTATTCTGACTAAATTAGAACAATTTGTCCCTCAAACTCCCCCAGTTTACAGATGTATTTCCCCATGCTCACATTCCTCCTTTCAATTCATGATACCACCCTCTTACCCAGTTCAAACTGGCATTTTAGTCAGTTCACACCACTTCATATTTGGGGTCCACCCCTTCCCTTCCTCAACATTGCTGCTGTGCCTTTGCTACCTCCAGAATGCTTCCCGCTTCTCTTCCCCAGCCAGTGCTGCTAATAAGCCTTCTCCAACCAGCACAATTCTCCAGCTATCTGACCGTCACTCACTTGCAGCCGACCCAACCCCCACAAACCCACTCTGATGTTCCCTCTTCAGCGCTGTAATGGGGCTCTTCTCGGTTGTTGTTGCCACTCTAATTTTAAATGTCACTGGATACTGTGGCATGCACTCATGATCAAGATCCTGTGCAGCTATATTCAAAACTGCAGCTCCAATAGGAGGTAAAACTACTTCCAAACCTGCAACCACAACCATCTAGAAGGACAAGGGCTGCAGGCGCATAGGTATATCATCTGCACGTTCCCCTCCAAGTCACACACCATTCTGAATTGGAACTATATAGTTGCTGGGTCAAAATCCTGGAGCTCTCGACCGATCAGTACTGTGGGAAAGGAAACATTAAGTACAGGCTTTTCTCTTCATACTAGCCTTCAAGCACCATTTTGCAGTGAGCACACATCCAGCCTCCAATACTGCTCAATCCAGTTGTCAAGAAATTACTGCCATTTCTTTCACACCTTTATAGAATGCATCCATTTAGCACCTCCATCAGCACAAGAGATCAGAAATTTACCAAGGAAACTACTGGCATGAGGCCAGAAACAGGACAATCTATCTTCAGCAAATATCGGCGTAAAGTTGAGGGACACCTCATTCTGCTAATTTTCTTATGGAGTGCCAGAGTTAATTCACACACCGATAACACAACTGGCATAGCATGTACATATTGGAAGTAAATCCGACACTTATAGCATCATACAAATCAGAATAAATGTTAAGGATCAGCAGCCTTTTAAATCCTAGCCTGGAGAGATCAGCTCCTGCACTAAATCAGAGACATTACTATTTTCAGTAATTGTTACGTGACACAACAACAATAAAAGAATGCAATAAAGCAAAGCTGTCGTCAATACTGCACAACAATTGAGATTTTCAGTTGCAAGCCACCTGCAAGGCATCACTTCATCAAAATATATTTAAAGAGTGGCAAGCTGCCAATCACATGGGTCATATGTTACAGATTCACCTCCATTTCTCACTGTACATGGTTTAATATAAACCTGTCATTACTGCAATGGATTCTGGGAGAACCCTACTTGAATAACATTCTTATGCATTGCCTTCACCCCTCAGTGAGTAGATGCAAGATAAATGGCAGAAATTAGCAGTGCAGGCAGACATGCGATTGCGAGATTAGAGTAGAATGCAGGACTGTTGCTTTAACTGTTAGAAAGCTTCCTTTATGCTAAACTAAAATTGAAATTCAGTCGGAAAAACTTAACTTTGTCAAGCACGATTTCACTTTAAGCTGGTTGCCTTTTATTGGCCTAGAAATCCAAGTCGAGGTCTTCCTGCAGACGATCGACTGAAAAAGTTAAAAAAAAAAGATGCGCACTTGCCTGTTCCTGCTGCGCTCACGAGAGATTTCGGTCCTGAGGCCTCCACTCACTGCATATCGGAGCACGGCACATCGGGACGTCCATAAACTGGAGCTGGAGTCACATGGCACTGGGCAGCCAATCAAGGTACAGTATTTTCTCATTCATAATAATGGGAACTCCGTCAGTAAGAGTTCCCATTATGATTGGGGGCTGTTTCTCAACCACCCAAAACAAAGAAGAAAAAATACCCAACAGGTTTAAAATTAATTTAAATTAAAAAGTTATTTATATCTTAATATATATTTTAAATATTTTTAAATTATGGTTTAAAATAAACTTACCATAGTGGGCAGGGTCTTTAATAAAGTGTTTTTAAAATTTTATATTATGTTTTTGTATGTTTTAAAACTCTTATGCCTGTAAAAGTAGGCTATGCGCCTGCTTTTATCGGGTGCAAGAGTTTTCAGGACATCCGCTGGGCAAGATATGGATAAATAACCCAATCTTGCCCATCAGAATGTCCTCGCTCCAGAGATGCGGAGGACCTGTCCAGCTGGAGCTGGACAGATTGGAAGCACCGGTTTTCAGCACATGCGCATTGTATGCTGAAAACCAGCTTTGTGATGCCTTCCCGGGTCTGTACACTCAGTGCGAACCCGGAGAGGCTGGGATTTCTAGGCTAATAACCCGCACATTTTTAATTGCTCACTAACTTTCACTCAAATTATGGAGATTGCTTACAACTGGCCTACAGTTATCTTGGTTTATTCTTGCCTCTTGAGCAGGATTGGCAAATAGCCAACTGCACAATTTGCATATTTGAGAATTGAAAAATTGCAACCACAACCTGTATTTTCTTTGTAGACTTCTTTCAACCGCCGAGGCTGCACCCCACCAAGGCCTTGTGACTCGTCAACCGTACGTTCTGCTAATTTTTTCAGAACCAATTCACCTCCTTTATCCTCCTCTAGGGCAACCATGTTTCAACTTTCATCATTTAGAAAACCAAGTAGAGTCAGCGTGGTTTTATGAAAGGGAAACCATGTTTGACAAATGTGCTGGAGTTCATTGAGGAAGTAACGAGCAGGGTGGATAAGGGGGAAACCAGTAGATGGCGGGTATTTGGATTTCCAGAAGGCATTCGATAAGTTGCCACATAAAAGGTTACTGCACAAGATAAGAGCTCTCAGGATTGGGGGCAATATATTAGCATGGATAGAGGATTGGCTAACCAACAGAAAACAGAGTCTGGATACATGGGTCATTTTCAGGTCGGCAAACTAACTAGTGGGGTGCCACAGGGATTAGTGCTGGGGCCTCAACTATTTACAATCTATATGAATGACTTGGATAAAGAAAAAGTGCAATGTAACCAAATTTGCTGATGATACAAAGATAGGTCTGCAAAGGGATAGCGACAGGCTAAGTGAGCAAAAATCTGGCAGATGAGAATATAATGTGGTAAAATGTGAGGTTATTCACTTTGGTAGGAAAAATAAAAAAAGCTAATTATTTAAATGGGAAGAGATTACAACATGCTGTGGTACAAAGGAATCTGGGGATCCTAGTGCATGAAACACAAAAAGTTAGCATGCAGGTTTGCAAATAATCAGGAAGGCAAATGGAATGTTGGGGAATGGAGTATAAAAGTAGAGAATTCCTGCTACAACTGTACAGGGCATTGGCGAGACCACACCTGAAGTACTGCGTACAGTTTTGGTCCCTTTATTTAAAGAGAGGGATACACTTGCATTGGAGGCAGTTCAGAGAAGGTTCATGAGGTTGATTCCGGAGATGAAGAAGTTGTTTTATGAAGAAAGATTGAGTAGGTTGGGCCTATACTCATTGAAATGTATTAAATTCTAAGGGGGCTTGACAGGGTAGATGCAGAGAGGATGTTTCCCCTCGTTGGGGAATCTAGAATTAGGGGGCATAGTTTCAGAATAAGGGGTGGCCCATTTAAAACAGAAATGAGTAGGAATTTCTTCTCAGAGGGTTGTGAATCTTGGGAATTCTCTTCCCCAGCAAACTCTGGGTCATTAAATATATTTAAAGGTGGAGATAGACAAATTATTGAATGATAAAGGAGTCAAGGATTATGGGGAATAGGCAGCAAAGTGGAGTTGAGGCCAAGATCAGATCAGCCATGATCTTATTGAATGGCAGAGCAGGCTACAAACCAAATGGCCTACTCCTGCTCCTATTTCTGATGTTCATATCATGCTAGCACATTATAAATCACTGGTTAGACCTCAGCTGGAGTATTGTGGACACTTCAGGAAAGATGTAAATGCATTAGAGAGGGTACAGAAGAGGTTTACCAACAAAGAAAGACTTCAGTTATGAGGTTGGAAAATTTAGGAGCATTTTCCTTGAAACAGAGAAGATCAAGAGATGATCTAATTGAAGTTTGCAAGATGAGAGGTTTGGATAGGGAGTCAAGTTATGGAGAGCGGGCAAGGAAGTGGACTGGAGACCAAGATCAGATCAGCCATGATGGGGCCAAATGGCCTACTCCTAATTTCTTATGTTATTAAAAAAAAGATTAAGGATCAATTTTCCCCAATGCCATTTTGACGTGTTTGAAGATTTACACCCATTTTTTGGGGGCCCGACCACAGCAAAAAAAATTGAAAGTTTCCCCGTTTTAACTTGTGAATGTGGCCCGGCGCACATTATCCTTAAGCTCTGTGGATGGAGCCCAAGATGTGTGCCAAAAAGATCGGGTTGCCAGGATAATGAGGGACACACTGTGGGCTGAGGCTGGAAAGTCAAACATACAAGACATTCTGGCCAGCTCACAACAACCTGCACATTGTGGCTGACCAATATTAAAGAATCTGTGCCAAAAATGTATCCTGTAAACTGAATTGGAAAGGCCCCCCCCCACCCCCTTTGCCAGTGCTGCTCTTAGCCCAGGCCTTTTGGCCTGTCCCCCATTCCCCCGCCCCCCCCCCCCAAAACCGCTCCTAGCCCAGGCCAAAAGGCCTCCCCCGCCTCAAGTCTCGACTCTGCACTTGTACTAGGATTATTTTATATATTACTACCAATACATTATAAAAATAATTAAAACCATACTTTAGTGTATTGGTATTTTTAATTCACATCACTAAGATTTCAGGTAATTCCAAGCCACACAAAGAGAAAAATCAAACCCAGCCAATTTACACCTTACTGCCTCTTCCCAATCAGTGAAATGATGCAAGAAATCACCAAACAACACCCACTCACCAAGCACCAAGATCATGTGCACAGATACTCAGTTATGGTTCCCCTCAGTTTAGAATCACTTGGCTCCAAACCCAAATCAGGTTTGAGGTGATAAGTGAAATTGCTGCTATCACCTCCAATTTTCATCTCTAAAATCACACAACATTCGAAGTTGGACATATAATTGCCATTCCTTCATAGTCGATCGGTCAATATTCAAATTCCCTATCCAACACAATGGGAGCATCATCACCACAAGGACTGCAGCAATTCAAGGAGAAAGCCCATCACACCAATACTATCTCAGGACGAGGGATGTACAATAAATGTGCCAACACTGGTCATATCCAGAAAACAAAATTAACAAAAACATAACCTGAGGATCTGCTGAAAAGGGAGGGTGAACAGCCAGTTGTCATGGTGCATATAGGTTAAAAAATGTGATGAGGTCCTACAAGGCAAATTTAGGGAGCTAGGAGCTAAATTAAAAAGTAGGACCTCAAAAGTAGTAAACTCAGGATTGCTACTAGTGCCACATGCTAGTCAGAGTAGGAATCGCAGGATAGCTCAGATGAATACGTGGCTTGAGGAGTGGCGCAGAAGGGAGGAATTCAAATTCCTGGGACATTGGAACTGGTTCTGGGGGAGGTGGGACCAGTACAAACCGGACGGTCTGCACCTGGGCAGGACTGGAACCAATGTCCTTCGGGGAGTGTTTGCTGGTGCTGTTGGGGAGGAGTTAAACTAATATGGCAGGGAGATGGGAACCTATGCAGGGAGACAGAGCGAAGTAGAATGGGGGCAGAAGCAAAAGATAAGGAAAAAAAAGTAAGTGTGGAGAGCAGAGAAACCTAAGGCGAAAAGCAAAAAAGGGCCACATTACAGCAAAATGTGTCAGAAAGACAAGCCTGAAGGCTCTGTGCCTCAATGCGAGGAGTATTCGGAATAAGGTGGACGAATTAACTGCGCAGATAGCAGTTAACGGGTACGATGTGATTGGCATCACGGAGACATGGCTCCAGGGTGACCAAGGCTGGGAACTCAACATCCAGGGGTATTCAACATTTGGGAAGGATAGACAGAAAGGAAAAGGAGGCAGGGTGGCATTGCTGGTTAAAGAGGAAATTAATGCAATAGTAAGAAAGGACATTAGCTTGGATGATGTGGAATCGGTATGGGTGGAGCTACAGAATATCAAGGGGCAGAAAACGCTAGTGGGAATTGTGTACAGATCAAACAGTCGTCGCAAGGTTGGGGACAGCATCAAACAAGAAATTAGGGATGCATGCAATAAAGGTACAGCAGTTATCATGGGTGACTTTAATCTACCTATTGATTGGGCTAACCAAACTGGTAGCAATGCGGTGGAGGAGGATTTCCTGGAGTGTATTAGGGATGGTTTTCTACACCAATATATTTTGAGGAACCAACCAGGGAGCTGGCCATCCTAGACTGGGTGATGTATAATGAGAAAGGACTAATTAGAAATCTTGTTGTGCGAGACCCCTTGGGGAAGTGTGACCATAACATGGTAGAATTCTTTATTAGGATGGAGATTGACAGTTAATTCAGAAACTAGGGTCCTGAACTTAAGGAAAGGTAACTGATGGTTTGAGGTGTGAATTGGCCAGAATAGACCAGCAAATGATACTTAAAGGGTTGATGGTGGATAGGCAATGGCAAACATTTAAAGATAACATGGATCACATCAATTGTTCATCCCTGTCTGGAGTAAAAAATAAAACGGGGAAGGTGGCTCAACCATGGCTAATAAAGGAAATTAAGGATAGTGTTAAATCCAAGGAAGAGGCATATAAATTGGCCAGAAAAAGCAGCAAATCTGAGGACTGGGAGAAATTTAGAATTGAGCAGAGGAGGACAAAGGGTTTAATTAAGAGAGGGAAAAGAGAGTACGAGAAGCAGCTTGCCAGGAACATAAAAACTGACTGCAAAAGCGTCTATAGATATGTGAAGAGAAAAAGATTAGTGAAGACAAACATAGGTCCCTTGCAGTCAGATTCAGGTGAATTTATAATGGGGAACAAAGAAATGGCAGACCAATTGAACAAATCCTTTTGTGAAGACAGAACCAAAGTAAGACACAAATAACCTTCCAGAAGTACTAGAGGACCAAGGGTCTAGTGAGAAGGAGGAACTGAAGGATATCCTTTAGGTGGGAAATTGTTAGGGAAATTGATGGGATTGAAGGCCGATAAATCCCTGGGGCCTGATAGTCTGCATCCCAGAGTACTTAAGGAAGTGGCCCTAGAAATAGTGGATGTATTGGTGATCATTTTCCAACAGTCTAACGATTCTGCATCAGTTCCTATGGAGTGGAGGGTAGCTAATATACCACTTTTTAAAAAGGGAGCGAGAGAGAAAGCGGGTAATTATAGACCAGTTAGCCTGACATCAGTGGTGGGGAAAATGTTGGAATCAATTATTATGAAATAGCAGCACATTTGGAAAGCAGTGACAGGATCAGTCCAAGTCAGCATGGATTTATGAAGGGGAAATCATGCTTGACAAATCTTCTGGAATTTTTTGAGGATGTAACTAGCAGAGTGGACAAGGGAGAAACAGTGGATGTGGTGTATTTGGACTTTCAAAAGGCTTTTGACAAGGTCCCACACAAGAGATTGGTGTGCAAAATCAAAGCACATGGTATTGGGAGTAATATACAGATGTGGATAGAGAACTGGTTGGCAGACAGGAAGCAGAGAGTCAGGATAAATGGGTCCTTTTCAGAATGGCAGGCAGTGACTAGTGGAGTGCTGCAGGGCTCAGTGCTGGGACCCCAGCTCTTTACAATATACATCAATGATTTGGATGAAGCAATTGAATGTAATATCTCCAAGTTTTCAGATGACACTAAACTGGGTGGCAGTGTGAGCTGTGATGGGGACACTAAGAGGCTGCAGGGTGACTTAGACAGGTTAGTTGAGTGGGCAAATGCATGGCAGATGCAGTATAATGTGGATAAATGTGAGGTTATCCACTTTGGGGGCAAAAACACAGACAGATTATCTGAATGGTGGCAGATTAGGAAAAGGGGGGGTGCAACGAGACCTGGATGTCATGGTTCATCAGTCATTGAAAGTTGGCATACAGGTACAGTAGGCAGTAAAGAGTATGTTGGCCTTCATAGCTAGGAGATTTGAGTAATAGGAGCAGGGAGGTCTTACTGCAGTTGTACAGGGCCTTGGTGAGGCCCCACCTGGAATAGTATGTTCAGTTTTGGTCTCCTAATCGGAGGAAGGACGTTCTTGCTATTGAGGGAGTGCAGCGAAGGTTCACCAGACTGATTCCAGGGATGGCTGGACTGACATGAGGAGAGACTGGATCAACTGGACCTTTATACACTGGAGTTTAGAAGAGGAGGGGATCTCAGAAACATAGAAGGTTCTGATGGGATGGGACAGGTTAGAGGAGGGTAGAATGTTCCCGATGTTGGGGAAATCCAGAACCAGGGGACAGTCTTAGGATAAGGGGTAGGCCATTTGGGACGGAGATGAGGAGAAACTTCTTCGGAGTTGTTAACCTGTGGAATTCCCTGCCGCAGAGAGCTGTTGATGCCAGTTCATTGGATATATTAAAGAGGGAGTTAGATATGGCTCTTACAGCTAAGGGTATCAAGGGGTATGGAGAGAAAGCAGGAAAGGGGTACTGAGCATATGATTAGCCATGGTTTTATTGAATGGTGGTGCAGGCTCGAAGGGCCGAATGGCCTACTCTTGCACCTATTTTCTATGTTGAAGGCAATCGGATACCAGATGACCTCAGGAAAGCACAATTGCATCTTGTGCCCTAAAACAGACATACTAAGTTACACACAGCTATTCATAGCCGAAGACACTGCATTACATGGTACAATGTCCCTGTCCCTCAAACAGTATATGACCATTATGGTCACAGCAGTAGGTTGCATGCCATAGTTATAAAAAGGGTATTCAGAACAAAAATGTTTTTTGCGCTTTTGGATCACCTGGTTTGGAAAACGTTAAAAATAAATTTTCTGGGTCTGATCTAATAAGACATTATAGAAAATAAAAGCCATGGTAGGATTATTATTAAAAAAAACGAACAAGGAATGAACATGCAAAATAAATCCCTGCAGAAATATAACATTTCCCATCCCATTCTTTTTTAGTGTGGGACCAATCACTGCTACTACAGTCCAGCATATGCAAAACTTGCTCAAATACAAAATCACAGCAGAACACAGCCTTATAACCGGAAACCACTGGGCTGGGCACAGCTTGCAATTCTGACCAAATTGCTTCCTTTGCTCAAGAAGGAATTGAAAAAAAAACTGTGCTTAAACCAAGCAAGATTGTCATCAAAATCACAACAAAAATACACAGATTCCCTAGATTAAAATGTAAATCATAATTCCTCCTCCCTCCATTAGGGGATGGGCAGTTAAATCTCAATACATCAAGGAAATTCAACAAGTGAGGGATATATTTGCAACAAATACCATGAAAGTTGCACCATGAAAGAGCAAACATTTATTTACTCTTCTTACAATTAGTTAGGAAAAAAGAACTTATTGTATTGCTGTCAGTGAATTACAGGGCACTATAAAAGGGGGTGTGGAGGAAGAAATAATAAAATGTAAGAGGGAAGCACAATTTGTTCAACCGAGCCCAGATGATTAGGTGCCACCCTTTTTGTCTCACTTCAAATTGTCAAAAGCAGCCAGTTCATTTCTGCAGAGTTCTCTCACCTCAATAAACTGGCCTCTCAGGATCTACAAGTAGCTGCCAATGCACAGAAACCAAACTCTGTTTTGGCCTTATACATCCCATTTCCTTTCACCCCACCACTGACAGCTTCTTGGGTCCCACACTCTGCATTTCCCTCCCTAAACCCCCACTCAATCAAAACCCTAAACATTCCCCTTAATTGACCAAGCTTTTGGTCACCTCAATATCTCCTTCTTGGGATCAGTGTTTTTTTGTATTTATTATGTGTCTGCAGCACTGTGGGACATTTGTCTACATTTAAAAAAAAAGGTGCTATTCAAATACAAGTTGTTGTTCTAACAATAATATAGGCTGATTTACATCTAAAAATTGTTAATTTGTACATGATAAAACTGAGCCACAGGCCAGGAAGATTCCAGATTTGGATCCTCACTTAACAGCTAGTTGAACTCAACCAAGAAGACAGACAGTGTCTGGGGTGGGGTGGGGCTGAGCAGGTACTACAATTGGCTTCAGCACAACCTGCAGTGGAAAAAAAAAAGGAAAATTTGTATAGGTATCTCTCCAGACTACTTTCAGATGACTTACTGGAATTCAGACGGTATGCATATACAAGGCAGGTGAGGATAATAATGGGTACTTGAGCAAGGCATAAGAGTATACAACACAAGATATGCAAGGAGGAGGCATACAGCTCCTTGAGCCTGCTCCACCATTCAATAGGATCATGGCTGATCGACCTCAACTCCACTTTTTTCTCCCCCCCCCCACCACCACCACCCCCTCCATATCCCTCAATTCCCTTAGTGCCCAAGAATCTATTGATCTCAATCTTGAATATACTCAACAACTGAGTAGCCACAGTCCTCTGGGGTAGAAAATTCCAAAGATTCACAAGCCTAGAGTGAAGAAATCTCTCCATCTCAGAACTGGTTGGCAGACCAGAAGCAGAGTGTCAGAATAAACAGGTCCTTTTCAGAATGGCAGGCAGTGACTAGTGGAGTGCCACAAGGTTCAGTGCTGGGACCCGAGCTATTTACAATATACATTAATGATTTAAATGAAGGAATTGAATGTAATATCTCCAAGTTTGCAGATGACACTAAGCTGGGTGGCAGTGTGAGCTGTGAGGAGGATGCCAAGAGGCTGCAGGTTGACTTGGGCAAGTTAGGTGAGTGGACAAACGCATGGCAGATGCAGTATAATGTGGATAAATGTGAGGTTATCCACTTTGGGGGCAAAAGCACAAAGGCAGATTATCTGAATGGTGACAGATTAGGAAAAGGGGAGGTGCAATGAGACCTCTGTCATGGTACATCAGTCACTGAAGGTTGGCATGCAGGTACAGCAGGCGGTGAAGGTGGCAAATGGCATGTTGGCCTTCATAGCTAGAGGATTTGAGTATAGGAGCAGAGAGGTCTTACTGCAGTTGTAGAGCCTTGGTGAGGCCACACTTGGAATACTGTGTTGAGTTTTGGTCTCCTAATCTGAGGAAAGATATTTTTGCTATTGAGGGAGTACAGTGAAGGTTCACCAGACTGATTCCTGGGATGGCAGGACGGACACATGAGGAGAGACTGGATCAACTGGGGTTGTATCCACTGGAGTTTAGAAGAATGAGGGGGGGATGTCAGAAACATAAAATTCCAACAGGATTGGACAAGTTAGATGCAGGAAGAATGTTCCTGTTGCTAGGGAGTTCCAGAACCAGGGGTCACAGGCTAAGAATAAAGGGTAAGCCATTTAGGACTGAGATGAGGAGAAACAAGAGTGGTTAACCTGTGGAATTCCCTACTGCAGAGAGTTGTTGAGGCCAGTTCGTTAGATATTTTCAAAAGGGAGTTAGATATGGCCCTTACGGCCAAGGGATCAAGGAGTATGGAGAGAAAGCAGGAAAGTGGTACAGAGGTTGAATGATCAGCCATGATCTTATTGAATGGCAGTGCAAGCTCGAAGCCTGCTCCTGCACCCAATTTCTATGTTCAGCATCTACACTGTCAAGCCCTCTAAGAATTTTATACATTTTAAGGAGACTAACACTCACTCTTCTAAACGGTGGAGAATATAGACCCATTCTACATAAATCGCTCCTCATAGAGCAGCTCTCATCCCAAGAATCAACCTAGTGAACCATTGTTGCACCCCCTCCAAGGCAGGAATGTCCTTCCTTAGGCAAGGAGACCAAAACCATACACAGTACTTCAGGTGTGGTCTCCCCAAAGCTCTATACAATTGCCGCAAGACTTTCTTTCTCTTATACTGCAACCCCTTGCAATCAAGGCTAACATATCATTTGCCTTCCTAATTGCTTGTTGTACCTGCATGTTAACTTGTGATTTGTTTAACAAGGACATCCAAATCCCTGAATATTTTTTTTTTTAAAAAAGATATGCTTAGATATTTTAAACCTGTAGAACTTATTAGTTAACTCCATTTGTAAGAGAGTGAGTGTTCTTTACGTTCAAAAAAGGCAAACGGCAATTCAGAATTGAACAAAAAGGAGAGTCAGAAAGCCAGTTTCACAGTTTTGATTAGAGCAAAGATGAACAAGTAGGATCCTGGTCATTATAAAACATATAGCAGAGATGTATACAGATTACAAGCAGTCTCCAAAACTAGAAGTCACAAGAACAAAACTGAAGTTTCAACTTTACAATAAAATATTCACCCACCCCTCCAGAACAAAAAAAAACAAATATTCAATGCTATTTTATTTAACTTTAAAAACCTAGAAAATACACAGATGACTAAGGTAACATAGGTATGAAGACTGCTATCTGTGCCCAAGAAAACAGCAGGGAGCAAAATGAATTGAAGTTAGCAATTTAAAAGAAAACAAAAAAAAAAACACAAAATCAGAGGCGCTTTTAGGTTATAAAAATATACATCAGTCCTTGCAATTAGTAAATTGAACCAGAAAACGATTTTTATTTAATTCCCAATATAATGCTTGAAATCACAAATGCTGTTTCAATTAAATCAGTTTAAACCTACCTCTTGTACATTAAGTTTAAGCATAGAATTGGGAGGTTTTTTAAAAATCTGAATTTCTAAAGATTTCTGCACATAGGATGTCTAATATATTAAAATTGGAATAGTTTTATAAAACAAAAAACTGTTCTAGTTTTAATAAGCACTGCAGAAAAAACAAATACAAGAATGACAAATGGCTCAGTGTTGCAGAAATCTATAAACTTTCCTGAACAGGAAGTGACTTGCACTATTTGGCATGTTTTACTCCAGCAGCAGTATTCCTGGAGGAAGCAGCAATGTTGGCTGCAGCAGCTTTTCCTGTGTAATACGTAACCCTTACCATGTAACAGCTTTAAGTTCCTCCCCACCAAAACCCACCCCCACCCCCCCCAATCATTTAATAAAATGTTAAATATTTGAATGTGTGGTTCATAATTTTAATGGCCTGCTTCGGATTTTCTCCACTGCCTCTTCTATTCAGCTGTTCAAGTAATGTAACAACTGAAAATAATTTCTTTTTAGCTTTAGTTATACTTCCCATAAATGAAGACAAAGTAGGAAGTAGTGAAAATAGGCTTTTACTTCTTGCATTTAATTTTCACAATTATCTATGGTTGGAGGGTGACTGAGTGCAGGGGGGTGGGTGTGCAGGGCAGGAAGAGAAAAAGATTATTTTAGACAGGATGTTGAACACTCTGCCCAAAAGACTGTACAAGGAAGACCACCCGAACTTCATTTGATCATGGAATGGAAGTACATGACCTCCAAAAAATCCCATGCAAGAGAGTTTAACCATAACCTAGTACTCCCAATTATAAACAGGCAAGTCACAGAACAAAATCCCCAAATCAATAAAAATCTCAACTCTAATAGAAACAGAAATCAGACACCATGAAACAGTGAGCTGTAAATGTGCTCAGCAGTTAGTTATAACTTACATGGGTTACTACTCCTTTATTTATGAAGGAGGGTGTTTGGCAGTATAAAATTCTATTGAGACTAGCAAATTGCATGCACACAGTTCCTCCATAGAGTCAACTAGTGGCCAGAGCCTGTAACTACATCATGGCAGTTGCCAACAGTTTGAAATAACCAATCTTGATTAAAAACCATGACCAAAAAGCAAAACAGGAGGCAAGGTTTGCAGGTAGGAATGGCATGCCCCATGAAAGAATGTTAATATATATAGATTCTAAGTTAACAAAATGCAACTTATTCAGAGTATTAACAAGAGTGCCAGCAATTTTGTTTCCTGTGAAAGCAGTCAATTTTAAATATCTAGAAGCTAGTTACCAGTGAAGCTCGGGAGCAGGAGCACAATTTAGCTGTGTTAAGCACAAAACCTTCAAATTTATAGGCTGGTTGTAGACAAAACAAACTATACCAAGTCTGTACAAATCGAAAACTAGTAGTTCTTGACAGGGATTAAGAGAAAACATAATCCAAGTGCAGTGCATGTTATATCCAATATAGTACCAATTTAATAGCTTTGTTGAATATTTTACAATGGTGTGGCTGCTGCAATTAGATCACTTAATTTAGGATGTAATAGCAACTTTTGACAATATTGCTAAATACACAAAACACCAGATTTCTTTCCCATCTAACTCAGTGCCAGAAAGGAGTTAATACTCCTCACTCGCCTCCCATTTGGATCACCACGTGTGCTTTGTTCCCTCATTTCCCAGTTCTAATACACCATCAAGGAACTAGTGAGTTGAAACATGCAGCACCTTGCTTTCTACTCTACCTGCAAGTTACCTGCATTACATGGTCTAAAATTAGCATTTCCATCAAATACTAAGTAATTTCCCCATCACCACCTGTATTATTGTAAAACATAAGTGTACCATTGAGAAATGTTAGTTTTAATGACATTTTTTTCCATTACAGAAACACACCATTTTGAATCTCCATTGCAACATTAATCTGCTCCAGTAGTCCACATGCATCCACAAACATTTCAATGGCAGCTGTGCATTGGACCAACAGAAATCAATCTCAAAGTTCCTGAGCTGGGGAAAATGTTTGGACAAGTTGGGTAGTGTGACTGAAGGAGTACTGGCTTTGTCAGGTCAGGTGCTTCCACCCTGGCCTCCAGGCGGGCTTCCATTGAAATGACTGACCGCTCAAGGACATACACAGGCTACCTCTTCTCACATACTGGAGTAACTCAGGTCTCCATAGCAGCCAAAATACTCTTACTCAAACCAAGATCTTAATTAAAACATCTGGTTGAACTTTTAAAATATAGGAGACATATGAAGTGCTTTGTGCAGAAAGTGCTTGCTTCTTTAAAAAAAGTTTAAGAAAAAAAAAAGTAGGGTTCCAATAGAATATTAGGTAGCACTTTGAACAATTCTTTTGTTAATCTTCTTTAGAAAAGGTTTTTCCATTTCACTGCATGCAGTTAACCTTTCATAGTGATTCTGGTTCACAGAACTCCATTCAAGCCACACAATGACAAAGCAAATCACCTTCAACAGTCCTGCCTGCAGCTGGAGAACAAAATAATGTCACATGGTCCAGAGAAGTTCCTATGCAAACAATCTAAAGCACAGAAAAAAAATCTCAAACTGGTTTCTTCGCAATCATTTATATGTTCCCTACTCATGAATTTAAAAAGATAATCCAGGCAAACCAATCCTACCACCATTGTCCAGAATCACCACAACCAAAGGGATAAAATGCACAGGCTAGAGCTAAAGGTTGGTTAGGCATCCTGGATTTTTAAAGCCACTAAAACATTGTAATTTTCCTTGTACAATTCAGGTAGTAGCTCCTATGCTCCCAGCTACACTGTACTTTCAGTGGTGCAGTGGAATCTTATCCACCACAGTAATGTACATGTAGTAAAGACTGTCACTTTCACAGCAAAGTGAAATTCAGCTTTGGTCCTGAGATCACCTAGTCAGGACAGGACTTGGCTCCAGAGGTTCAAGAGACCCACTACTAGAGTGATGGGGAATAAAAGCACTCCATTATGAAGACATCAAAGACTTGCCAGATGACGCTGTAAGCTTAAGATTAGAGACACACTTTAAAAAAAAAAGCTGAAGGAGAGCCTTATTTGAATTGGATACTCCTTGTGGGATCTGGAGAGACAGCACCAAAAATAATCTAGGTCATCCTCCAAAGAGGTCAAAAATGGGTATCCTAGATTGAAAGCATTTGGATATTTTTAACAATGCACAAAACATCTTGTGGTCCAATTTTTTTTCCCTCTTTTTTAAAAAAAAAGAGATTTTTCTCATCTCCTTTGCAAGGAAAATGGCAATTTTAAGAGTCAGGAGATGAAAAGGGGGAGAAAAAAAAAAAGATTCCTAGCAGACACATTATATACAGAAGCCACAGGGGTGCATGAATCCAGTCCCTAGAATCACTGAGCTAGGTGAGTAAATACACTGCCTATATCAAGCCATACCAACCAAGAAGGCCTCCTGTACCACTGGAGCAAAATCCAGCCCCAGAGAGACCTCTAAGCCTTCACTCTGGGTTCATCCCATCTTAAAAAACTAGAAGCCATCTTTAGTTGGTAATCTGTGGAGAATCCAGATGTAGCTCAGTGCCACCACCCATTGGTTTAATTTGGCACCAAATGAAGTCAAAATTTTGCATTCATGGATCCATGCTTAACTGTAGGTTCAATCTTGGGTCCTTGCTCTCAGCTAATTTCAATTGGGGTAAATCACCTCAAGTAGCCCTTAGACAGTCAGAGGTGGTAAACACAGTTAGAATTCCTACTCCAGATCACGATCTACTGACACCTGTTGGAAGGTGCAGGTGTGTGATTCAAATTGGCTTATGCTATGATAGTTGCACAGTTGAATAGCCCATTAACATATTAGAGGACTATTACTGTCCATAGGTCCATAACCAGCCAAAATCATCAGCAAGGAGGGGGAATAAACTGCTCTCCTTGATCTTTCATATCAAATGAAGGACGTGCTTCAACACTCATTCATAGGCAGTCCCTCGGAATCGAGGAAGACTTGCTTCCAATCCCAAAGCGAGTTCTTTGATGGCTGAACAGTCCCATAAGGGAGCCACAGACCCTGTTACAGGTGGGACAGACATTCGTCGAGGGAAGGGGGTCGGTGGGACTGGTTTGCCGCGCGCTCCTTCCGCTTGGCCTCTTCATGTTGAGACTCGAAGAGCTCAACGCTCTCCCGGATGCATTTTCTCCACCTCGGGCGGTCTTCGGCCAGGGTCTCAGGTGTCAGTGGTGATGTCACAATTTACCAGGGCGAGTGTCCTTATACCATTTCCGCTGTCCTCCTTTGGGCTCGTTCACCACGAAGGAGCTCCACATAAAGCATTTGCTTCGGGAGTCTCGTATCTGGCATGCGAACTATGTGGCCTGCCCAGCAAAGCTGATCGAGTGTGGTCAGTGCTTCAATACTGGGGATGTTAGCCTGGTCGAGGACACCGATGTTGGTGCGCCTGTCCTCCCAGGGGATTTGCAGGATCTTGCGAAGACATCGTTGGTGATACATCTCCAGCGACTAGAGGTGCCTTCTATACATCGTCCATGCCTCAGATCCATACAGGAGGGCGGGTATTACTACAGCCCTGTAGACCATGAGCTTGGTGGTAGATTTGACGGCCTGGTCTTCAAACACTTTTCCTTAGATGGCCGAAGGCTGAACTGGTACACTGGAGGCAGTGTTGAATCTCCGCATCAATGTCTGCCTTTGTTGATAAGAGGCTCCTGAGATATGGGAAATGGTCCACGTTGTCAAGGGCCACGCCATGAATCTTGATTGAGGGGCAGTGGTGTGTGGTAGTGACAGGCTGGTGGAGGACCTTTGTCTTATGGATGTTAAGCGCAAGGCCTATGCTTTCATATGCCTCAGTGAATACATTGACTATATCCTGGAGTTCAGTCTCTGAATGTGCGCAGACGCAGGCGTTGTCTGCATACTGCAGCTCAATGACAGAGGACACTAGCCATGTACTGGAAGCATTTTCATTTCCATCCTGGTGGTCTCACAATCATACGACCAATTGGTGCAAAATTGAAGTTGATTTTCTGCAGAGGACCCAGACCTCAGAACTGGAGTTCCCTGAAACAAAATTCACTTAATAGTTTGAATCTAAAAAAAAAAAGGCGGCTTAAGGTGGATAAAAACCTAGGTTGTATAGATGAGAGGGCAGTGTTGATCCCAATGCAATACTTCTCATTCACCTTCATCAGGTATTAAATCTATACCAGGGACAATGATGCATTACTTGGGCTATAGATCTGGTCTAGAACTACCTCAAGCAAAACAGAGACCATCCTCATCAGCTCCCATCAGTACATCTGTACCTTTAGTCTCAATTCCATCAACCTCCCTCAGCTCAAAACGAGTCAAGAGGTGGAACCTTGATATCTGGCTCAATCTCAAATTTGACTTACTCCCTTAGATCCGCTCCATCACCAACACTCTTCCATCTCTGCAACATTGCCAGCCATCTCACCCCTACTGTTGCCGAACTAGAGTTGGTCAGCACTCAAGGCTCCAATGCCAGGTTACCTCCAAGCTCATGCAAAACATCACAAGTCCACATTCTCACTTGCACCAGATCCCACATTCCCCATCACACTATCCTCTCCCAACAATACTGGTTCCTAGTATTTTGATTGAATTCTCATCAGGTTTCAAATCTCTGCATGGCCTCATCACATGCTACTTTTACAATCTCTTCCTGAATTATGACCCTGTATGCAAACCTTCACTTCTCAACATCAGACTTTTCCTCCGCATCCTCAGTGCCCATGCATCTTTTCACTTCTTATTCTATAGCACTCTTCCAGCACAATAAATCTATATAAATGCAAGTTATTGTTCCAGATATCTGTGGCCAAAACTTGTAACTGAAGTGAAGATCAAAAGTACATGGAAGCCAAAAATTCATAAACTTAGTCAAGAAAGCATTTAAAATAACTGACTGTCAAATGCAAATTATTCAAATTGGAGTTGACACCAAGGACCACCAGGACTTAAAAAGAAAGCAATTTAATAGGCATAAAGCTTGTGTATTACAAAATTACATCGTGCTCCTCCAGTGGCTTAGCAGGTAAATGCTCTATGTGGCACTGCACTGAGCCAATAGGGTCATATTTTGTAATAGGGTCAATACCAATCTCCCAAAGGGGGAAAAAATGCTCCAAGTTTCATTCATAATCTAATAATGCTACAACCCCCTTTGCAAGGCCAAATTGCCTGCTTCACTGCGTCTAAATTCACAGGTGAAGAATTGCCATCGAGCAGGGAACCAGAGCTGCTTGCATCCATGGAACCATACCAGAGTCTGCAGCTTCTGCAAAGGAGGGAAGAATACTGATTTTTTTTTAAATAAAAGTTCCACCAGCACAATTGATTAGATTACCATATCTACTTCAGAGCCACCTCTATAAATACAAAATGAAACTGCAGTTTTGGATCAAATTATGCTATATTTTCATTGTGGGAATGTTTATGATTATTTTACAGGACCAGTCTCAAATTTTGAAAGTTACAATATACAACTCACATATTCCCAAAACGATTTTCTCTGCAAAATATTTATCCATTTCCCTCAATCTGCTGGTACCATCTCTCTCTACTGTCTTCAAATGCAGTTTTGGCTTGTTCCATACACTTACACAGCATGAAGTTATAAATATAAATTACACAGCCACCTTCCCTCCAACTGAACTGGAATCAGTATCCCATTATTGTGGAGTTTATTATAGTAGGATTCAACAAAATTAGTATTCTTTAGAATACTTCAATAACTTCTCCCCACATTCCATAGCCTGTCCTACTTATACCTCAGGTGTCTAATCCATGGAATCAATTTAATTGTCCTTCACTTATCCCTCTTCAATACAGAATGCTTTTGGTATCATGACCAGAACAGGCTGGACCAATAGCTTACACAAACTCAATCAATCATTGTCTAGGACTTCAGCTCCAGAGCTGATTTTCGGAGTTTTGGGGCAGAGAGAGAGAGAGAGAGAGAGAGAGAGAGAGAGAGAGAGAGGGAATCCCTAATGAAGTGATTGGAGTTCTTAAGAAAATAACAGAATTTAAATATGTAGTCCAGGTCTAAAGTTTTTCTACCTAATTCCATATTAGAGATTGGCCCATATTGCAGGGGGGGGGTGGGGGGGGGGTTGGGGGGAAAAAAAAAAAAGAGAAAATAAAAGGGTAAATGTAGTTTGCAAGCTGTGGGCGAGGTTTCCCACACTGCCAGTGGAGAGCCTCACTCACTTATATCGTGCTGCCATAATTTCTGAATGTGTGGCCAGTTGTGAGAAGCTCCCCGCTGGCACTGACAAACTGTTTTTTTCTTTAAAAAAAGACAATGATTAAACCTCTGCCACAAGTTACGCTGATGTTTCAGCAAGCATCCTCAATCCCTCATTTGCACTTAGCCCTGTAGAAAAATATCACATGGCTTATAACCCCCTCAGTTTCATTTATGGATATTTGCTATTTATCAACACAACTTCCTAATCTATCCAAACACCTTTGTATTTGGTCCACTTGTTCAGTGCAATTTACAATGTGATCACTCAGTTTGAGTATAGCAAACCTAGACAACTAGGTTTTGTCCCCACTTTCTGTACATGCGTAAGCACAGATCTCCAATAGTGCCATACTAATCACTTCCTTCCAAAATGATAGTTACCCTTGATTTTCCTTGGATTCTACTTACAATGCATTTGATAAAGCACTCTGTGGCTTCAAACCTTGAGGACCAATCTCCTGCATGGCTGTGTGTGAAATGCTTTGCTAGAATCTGAATAAATCAGAACTCAAAGTATAGGGATGACTCTTCTATAAAGATGTACCAACTCATTGTATATTTATCCAGAATTCATATTAATCCCTCCTTCAGGATTCCTCTATTATTTACTCCCAATGCCAGTCTCATTAACCTGTAGCATCATCTGAACAGGTTTTAGAAAATCAGCACTATGCTCTCCTGTCCCTAATCCTAGGGAATCACACTATATTTAAAATGATTTCCCCAAATATATCCACCAGAATAGGGCAAACTTCATTAGTATTCTAGTTTGCAGTTTATCCAGGCCAGATGCCTTGGCTCCATTTAATCTCATCAGTCTACACATCAACTTGATTATAAACAAACAGTTACAAATATTTTCTTAGAGGCCCTGGAAATACTACTTCAGTATTAGGTAATCTACACCAAGTATTCTTTCCTCCACATTCCTCTCCAAAAAAAAAAGTTAGTTATAGTCCATTTGTCATTATCCGATAAAAATGAATTGATTTCTGACTGTTCTCCCACCCATGCCAGGAAGTTTTCCACCTGCTCCATTACGTCCTTTATGCTGCTATCTGGAAGGCATCGCAGGAATTCAGTATTCAAGACACAGCTGCACCACAAGCCATCTATGCACCCAATCACCAAATCCCCTACAGCTACCATTATGAGCAGACTGGCTCCACTGAAAGAACACCGGATTCACTCAGGAAATCTCCCAATTTCTCACATGACCAATCTGCCAGACTACCACTGGTCTTGTTCCAATAGACAGCCTCATCCCAGTTTGTGATTATCCTTCCTATGTCACATGTATTGAGAATGCTGCATAAGCACAAACTTCTAAAAAGGTGTTCTAGATCAGCATCTCTAGTCTTTTCTTGCTCCTCTGCATGTGGCCACTCAATATCTCTCTTTTGCTGTGTAATCCAATTATCTTGACTCTCACCTCGCCCTTCTCCCCCCTCCCAAACACACTATGGTAATGCACATTATAAGAGAACTTTCCATCTTCTGTACGTTGTGTAGCCAACTAATTCGCAAACTCAATGGCCCTCTACTTAAGCAATACATCCTCTTAAATGCCTCATGTATACACACACTTTTATGCTCCTCTCTGGATCCAGACTAGCTCATCGTACATGTCACATGACAGGCTGGCCCTCTGACCCTGCAGTGCTACTCATCTTCAAATCTTCTAGGATACACATCTCCAATCCCGATTCTCTTATTTTGATAGAGTGTAATTTGCATCTTATGGTTTTAAACAGAACAAAAAAAAAGTAGCCATTTCTCCACAACCAAAACTTATCTATGCCAGTCCTTTACAAATACTTATCTTTGCTAGTCACAAAGGCTCCTTGGGGATAAAAGAAAAGTTACAGAGTACAATTTACACGGCTACCCATTCTGAAGCCACTTTGTCTTTGAAGATTAATTCTATTGTATATTACATTCATGCTCTCACTTCCATTCCAAGCTTCACATACCCAAATTATATGTAACCTATTTTTATTTAAAAAAAAGCAAGACATTTGGCATTCAAACAAGCCTAACCCAGTGATGATAATCATTAAACAAGGCAATTGATCAACTTATATCAGCAAAGCAGTAGGAAAGGACCATGGTGAGGGCAAGATTGGCTAGAATACAATCCATTAAAAAAAGTCAGTCAATTTTTTGTTGTTTAAGAATACAATGCAGGACATAAAATTAAACAAAATAAAAAAGGACCGCAGCCCTTCCTACTGCTTGCAATACACTATACAAGAAATAAAAAGTTCAAGACTAGAACATACTTACTTCCATACATTATACACCACCCCTCCTCTCCCCCCAACACATAGTTTTATTATGCAGCCTCTCACTGCTCCGATACAACCATCCAAGGTTCAATTAGAATTAGCAATGTTTTTGTGTAAATCTATATACACATCTCAATCTTTTTAAAATACACATTATGAATGGGAGGGGGAGGGAGGCAATGAACTAATTTATCCAATTAGACTTTAAACCAACAATTATTTATATAGCGCCTTTAACGAAGTAAAACGCCCCAATGCGCTTCAAAGTATTTTCACTGTACTGGATCATAAACAAAAGTCTTAAAATTAGCGTCGTCATGATTTGTACGAAAATGCAAGTGAGTTTCAACATAACTCGGCCCTCGACTGGCAGCAATTCAGCAGAAAGGAAAATTGGAGTTTGGCTCAACACTCTGAAATTCTTTCTCTGCACAGCCAACGCATCATTTGGTCGAAACCAGAACCCATACAAGGCATCGTGCAACCGCTATGTCGAAAGCATCCATAATGCGTTTTTTGGAACCGGCAGGAGAGAGAGATGGCACACCCACGAAAATCAGGACTTACCAAGTTTCTCCACCAGCTTGAGCATCACTCCACCTATGTGCACTTCCCCGGTCACTCGGAGGGAAACATCGCGGCTCAGGTCAGTCACAAGAACATTTAACTCCCACGTCCCATCAGCGTAACAGCCATCCGGCATCCGAATACCATCCAGTGCCATTTTTTAACCTGGGGGAGAGAAGCGTTGAAGACAGTGAAAGACGTACGCTAACTAGCTAAAACATAATTAGCAAGATATTAAACAGTCAGGCTAAACTCCTGGTGGGCTTACTGGAATAAACCAATATCACAGTTTCCCACCCAGATAGCACATGGTGACAACACAGCAAGAAGTGAAGTAAAACAGAATATGTAACGATGTAGATTAAATGCAGATCATACGAGTCAAAAAAGTGACAAAGATCATCGCATTGAAGGTCTTTGCACGTACAAAGTAACTGCAAGGAGTCGCCTTTCCATTGCTGTGCATTTTCCGTTATAGGGCTTCAAATTACAGTTTGATAGTGAGTCACGGCAGTGCTGCAAACCTGTTGGAGTCGTTTTAAACATTTTTTAAGTTAAACATTCTGGAGAACAAAAATGAGGCTTCGCAATGTTATCTCATCCCATTCCTAATATAGCGTGAGAATTGCATCGAGTACGCGGGATACAAACTGCCACTTCAAAGGGCTGATTTATGACTTTGCAGCTCACAATCTGAAACTGGTTATAAACACTTCAGTATCAATCGCAGGACAGCCGAGGGATAGGTCTTGAAATACAGCTTTCGATACAATGAAAATCTTGGGCGTCTTTAAACGGGTTTTCCGTTTTACAAACGATCCTCAACATGAAGTCCATCGTCTCAGACCCCTCCCCGCCGGTCACTGGATCCAGCCGGACAAGGACACCGCTTCACTACAGCTTCTCCCCGACCCCCCTCTCTCTCTCTCTCTCCTTCCGCACCCCCCCAACAAAAATCCCCCAGACCTGCCCGACCAAAGTCCACCGAACCTGAATGGAGGAGGCTGGGCTCCGAAGTCGGCGATATGTGGCTCAGAAGATGGGGGGGGTTGGTCGATAGCAAGTTATTCCAGGAGAAATACTGCAAAGATGCAAAAAAAAAATCACAGAAAAATTACCTCAGAGAATCCACTGCAAGTAATGTTGGCGGTCGCCCAGCAACGGGGAGGAGAGCGAGGTATACAATTTAACAGTTTGCCCACAGTGTAGGCGCAGGGGGAGAAAAAGTGTCCAAACTGCCGGCTCTTCGCTTCCCTGCTGGAGGGTTAATGGAGTCAATCCTGGGATTTTTTTTTTCTCGCTCTCTCGCCGCTTGGACTTCAACGTCACTCTCCCTGGCTCCGAAAGTTCAATCTCAGCAGCAGCGCTCGCAACTCGCAACTCACAGCTCCTCATCCATCGCTGCGCTCTGCCGCTGCCCAAACTCGCAGGCACCTCTCGTCCTCCTTCTTCTCCCTTCGGTCTCTGCTCACTCCTGCCCCGCCACGATCCCTTCACTGCGAACAATGAAGCCGAGCCTCCGCTGCCTTTTATGGAAATGAGAAGAAGCAGCGCCGCACATCCGGGCCTCGAGCTCCAGGGATACACACACACTCACACACACACAGGACGGCATTCCCGTTAGCAGCGCTCGTCCTGCACAGGTACTGTGGCGACCGGCTTCACCCATGTAAATGTAGTTATTTATTCCAAGTTTAAAAAGTCCCATTTTTGGGGGACTTTTCTTTCACTGAATTTTTCTTTGCAATTTCCAGCTCTTTAGTTGCCAGACAAGCTTTTAGAGTTTACGTGCGCTGTAATGCAATCGGGTATGTCTTTTTTTTGAAGGAATGAATCGACGGGTTTAATTTTGTTGAAGCAAGAATACAGATATGTGGGCCCACATCAGACTACAAATACAGCATTCTGAAAGTCTGCATGTTTAACAACAACTTGCATTTATATAACGCCTTTAACGCCAAGGCGCTTCGCAGGAGCGTTATCAACCAATGTTGATATTAGGACAGAGGTAGATTTTAAGGAGTGTCTTAAAGAAGGGGGGGGGGGGGGGGGGGGAGAGAGAGAGAGAGAGGTTTGGGGAGGGAATTCCAGAGTTTAGGCCCAAGGCAGCTGAAAGCATGGCTGCCAATGGTAAAACGATGAAAAGCAGGGATATATGTGAGACCAAGAACTGGAGGAACGGAAAGATCTCAGGGTTGTAGAGTCAGAGAAGCTGGAGGGATTTGAAAACAAGGTTGAGAATTTTAAAATCAAGGGAGCCAAAGTTGAGCCACAGGGGTGATGGGTGAGTGGAACTGGGTGCGAGTTAGGATACAGGCAGCAGACATTTGGATGAGCAGGAGTTTAAGGATGGTGCAAGATGGGAGGGCAGTCAAGAAAGCATTAGAATAGTTGAGTCTAGAGGTAATGAAGACACTTAAGATACGTAAGGTCACAGTAAAATATTGTGAAAGTTATAATTGTGTTTAAATTAATTACAAATTATTCCCGTTGTAAACTCAGCTGCCTGTGTCCTAACTCGCACTAAGTCCTGTTCACCTATCACCCCTGTGCTCGCTGATCTGCATTGGCTCCCGGTTAAGCAACGCCTCAATTTCAAAATTTTCATCCATTTTTTTCATATCCCTCCATGACCTCGCCCCTCTCTATCTCTGTAATCATCATCAGCCTCTCAACCCCCACCCGCCCGCCCCAAGATATCTGCGCTCCTCAAATTCTGCCCGCTTGAGCATCCCTGATTATAATCGCTCAACCATTGGTGGCAGTGCATCTGTTGCCTAGGCCCTAAGCTCTGAAATTCCCTTCCTAAACTTCTCTGCCTCTCTACCTCTGATCCTTTAAGACTCTTCTTAAAACTTACCTCTTTGACCAAGCTTTTGGTCATCTGCCCTAATTTCTCCTTATGTTTTGAAACGGAAATCATGCTTGACAAATCTTCTGGAATTTTTTGAGGATGCAACTAATAGAGTGGACAAGGGAGAACCAGTGGATATGGTGTATTTGGACTTTCAAAAGGCTTTTGACAAGGTCTCACACAAGAGATTGGTGTGCAAAATCAAAGCACATGGTATTGGGGGTAATGTGGATAGAGAACTAGTTGGCAGACAGGAAGCAGAGAGTCGGGATAAAGGGGTCCTTTTCAGAATGGCAGGCAGTGACTAGTAGGGTGCCGCAGGGCTCAGTGCTGGGACCCCAGCTATTTATAATATACATTAATGATTTAGATGAAGGAATTGAGTGTAATATCTCCAAGTTTGCAGATGACACTAAACTGGGTGGCGGTGTGAGCTGTGAGGAGGATGCTAGGAGGCTGCAGGGTAACATGGACAGGTTAGATGAGTGGGCAAATGATGGCAGGTGCAGTGTAATGTGAATAAATGTGTGAATATCCACTTTGGGAGCAAAAACATGAAGGCAGAATATTATCTGAATGGCGGCAGATTAGGAAAAGGGGAGGTGCAACGAGACCTGGGTGTCATGGTTCATCAGTCACTGAAAGTTGGCATGCAGTTTCAGCAGCCGATGAAGAAGGCAAATGGCATGTTGGCCTTCATAGCTAGGGGATTTGAGTATAGGAGCAGGGAGGTCTTACTGCAATTGTACAGAGCCTTGGTGCGGCCTTACCTGGAATATTGTGTTCAGTTTTGGTCTCCTAATCTGAGGAAGGACATTCTTGCTATTGAGGGAGTGCAGCGAAGGTTCACCAGACTGATTCCTGGGATGGCTGGACTGACATATGAGGAGCGACTGGATCAACTGGGCCTTTATACATTGGAGTTTAGAAGGATGAGAGGGGATCTCATAGAAACATATAAGATTCTGATGGGACTGGACAGGTTAGATGCAGGAAGAATGTTTCCGATGTTGGGGAAATCCAGAACCAGGGGACACAGTCTTAGGATAAGGGGTAAGCCATTTAGGACTGAGATGAGGAGAAACTTCTTCACTCAGAGAGTTGTTAACTTGTGGAATTCTCTACCACAGAGAGTTGTTGATGCCAGTTCATTGGATATATTCAAGAGGGAGTTAGATATGGCCCTTATGGTAAAAGGGATAAAGGGGTACGGAGAGAAATCAGGAAAGGGGTACTGAGGGAATGATCAGCCATGATCTTATTGAATGATGGTGCAGGTTCGAAGGGCCAAATGGCCTACTCCTGCACCTATTTTCTATGTTTCTATGTGGCCCAGTGTCAAATTTCTTGTCTTTTAATACTCTTGTGAAGCACCTTGGGACTTATTACTATGTTGAAGGTGCTATATATATATATATATATATATATATATATATTGCTTTTTTACCATTCCCTAACATTTATGTATTGAAAAGGAGTACCAACAAGCTTAGCTGACAGAATGGCATGTGGTGAAGATTATTTTTGACATTTATTATAGCTGTTCATCAGACTGCAGGAGGAAGGAAAGAGAGGATTCCTCAATTAACGATCCAGAAAAGAGCTACCTATTTACTACTTTTTTTATTTGTTCCTGGGATTTGGGCAATGCTGCTAAGGTAATTTTTTCTGCATATTTTGTGGGCATTAAGAGTCAACCATATTGGGTATAATTAAAGTCACATGTAAATCAGACTATGTAGGGTGAAGGAAATGAATGAACCAGTTGTGTTTTTACAGCAATCCAGAAGCTTTCATCATTATTTCCTGGTGCTAGCCCAAAAACCAAATACCAGATTTTTCAAATTCAATTTCACAACTTGCCATGGTGTAATATGAATTAATAGGTTGCCAATTTAGTACCATAACCACTCGGCTGCCATAACCGTGATTTACATTATGATAGTTTTGATGTACAGATACAATTGAAACAGTAAACATTGTCTATAATAATGTTTTCTGTAAAAAATCAGATCATAATCCATCATTTCTGTTCTCCCACAACCATCACATCAGCTAACATGCTGCTCATCTGTGACTTGTGTTAGCAACATCACCTGGATGGCATAAGTACTAGAAGCTTTCTCAACTATTATTTTAAAAGGATACTCAATATGTTTGCATGTTGGTCAGTTCACCCAAGATCAATTCCCTAAAACTGATGCGTTGTGGTAGATAAGACGCAATAGGTTGCAGTAACAACACAGACCACTAAAAGCTATTCATCCAGAATGATCGTGAAAATGGAGTTAACCAACATCTTTATGATCACTTTAACATTTTGATCATGGTGCAAAACATCATTTAGTAGTGCACTTTTAAACCTCCTTGCAAAGTTTGTGGCAAATGCGCACTTCTGCTGCTATTATTGATACTGGATAATAGCCAGTGTGGTTAGAGAAAATTATGTAACTTGCCTTTTGGTATCCACTATAATTACTCGACATCTTTTCAACTTCTAGCTGAATCGTTTTATGCTACTTTGTTAACAAAATATTTTTTGTTTTAAAATGAATGATGTACAACCTTTGTATCAATTTCCCTTATGAGAGATTCTCTTGCAACCCATGCAGATTTGTGTAACAAATAGTAACAACAGGGACATAAATTCTTACTCCGTTCATAAGAGGAATCAGATAATATGGATCAAAAATTAAGATCATATTCCCTGGAGGTTTCATAATCATCAGGATTTACTTACTTCAGATAATTTTAGGTTGCTGTTTCATGGCACTACCATTCTGAGCCCATACATTGAGGAATGTGATTTGAGGTGGGTAAACCAGTTATATTGCCCAGCTGCACCCTGACTATGATAGAGATTTGCACATTTCTGTTTACCTGCCTATTCTGAGAGCACAGGGGGATCATCTGATTTTACAAATCAGTAAAAGATTCTGCTCAAGTTTATAATCATCATCATAGGCAGTCCCTCGGAATCGAGGAAGAATAGCTTTTACTCTTAGAATGAGTCCTTAGGTGGTTGAACAGTGCAGTACGACAGCCACAGTCTCTGCCACAGGTGAGACAGATAGTCGTTGAGGGTAAGGGAGGGTGGGACAGGTTTGCCGCACATTGCTTCAGCTGCCTGCGCTTGTTTCCTGCATGCACTCGGCGACGAGACTCGAGGCACTCAGTGCCCTCCCGATGCACCGCCTCCACTCAGGGCAGTCTTTGGCCAGGGACTCCCAGGTGTCGGTGAGGATGCCGCACTCTATCAGGGAGACTTTGAGGGTGTCCTTGTAACGTTTCCTCTGTGCACCTTTGGCTCGTTTGCCATGAAGGAGTTCCGAGTAGAGCGCTTGCTTTGGGAGTCTCGTGTCTGGCATGCGGACAATGTGGCCTGCCCAGCGGAGCTGATCAAGTGTGGTCAGTGCTTCAATGCTGGGGATGTTGGCCTGGTCGAGGACGCTAATGTTGCTGCGTCTGTCCTCCCAGGGGATTTGTAGGATCTTGCAGAGGCATCGTTGATGGTATTTCTCCAGCGACTTGAGGTGTCTGCTGTACATGGTCCATGTCTCTGAGCCATACAGGAGGGCAGGTATTACTACAATCCTGTAGATTTTGAGGGCCTGGTCGTCGAACACTCTTTTCCTCAGGTGGCTGAAGACTGCGCTGATGCACTGGAGGCGGTGTTGAATCTCCTCATCAATGTCTGCTTTTGTTGATAAGAGGCTCCTGAGGTATGGGAAATGGTTCACGTTGTCCAGGGCCGCGCTGTGGATCTTGATGACTGGGGGGCAGTGCTGTGCGGTGAGGACAGACTGGTGGAGGACATTTGTCTTACGGATGTTTAGCGTAAGGCCCATGCTTTCGTATGCCTCAGTAAATACGTTGACTATATCCTGGAGTTAGCCTCTGAATGTGCGCAGACGCAGGCGTCATCTGCGTACTGTAGCTCGACGACAGAGGTTGGGGTGGTCTTGGACCTGGCATGGAGGCAGCGAAGGTTGAACAGCTTCCCACTGGCTCTGTAGTTTAGTACCACTCCAGTGGGGAGCTTGTTGATTGTGAGGTGGAGCATGGCAGTGAGGAAGATTGAGAAGAGGGTTGGGGCGATGACGCAGACCTGTTTTATTATAAGAGGGTTTGAGTATGAGAGTAAAGACATCTTACTGCAATTTTATCGGGCCCTGAGACCACACCTGGAGTATTGTGTACAGTTTTGGTCTCCTTATCTAAGGAAGGATATACTTGGCACAGAAGGAGTGCAATGAAGGTTCATCAGACTGATTCCTGGGATGGGGGATTGCCCTATGAAGAGAGATTGAGTCGATTAGGCCGATATTCTCTAGAGTTTAGAAAAATGAGAGGTGATCTCATTGAAACATACAAAATTCTTACAGGGCTTGAGAAGGTAGATGCAGGGAGGATGTTTCCTCTGGCTGGGGAATCTAGAACCAGGGGTCACAGTCTCAGAATAAGGGGTTGGCCATTTAGGACTGAGATGAGGAGAAACTTCTTCACTCAGAGGGTGGTGAATCTTTGGAATTCTCTACACCAGAGCTGTTGGATGTTCAGTCTTTGAGTATATTCAATACAGAGATCGCTAAATTTTTAGGATATTAAGGGAATCAAGGGATATGGGGATAGTGCAGGAAAGTGTTGAGGTAGAAGATCAGCCATTATCTTATTGAATGGCGGAGCAGGCTTGAAGGGCTGAATGGCCTGCTTCTGTTCCTAATTCTTATGTTTTTATCTTTTATGTTCCTATGTACCTGAGAATTTTTTGCAACAACGTCTGTCATTTATACAGTCCGTTTAGAGATAGGTATTAGAAAGTTTTTAAAAGCGGAGAGAAGTGAAGAAACTTAGAGGAAGTTCCAGAAAGCAGACCAAAGTGACTAACAACTCTGCCATCATAAGAACATAAGAATTAGGAACAGGAGTAGGCCATCTAGCCCCTCGAGCCTGCTCCGCCATTCAACAAGATCATGGCTGATCTGGCCGTGGACTCAGCTCCACTTACCCGCCTGCTCCCCATAACCCTTAATTCCCTTATTGGTTAAAAATCTATCTATCTGTGATTTGAATACATTCAATGAGCTAGCCTCAACTGCTTCCTTGGGCAGAGAATTCCACAGATTCACAACCCTCTGGGAGAAGAAATTCCTTCTCAACTTGGTTTTAAATTGGCTCCCCCATATTTTGAGGCTGTGCCCCCTAGTTCTAGTCTCCCCGACCAGTGGAAACAACCTCTCTGTCTCTATCTTGACTATCCCTTTCATTATTTTAACTGTTTCTATAAGATCACTCCTCATCCTTCTGAACTCCAACGAGTAAAGACCCAATCTACTCAATCTATCATCATAAGGTAACCCTCTCATCTCTGGAATCAGCCTAGTGAATCGTCTCTGTACCCCCTCCAAAGCTAGTATATCCTTCCTTAAGTAAGGTGACCAAAACTGCACGTAGTACTCCAGATGCGGCCTCACCAATACCTTATACAGTTGCAGCAGGACCTCCCTGCTTTTGTACTCCATCCCTCTCGCAATAAATGCCAACATTCCATTCGCCTTCCTGATTACCTGCTGCACCTGCAAACTAACCTTTTGGGATTCATGCACAATGATTTTACGTTTTTAAGTTTAATTTGTTTTAATTGCCGGTGCTTTTAGTGTCCCCCTTCCCTTTTATAGGGGGCACTGGGGAAAATTGTGATTTTAGTGCCCAAAAAAAAAACAAAAAAGAAAAACACAAAAAAAAAACAAAAAAAAAAAAGGGGGGGGAAAAAAAAGGGCCTTGTAAATGTCTGGAGTGTCACCCAGGTCGGGTGGCACCGTTTAATGTTTTTATGTTTTGCAGGTAAACTCAAAAGAGTTTCATGCACAAGGAGAGCTGCCTGTCTTTTACAGGGAACTCATCAGGGTCTGGAACAAAGTCTCCACCAAGCGCAGCTCTCCGCCGGCTGGAGTGGCGGCCGTCCTGCAGGAGCCGCTGCTCGGGAATCCGTACCTCCACGACCGAGGTTTTATGTGGCGGTCGGAAGAGAGGGCTGTGGCTGGTGAGGTGACCAGGGTCAGGGACCTGCTCGATGGCGGAGGAGCGGGCTGGATGGCGCCAGACACGCTGGCGCGGCGCCTAAATTCTGCCAACGTCCGCCACGCGGC
Source organism: Pristiophorus japonicus (assembly GCF_044704955.1). Lineage (NCBI taxonomy): Eukaryota > Metazoa > Chordata > Chondrichthyes > Pristiophoridae > Pristiophorus > Pristiophorus japonicus. Next base: position 239,644,173 of record NC_091980.1, on the reverse strand, counting down.
CGATGCCATCGAGTCGCTAAAAACAGCTCTGGGCCCTGACTCCGTTAGGTGCATCGAGGAGGCTCAAGCACGTGGGGAGATCCCGTCCGAACTGACCCCCGTCCGGACGGAATTCCTCATCGGCGCCAAACCCCGGAACCTCCCTCGGGGGCCGGCGCCTCACAACTTGAGCCGCCTCGGGGAAATCCCCTCCGTGCCTTTCAGTTCCGCGCGGAGGGGTTTCCTGTACGGGCTGCTCCTGCACACTCTCAACTTTGCCATCCTCGCCGGCCGTCCGGACACGCCATGGCGTACCATCTTGCCGTCCGGAGGAGGCGGGGGTCCCCGATGGAGGGCACTCTACGCAGGGGTCCTCCCACTATTCATCGGGGACTTGGCCTGGAGGGTGGTGCACGGAGCAGTGCCGTGCAACAAATTTTTAAGCCGGTTCACGGACTCCCAGGCCGCCTGCAATTTCTGCGGTCTGGAAGAGTCCGTGTTCCATGTTTTTATGGAATGCACAAGGTTGCAGCCCCTGTTTTATTATTTGAAGGGGCTGCTCCTGAAATTCTGGCTGCACTTCAGTCCCACTCTCCTGATCTTTGGGCACCCTGTGCGGAGGGGAGCGGGTAGGTCCGAAGGCCTCCTCGTAGGACTGCTCCTGGGCACGGCCAAGGGTGCCATCAGCCGGTCCAGGTAGCGGGCGGTCGAGGGGGTCGTTCAACCTGACTGCCTGCCTCTCTTCCGCTCTTACATCCGGTCCAGGGTGTCCTTGGAGATGGAGCACGCGGTGTCCACCGGTACGCTCGCGGCCTTCCGCGAGAGGTGGGCACCGGAGGGACTGGAGTGCATCATCACGCCCGGCAACCAAATTTTAATTTGATTTTACGTTTTAAAGTTTAATTTGTTTTAATTGCCGGTGCTTTTAGTGTCCCCCTTCCCTTTTATAGGGGGCACTGGGGAAAATTGTGATTTTAGTGCCCAAAAAAAAAAACCAAAAAAAGAAAAACACAAAAAAAAAACAAAAAAAAAAAGGGGGGGAAAAAAAAGGGCCTTGTAAATGTCTGGAGTGTCACCCAGGTCGGGTGGCACCGTTTAATGTTTTATGTTTTTGCAGGTGAACTCCAAAAAGAGTTTCATGCACAAGGACCCCCAGGTCCCTCTGCACCGCAGCATGTTGTAATTTCTCCCCATTCAAATAATATTCCCTTTTACTGTTTTTTTTTTTCCAAGGTGGATGACCTCACATTTTCCGACATTGTAATCCATCTGCCAAACCTTAGCCCATTCGCTTAACCTATCTAAATCTCTATCCATGCTAATATATTTCCTCTGACTCCGCGTACCTTTATCTTCTGCAGTAACCTTTTGTGTGGCACCTTGTGTAGCGGGTTGTCCTCTACACAACCCGCTTTCCCACTAATCTTTCTGTCATCTGCAAATTTTGTTACACTACACTCTGTCCCCTCTTCCAGGGGTCATCTATGTATATTGTAAATAGTGTGGTCCCAGCACCGATCCCTGTGGCACACCACTAACCACCGATTTTCAACCCGAAAAGGACACATTTATCCCGACTCTCTGCTTTCTGTTAGCCAGCCAATTCTTTATCCATGCTAATACATTTCCTCTGACTCTGCGTACCTTTATCTTAGAAAACATAGAAACATAGAAAATAGGTGCAGGAGCAGGCCATTCAGCCCTTCTAGCCTGCACCGCCATTCAATGAGTTCATGGCTGAACATGAAACTTCAGTACCCACTTCCTGCTTTCACGCCATACCCCTTGATCCCCCGAGTAGTAAGGACTTCATCTAACTCCCTTTTGAATATATTTAGTGAATTGGCCTCAACTACTTCCTGTGGTAGAGAATTCCACAGGTTCACCACTCTCTGGGTGAAGAAGTTTCTCCTTATCTCGGTCCTAAATGGCTTACCCCTTATCCTTAGACTGTGACTCCTGGTTCTGGACTTCCCCAACATTGGGAACATTCTTCCTGCATCCAACCTGTCCAAACCCGTCAGAATTTTAAACGTTTCTATGAGGTCCCCTCTCACTCTTCTGAACTCCAGTGAATACAAGCCCAGTTGATCCAGTCTTTCTTGATAGGTCAGTCCCACCATCCCGGGAATCAGTCTGCAGTAACCTTTTGTGTGGCACCTTATCGAATGCCTTTTGGAAATCTAAATACACCACATCCATCGGTACACCTCTATCCACCATGCTCGTTATATCCTCAAAGAATTCCAGTAAATTAGTTAAACATGATTTCCCCTTCATGAATCCTTCCAGTAAATTAGTTAAACATTATTTCCCCTTCATGAATCAATGGAGGGATGAAGTGATGGAAGGGGGATTGGGAGTACAAAGGGATGGCATCAGGAATTGAGCATTTGGGAGGGGATTAAAGGCTGAATTAAGATTATAAAGATAGGGTGGAGTGGAGGGATTTGTAGATGAGGATGAGAATTTTAAATTTGATGTATTGGGGTACATGGAGCCAATTATAGATCTGCAAGAATGGGGGTGATGGGCCAACAGGACTAATGCAGGACAGGATAACAGGTTTTGGAGAAGTTTGAGTTTATTGTGGGTAGAGGATGGGAGCCAACAAGGTAGACATTGGATTAACAGAGTCTGGAGGTGATGAAGGCATGGATAAGAGTTTTAGTAGGGGCAATGGTGGGAAATTTTGCAGAAGTAGAAATAGATGATCTTAGTCATCGATAAGATGTGTGGTTTAAAGCTCAGTTCAGGGTCATACATATCACCAATGCTCTAAACAGTCTGGTTCCATCTGAGGGAGGGAGATGGAGTCAGTGACAAGGAAGTGCAGTTCGTGATGGAGCCAAAAATATTACTTTGGTCTTCTAGATGTTGAGTTGGAAGAAATGATAACCTATCTATGATGAGATGTTGGACAAATAATAAACAGCAAAGAGGTGCTCAAGAGAACCCTAGCGGGAGCAGACTGAGGCCCGAAAGTGGGGATAAAAGCCACAGCAGACCACAGCATAAGATAAAAGTTCATGGGGTTGGGGATAATATATTAGCATGGATAGAGGATTGGCTAACGAACAGAAGAGAGTAGGGATAAATGGTTCATTCTCGGGTTGGCAATCAGTAACTAGTGGGGTGCCGCAGGGATAAATGCTGGGACCCCAACTATTTACAATCTATATTAACGACTTGGAAGAAGGGACCGAGTGTAACGTAGCCAAGTTTGCCGATATACAAAGATGGGAGGAAAAGCAATGTGTGAGGAGAACACACAAAATCTGCAAAAGGACATAGACAGGCTAAGTGAGTGGGCAAAAATTTGGCAGATAGAATGTTGGAAAGTGTGAGGTCATGCACTTTGGCAGGAAAAATCAAAGAGCAAATTACTATTTAAATGGAGAAAGATTGCAAAGTGCTGCAATACAGCGGGACCTAGGGGTACTTGTGCATGAAACACAAAAGGTTAGTTTGCAGGTACAGCAAGTGATCAGGAAGGTCAATGGAATCTTGGCCTTTATTGCAAAGGGGATGGAGTATAAAAGCAGGGAAGTCTTGCTACAGCTATACAGGGTATTGGTGAGGCCGCACCTAGAGTACTGCATGCAGTTTTGGTTTCCATATTTACGAAAGCATATACTTGCTTTGGAGGCAGTTCAGAGAAGGTTCACAAGGTTGATTCTGGAGATGAGGGGGTTGACTTATGAGGAAAGGTTGGGCCTCTACTCATTGAAGTTCAGAAGAATGAGAGGTGATCTTATCGAAACGTATAAGATTATGAGGGGGCGTGACAAGGTGGATGCAGCAAGTATGTTTCCACTGATAGGGGAGACTACAACTAGAAGGCATAATCTTAGAATAAGGGGCCACCCATTTAAAACTGAGATGAGGAGAAATTTCTTCTCTGAGGGTTGTGGATCTGTGGAATTTGCTGCTTCAGAGAGCTGTGGAAGCTGGGACATTGAATAAATTTAAGCCAGAAATAGACAATTTCTTAAACGATAAGGGAATAAGGGGTTATGGAGAGCGGGCAGGGAACTGGACCGGAGTCCATGATCAGATCAACCATGATCGTATTAAATGGCGGAGCAGGCTCGTGGGGCCGTACGGCCTACTCCTGTTCCTATTTCTTATGTTCATATGACCAGTGTGATATCCTGGACTAGTTTTGATCACCTGGATGGATCGGAGAGGAATTTTCCCAGATTTTTCCCCCAATTGGCCTGAGTTTTCTATCTGTTTTTTTGCCTCTCCCAGGAGATCGCATGGCTCCGGGTGAGGAGAAATCTGATGTGTGATATCACAGGTAAGGCTGGTAAGTGATTGGTGGTGATTGTGGGCTAAGTTTTTCTTTTAAATTAACATATAGCATATAACTAAATACTAAAAACTAACCTTTATTTGTTTAACTAATTTAATAAACTATATAGGGTTAATACTTCATTAACGCTAAACTAATTAATTAAATAAAATCATGGGTAAACAGGAGTTGTGTTGCTGCTGCAATATGTGGGAGCTTCTGAACGTTTTGGTCCAGGGCGATTACATCTGCGGTAAGTGTCTGCAGCTCGACAAGCTTCGGCTCTGAGTTGAGGAGCTGGAGTCCGAGCTGCAGACATTGCGAGACATTAGGGAGGGAGAAAGTTACCTGGACTTTTTGCTCCAGGAGGCAGCCATACCCTCTAGATTAAATACTTTAGAATTGGCACGTGGCCATGGACAGGAGGGTGTGACTGCGAGTGAGGCAGGTAAGGGAATCCAGGAGGTAATATTGCAGGAGCCTCCGTCCCTGCACTTGTCCAATAGATTTGAAGTTCTTGCAACCCTTGTGGACAAATGTGCAGACTGCGGGGTGGACGAGCAGACTGACCAAGGCACCGTGGTGCAGAAAGCCATTCAAGTGGGGGGAGTAAAGAGGCAGGTGGTTGTAGTAGGGGACAGTATAGTTAGGGGGATAGATAGGGTTCTCTGCAGCTGAGAACGTGCGTCCCGAAGGTTGCGTTGCCTACCCGGTGCCAAGGTAAAGGACATCTCCGGGCTGGAGAAGAACTTTGAGTGGGAGGGGGAGGATCCAGTTATCATGGTACACGTAGGTACCAATGACATAGGTAGGACTAAGAAAGAGGTTCTGCTGAGAGAGTTTGAACAGCTAGGGACTAAATTGAAAAGCAGAACCACAAAGGTAATAATCTCTGCATTATTACCTGAGTCATGAGCAAATTGGCATAGGGTCAATAGAATCAGGGAGATGAATGCGTGGCTCAGAGGTTGGTGTGGGAGAAGTAGGTTTTGATTCGTCGGACAGTGGCATTAATACTTGGGAAAGAGAGAGCTGTTCCTGACTACACCTGAATTATGCTGGGACCAGAGTTTTAGCGAACTGAATAACTGGGGAGGTAGACAGGGCTTTAAACTAAATAAAGGGGAGGGAGGACAGTCACAGTAGAGAGAACTCTAGAATGCTAAAGAGAAAAGAAAAGGAAGCAATGTAGGAAAGTGATTGTGGTAAGGATAACCAGATTATGTCAGGAAGAGTCACTAGCAAATAGGATCCAGGTAAGAAAAAATAGCTATGACAAATAGGGCTATAGCACAAAATAATGTTAAGATGTCTAATAATGTTAAAAAGACAAATTTAAAAGCATTGTATCTGAATGCACGAAGCATCTGTAATAAGGTAGCTGAATTAACAGCGCAAATAGATGTAAACGGATACAATATAGTTGCAATTACGGAGACATGGTTGCAGGGTGACCAGGGTTGGGAACTGAATATCCAAGGATATTTGATATTTAGGAAGGACGGGCAAAATGGAAGAGGGGGTGGGGAGGCATTGTTAGTAAAGGATGAAATCAGAGCAATAGTGAGAAAGTATATTGGCTCAGAAAATCAAGATGTAGAATCAGTCTGGGTGGAGCTAAGAAGCACCAAGGGGCAGAAAATATTGGTGGGAGTTGTCCATAGGCCTCCAAACAGTAGTGGTAGTGTAGGGGATGGCATCAAACAGGAAATTAGAGATGCATGTAACAAGGGTACCACAGTAATCGTAGGTGTCTTTAATCTACAGATAGACTGGCCAAACCAAATTAGTAATAATGCTGTGGAAGATGAATTCCTGGAGTGTGTACGAGATGGTTTTTTAGACCAGTATGTTGAGGAGCCTACTAGGGAACAGGCTATCCTAGATTGGGTATTGTGTAATGAGAAGGGGTTAATTAATTTTGCGGGGTCCATTAGGGAAGAGTGACCAAAACATGATTGAATTCTTTATTAAGATGGAAAGTGAAGTAGTCCAATTCGAAACTAGGGCCCTAAATCTAAACAAAGGAAACTACGAAGGTACGAGGAATCAATTGGCTGTGATAGATTGAGAGAATTCATTAAAAGGCATGATGGTGGTTAGGCAATGGCTAACATTTAAGGAACAAATACATTCCTTTCTGGCGTAAAAATACAAAAGGGAAAGTGGTCCAACCATGGCTAACAAAAGAAATTAAGGATAGTATTAGATTCAAAGAGGAGTTATACAAAGTTGCCAGAAAAAGTAGCAAGGATTGGGAGCAGTTTAGAATTCAGCAAAAAAGGATTAAGAGGGGAAAAATAGAGTATGAGAGTAAACTTGCAAGGAACATAAAAACCGACTGCAAAAGTTTCTACAAGTACGTAAAAAGAAAAAGATTAGTGAAGACAAATGTCGGTCCTCTACAGACAGAAACGGGAGAATTTATAATGGTGAACAAGGAAATGGCAGAACAATTAAATAAAGACTTTGGTTCTGTCTTCACGGAAGAGGACACAAATAACGTCGCCAAAATGCTAGGGAACCAAGGGTCGAGTGAGCAAGAGGAATTAAAGGAAATGATTATTGGTAAGAAAATAGTGCTGGAGAAACTAATCGGACTGAAGGTTGATAAATCCCCAGGGCCTGATGATCTGCATCCCAGAGTACTAAAAGCAGTAGCCATGGAAATAGTGGATGCATTGGTTGTCATCTTTCAAAATTCTATAGATTATGGAACAGTTCCTGCAGATTGGAGGGTGGCAAATGTAACCCCACTATTTAAAAAAGGAGGGAGAGAGCAAACGGAGCTACAGACTGGTTAGCCTAACATCAGTAGTAGGGAAATTGCTAGACTGTATTATAAAAGATGTGATAACGGCACACTTAGATAATATCAATGGGATTAGACAAAGTCAACATGGATTTATGAAAGCAAAATCATGTTTGACAAACCTACTGGAGTTTTTTGAGGAAGGAACTGATAGAATAGATAAGGGAGAACCAGAGGATGGTAGTGTATTTGGATTTTCAGAAGGCCTTTGATAAAGTCCCACATAAAAGATTAGTGCGCAAAATTAAAAAATATAGGATTGGTGGTAATGTACTTGCATGGATAGAAAATTGGTTAACTGACAGGAAACAGAGAGTAGGAATAAACGGGTCTTTTTCGGGGTGGCGGGCAGTGACTAGTGGGGTACCACAGGGATCAGTGCTTGGGCCCCAGCTATTCACAATTTATATATAAATGATTTGGATGAGGGAACCAAATGTAATACTTCCAAGTTTGCAGACAACACAATACTAGATGGGATTGTGAGTTGTGAGGAGGATGCAAAGATGCTGTAAGGCAATTTAGATAGGTTGAGTGAGTGGGCAAACACATGGCAGATGCAGTATAACGACGATAACTGTGAAGTTATCCACTTTGGTAGGAAAACATAAAGACAAAGTATTATTTAAATGGTGATGGCTTGGGAAATGTCGATGTACAAAGGGACCTGGGTGTCCTTGTAGATGAGTCATTGATAGTAAACATGCAGGTGCAGCAAGCAGTTAGGAAGGCAAATGGTATGTTGGCCTTCATTACAAGAAGATTTGAGTACAGGAGGAAGGATGTCTTACTACAGTTATACAGGGCCTTGGTGAGACCTGGAGTATTGTGTGCAGTTTTGTTCTCCTTACCTAAGAAAAGATATACTTGCCACAGAGGAAGTGCAGCAAATGTTCACCAGACTGATTCCTGGGATGGCAGGACTGTTGTATGAAGAGAGGTTGGGTCGACTAGGCCTGTATTCACTAGAGTTTAGAAGAATGAGAGGGGGATCTCATTGAAACGTATACAATTCTGATGAGGTTGGACACTCTGGATGCGGGGAGGATGTTTCCCCTGGCTGGGAAGTCTAGAACAAGAGATCACAGTCTCAGGATATGGGGTAGGAAATTTAGGACCGAGATGAGGAGAAATCTTTTCACTCAGAGGGTGGTGAACCTGTGGAATTCTCTACCACAGAAGGCTGTGGAGGCCAAGCCACTGAATATATTTAAGAAGGAGATAGATAGATTTCTAGACACAAAACACATCAGGGGATATGGGGAGAAAGCAGGAATATAGAAACATAGAAAATAGGTGCAGGAGTAGGCCATTCGGCCCTTCTAGCCTGCACCGCCATTCAATGAGTTCATGGCTGAACATTCAACTTCAGTACCCCATTCCTGCTTTCTCGCCATACCCCTTGATCCCCCTAGTAGTAAGGACCTCATCTAACTCCTTTTTGAATATATTTAGTGAATTGGCCTCAACAACTTTCTGTGGTAGAGAATTCCACAGGTTCACCACTCTCTGGGTGAAGAAGTTCCTCCGCATCTCTGTCCTAAATGGCTTACCCCTTATCCTTGGACTGTGACCTCTGGTTCTGGACTTCCCCAACATTGGGAACATTCTTCCTGCATCTAATATGGTGTTGAGATGGAGGATCAGCAATGATATTGAATGGCGGTGCAGGGCCAAATGGCCTACTACTGCTCCTATTTTCTATATTTCTATGGAAAGGTAGAGCCTGTGTTACCAGCATATATGAGGAAGGTGATACCTGCATATGAAGTCACCATGGAGCAGAATGTAGATATGGGGTGATGGAGAGATGCTTGACACAGGGCTGCAATCAGATGTCAAAATGGAACCATGAAAGAGCAATCTCGAGGAACTGGATGATGGAGGAGAGATGTTGGAGGAGGATGGCTTGCTTATCCATATCAAACATTTAAAAAAAAAGTTGAGAACAAAGACGGACAGTGCACCACAGTGACAAAGTAGGCTGCATATAGCGACACTGCTATTCCTGCCTGTTAGGCTACATGGAGACCTGTCTTTTCTGAATGCAGCTGGCACTGGCTGCCTCAAGGAAAACCAGTACAGTCTCCATCATTTACACCATCCCTGCTTATCCCGGACAGCCACCTATATCGGGCAAATAGTGCTAATCATTTACCGTTACTATAGGCATCAATTGCAAAAGCACATCAACTATTTTGGGCAGTTCAAGCAGCTGTTTACACCTTGCGATTACCTATCATTAAGCCCTCTCAGGCAGCCCCATGCCTTCAGTCACCGCGCTCCTCACCCCCATCCATTGTGACCTCTACAACTCCTGCGATTGATGCTTACAAACATTTACCTATTGTCGTGGTGAAACTGATTAGAGCACTGCATACTTCAGCCCTGAATTCCAGAACTTAGCATAGCGCTTCCCGTGCCCCAACACGAAGTAGCAGATATGCAGAGTAAACTCTAACCCAGTGTCATTAATATTACATTAATTAGTTACTTTAAAAAGAAATTTGGCAGATATTTGGTTATGAATGAAATTTAGGATTAAGGCAAATTCAACATATCCGTTACCAGAAAACACACCCATGCTTCAATGCCAAGTATCAGAAGGCACTTGAGAAGTAATGTTTGAATGATTTGTTCTATCATGTTTTGCACAGACTATAACAGTAATATTGAAAAGGATGCAAAATACTGCGTTGCCGGCCATCTCTGGGATCTTGGCCATCAGGTTACACTGGCCAACATGTATAGCAGGCAAATCACATTCGCACCAATGCATCTGCTATAAACGATGGAGACTGTAATGCAGAGGGGGCTTCAAACAAGTGTTTTACCACTTATTTGAACATGCAAAGGGCTTAGCGCCTATTTCAGGGATGGGCCCTGGACTGTAATTTTTTTTTGCCTTACATCAATATGGCAGGCACCGCATTTCCAGTTCATAATGAGTGTGTGCATCTTGCCTGCCATATTGGAGACATAGGGGGTTGTTTAGTACCCGAAAAATTGGTGGTATGTGGTCGAATTTCTATGCCCAAATTGCTGCATTGGTTTCCATTCTTCATTCTTTACTCATGACTTTTTATTAATACAACAGTATAAATATTACAAAAAATCTTTACAAAAATATGAGGTTCAAAATTAAGCTTTCTTGGAATGAAGGCAAATGCACTGTTTTAAATCCCTGACTAACTTTTCTGGGATTACACAAAACAAACAATTTCATTTGGGCCAATTCATCTGCTGCAAAGACAACATTCAGTTTTTTAACTTTAGTTCAATTTACTGTATTTGTGTATATAGTACAACGAGACAAATTCTGTTGAATGTGTAATATTTTCTATGTTGCTTTTTAAACTATACATTTAATAAGGCACATTGTTTGTTCCAAGTGTTTGCAGACAATTTGGCTATAACTTTCTTACAAGACATTTTTCCATTACTTGCCCTGGGTACAAGTTCACAGAGAGTTTACCAAAACACAGATAATACTAGAGCTTTGCTAAGTAGCTTCAGAATCAGTATTAAAGATGTATGTGATAACTCATTCTACTAGTTAATAAAAGTATACAAGTACACATTCCCCACAATAAAAATAAATAAAATTAAAATCACAAAATATGTCTTAATATCAATAATCTCTGCACCATTTTTCTGATAAGAGCATAAGCACTACCCCCATATCCTTTCATTCCCTTTGTTCCCCAAAATTTATCGACCTCCGTCTTGAATATACTCAATGGCTGAGCATCCATAGCTCTCTGGGGTAGAGAATTCCAAAGATTCACAATCCTTTGAGTGAAGAAATTTCTCCTCATCTCAGTCGTAAATGGCCGACCCCTTATTTTGAGACTGTGACACCGTGTTCTAGATTCCCCAGCCAGGGGAAACATCTTCTGAGCATTAACCCTGTCAAGCCTCTTAAGAATTTTATGGGCTAGATTTTACACTTTTGTGCAGATCGCCCAAAAATGGCCGTTATTTCCGACGTGAGTGGTAAAAATGGGTTTTCAGATCGCCGGCTTGTCGCCCATTTTCAAAGACCCTAGTCTCCATTTTAAAAATTGGGTGTTACTGCAAGCGATATGAAATGGGCATTAGTGTTAAATCTCTCTGACCTTCTGCCATAACATGTCACCGTCCTTAGCAACGGCATGGCAAGGCTCGATTCCCATGATTCAGGAGGTCAGGGGTCATCATTACATGTGCAGAAGAGGAGACAGAGAGAGAGAGGATGCAGAGAGGGACTGAAAGCGTGTGTGGCTGTGGTGTGTGCTTGTTTGGCTGTTGTGGGAGACACGAGGGAGATTCACCAGCAGCAAAAAGTCTACTAAGCACCAAGAACATAGTTGGCACCGAGTTTTTGTCCAACAAATAATACATAACATGGAAGGGATGGAGGAGGCCCTGGAGCTGTTAGCCAGGGACACTGGTGGCAGAGGGCTCCCAGTGGTCCCGGAGCGCGGCACTGCACCCCAAGGTTCCGCACCCCCATTGTCATCGATACATGAGAACCAGGAGCAACATCTTGCTTCTGGCTTGGAGCATGTTCCCACCTCGGGACCGTCCTCTCCCGTATCCGTCCAAGCAGCGGTTCTGCTGTCATCCGCCCCACCCCCCCTTTCAATGAAGCATCGCCTGAGGAGCTCCTCGGCCAGGCGGCTTGGGGTCAGGAGGGGAAGGGGTAGAGGTGGGGAGGAAAAGCGGGGGGGGGGGGGGGGGGGTGGTAGGAAAGTGAGGTGCATGGCCGCAGGTGTTGTGTGGGGCATATTTTTAGGTTGCTGCTGCTATTTTGGTGGGTGGGTCAGGGCAAGGAGCGAGGGGGCTACCTTGCTGGTTTGCATTTGTGTTCTGTTTTGCTCGAAATGGGGACCATTGTAATGATGTAAGTGTGATAAATTTGTTGTGGGTTGAGATGGGGGTGGGGTGGTTTTTTACAGATATACTTATGATTTCAGACAAATGGTCTGAGAAATGTTTTTTATTTAACATAACCTTGTTGTGCATTGGCTCAGATAGTTGCACCGTTACACACTGGTGATTCCTTAACATGAAAGGGTATAATTACACTTGACTTGAATCAACTTAAACTTTAACTGTCACCAAGGTGATGCCCACCATTGATGTATGACCTGCACACCCAGCAGTGTGTCAGCTTTGTAAATACCACCAAAGGTTTTTCAAGCAAAGCGCTCATTTATGAGCCCCTGACGTAAGAGTATTGCAGTTATGATGCCACCACGGGCCCTTTCCTGCGGTCTACAGGAAGACTGGGGCATGGCTTCAGCATCAGCCTGATTGTCTGGTCCGATGTCAGCGTCCACCTCCTCGTCCTCCTCTTCCCCTCTCTCCTGAGGTGGACCGTCAGACCCTTCTGCAATTCTTGCCCCCCTCCTGATAGCCAAGTTGTGCAGCATGCAGCACACCACCACGAATTGAGCTACCTGCTTAGAGTAGTATTGGAGCTTGCCTCCTGAGTGGTCCAGGCATCTAAAGCACTGTTTAAGCACTCCAATGCTTTTCTCGACGATATTGCAAGTGGCTCTGTGGCTCTCGTTGTATCGCTTCTCGGCTTCAGTGTGGGTGTCACGCAGGGGGTTCATCAGCCAAGTGGCGAGACCATATCCTTTGTCACCAAGCATCCAGCATTGACCTTGTGGCTGATTGGTAAACGAGTCAGATTCAGTGCTCTTTCGCAGGATGTGAGCATCATGGATGCTGCCCGGAAATTTAGCATTCATTGCCATAATAATTTGCTGGTGGTCGACAACGAGTTTCACATTCAGGGAGTGGAATCCCTTGCCGTCCTGAAAACCTCTGCATCCTGAAAAGGTGCCCGCATCACGATGTGCGTACAGTCTATTGCTCCCTGCACCTTGGGGAAGTTAGCAATTTGGTAGAATCCTAGAGCCCTCTCAGTCTGAGCCTCCCTGGTCATAGGGAAGCTGATAAAGTCCATCCTGCATGCATACAGGGCTTCAGTGACCTGTCTAATGCAGCAATGTGTGGCATACTGATATATACCGCAAATGTCTCCAGCTGAGGCCTGAAAGCAACCCCACATGTAGATACACAGTGCCACGGTGACCTTGACCTCGATGGACAGTGCAGTCCTGATGGTGCTGGCAGGCGGCAGATCTCCCCTTATAAGCTGGCACTGATAACCTCTTTGTGGAAGCGCAGTCTCCTAAGGCAGGTGGTGTCGCAAAAGTTGAGGTAAGACTGCTTCTCCCTGTACTTGCGGGGGGTGTAACGTCTGGTCATCCTCATCAGTCTGGCACGTCTTACATTGGGCACATGATGCTGTCGAGTATATCTTCTGCCATCGCGAGTCTGCAGCATGTGAGTGGTCATCGAGAGGGTGAGAAATGACAGGCCCCATTCCAACAGTTATCTGTTTTCCACCGATTGTTCACAAAGAATGAATGTCCCCACTAAGACACCTATTTAAATTCCAATTGTCCACAGTATGATAAGATGTTTGTTCAGATGTTCACATCACCTCCAAACACCTCCAGAGTACATCCGAACTTCCCCGAGGTTTAAGCAGAGCAGCCTTTTAAATGATGCAACCTGCGATTTAGAACATGCCGTCCATACTGCTGTGAGTAGTTCCGATTAGTTCAACTTTTTCCCAGCGTTTTTTTTCGTCAAGCGATATTGTGGGCGAGATGTGTGCGAGGTGCCGAAAGTAAGGATGGGAGATATACTGGGTGTTAATTTCGGCAAATGTGATCTTTATGACAAAAAAACAGTGGGCGGTCGGTATTATTAAATCTCGGTGTTAATTACGTGCCAAAAGTAACGCTGGGCGATACTATGGCCGTTCGTTTCGCCATATCTAATGATTCCACACAAAAAAAGTGGGCGGACGGTATTATTTTTTCCCGGCATTATGTACGTGGCGACAGTAATGCTCGGCAATAAGTGTCTGAAAAATGGGCATCAGTTTCCATTTTGTGGCTAAATTCGCGATATCTGGTCGTTACACCTCATTTCAGCGTTAAAATGGACATTAAGTGGGCGTTATGCATGCCAAAATAATGGAAAATCTAGCCCTATATGTTTCAATTCGATCACCTCTCATTCTTCTAAGCTCTAGGAAATATAGGCCTAGTCTACTCAATCTCTCCTCATTGGATAATCCCCTCTTCCCAGGAACCAGTCAGGTGAACCTTCGTTGCAATCCATCTAAGGCAAATATGTCTTTCCTTAGGTCAGGAGACCAGAACTGTACATAGTACGCCAGGTGTGGTCGCATCAATACCCTGTACAATTGCAGTAAGACTTCTTTACTCTTCTACTGTAATCCCTTTGTAACATTAACATACCAGTTGCTTTCCTAATTGCTCACTGTACCTGCATGTTAACTTTCTGTGATTCATGTACAAGGACACCCAGGTCCCTCTGAATGCAAACATTTCCCAGTCTCTCGCCTTTCAAAAAATATTCAGCTTTTTTGTTTTTCCTACCAAAGTGGATAACTTCACACTTCCCCATATTGTATTTCATTTGCCACGTTCTTACCCACTCAGTCAGCCTGTCTATATCTCTCTGCACTTATTTGCATCCTCCGCACAACTTACTTTCACACCTAACTTTGTATCATCATCAAACTTGGATATGTTACACTCAGTCCCTTCATCTAAGTCATTTATATAGATTGTAAATAGCTGAGGCCCAAGCACCGATCCTTGCAATACCCCGCTAGTTACAGCCGGCCAACCCGGAAAAGTCCCGTTTATTGGTGATGGTTCCTCTGGGGAGTGCAGCCAGAGCCACATCCACGGCACCACGGGTGGTTCAGCTGCACGGGAAAAGGGGGAAGAAGAATAATAATAAGAATGGAAGAGCAATAGTGATAGGGGATTCAATAGTTAGGATAGCAGATAGGCGTTTTTGCGATCGCAGACGTGACTCTAGGATGGCATGTTGCCTCCCTGGTGCCAGGGTCAAGGATGTCACTGAGCGGCTGCAGGACATTCTGAGGGGAGAAGGTGAACAGCCAGAGGTCGTGGTCCATATCACTACCAATGACCTAGGTAGAAAGAGGGATGAGGTCCTGCAGGCAGATTTTAGGGAGCTTGGAGTGAGATTAAAAAAAAAAGACTTCAAAGGTGGTAATCTTCAGATTACTCCCGGTGCCACGTGCTAGTGAGTACAGAAATAGAAGAGAGCAGATGAATGCGTGGCTGGAGAGATGGTGCCAAAGGTAGGGCTTTAGATTCCTGAGGCATTTGGACTGTTTCTGGGGGAGGTGAGACCTGTACAAGGTGGGTTACACCTCAACAGAGCCGGGACCAATATCCCTTGCGGAGGGATTTGTTAGTGCTGTTGGGGAGAGTTTAAACTAGCTTGGCAGAGGGATGGGAACCTAAGAGTAAATTCAGAAGGGAAAGAAGCAAAGCTGGAATTGGAAAGCTGAAAATTAGAAAGTGAATTTTAAAGGCAGAGGAAACAAAGGCTAGAAAATAGACAACAAGGGTGTTTGGCAGTGCTAAATGGTATCTTCTTCGGCAGTCCCTCGGAGTCGAGAATGACTTGCTTCCACACTAGCATGATTTCTAAGGTGCCTGAGGATTTTAATGCGGGATCTACAGACTCTGTCACAGGTGGGGCAGGTGGTGGTTGAAGGTGCTGATGGGTGGGATGCTTAGTTTGTCGTACGTTCTTTCCACTGTTTGTACTTGATTCCGCGTGCTCTCGATGAAGAGTCTCAAAGTGTTCGGCGCCTTCCCGAATGCTTTTTCTCCACATTGAGCGGTCATGGGCCAGGGATACCCAAGAGTTAGTGGGGATGTTACGTTTTTTTAAGGAGGCTTTGAGGGTGTCTTTGAAGCATTTTCTCTGCCCTCCAGGGGTTCGCTTGCCATGACGGAGCTTGGGGTAGAGTGCCTGTTTTGGGAGTCTTGCATCAGGAATGCGGACTACGTGGCCCGCCCATCGGAGCTGATTGAGCATGGTCAATGCTTCAATGCTGGGGATGTTGGCCTGAGAGAGAACACTGATGTTGGTACGCCTATCCTGCCAATGGATTTGCAGGATTTCACTGAGGTACTTCTCCAGTGCTTTGAGGTGCCTACTGTACGTTGTCCATGCCTGTGAAGCATAAAGGAGGGCGGGTATTACTACTGCTCTGTAGACCATGAGCTTGGTGCCGGGTTTGAGATCTTGGTCTTCAAACACTCTATTCCTCACGCAACCGAAGGCTGCACTGGCACACTAAAGGCAGTGTTGGGTTTCGTCATTAATGTCTACCCTCACTGACAGGAGGCTCCCAAGGTATGGAAAGTGGTCCATGCTGTCCAAGGTCTTGTCGTGGATCTTGATGATTGAGGGACAGCGCTGTGAGGTGGGGGCAGGTTGGTAGAGAATTTTTGTCTTACGGATGTTTAATGTAAGGCCCAGACTCTCGTACACTTCAGTGAAGTTGTCAACGATGGTTTGGAGTTCGGCCTCTGAGTTTGCGCAAACGGAAGCATTGTCTGCATATTGTAATTTAATGACGGAGGTTGTCCAAGCACTGGCATCTGTTGGACTACGTCATCATCCGAGCAACGGACTGCAAGGACGTCCACATCAACCTCGCCATGACAGGAGCTGACGACTGCTGGACTGACCATCGCCTAATCCGCTCTGTCTGACATGGCAAGCGAGCCCCAGAGGAAATGCTTCAAGGACACCCTCAAAGCCTCCTTGAAAAAGTGCAACACCCCACAGACACTTGGGAATCCCTGGCCCAAGACCGCTCAAAGTGGAGGAGAAGCATCCGGAAAGACAGCAAACATCTTGAGTTTCTTCGCCGGGAGCACACGGAAGCCAAGCACAAACAGCGGAAGAAGTGCACGACAACCCAAACACCCCACCCACCCATCCCTCTGACCACCGTCTGCATCACCTGTGACAGAGACTGTAGATCCTGCATTGGACTCGTCAGCCACCTGAGAACTCATATTAGTGTGGAAGCAAGTCATCCTCGACTCCGAAGGACTGCCTAAGAAGAAGGAAAGACAGAGGTTGGGATAACCTTGGTATACGACTGGAGGTGACAGAAGATGAACAATTTCACATTCATCCTGTAGATTAGCTTCTCTCCAGCGGGGAGCTTGTTGGAGTTTAGAAGAAGCATTGCAGCGAGAAAGATTGAGAAGAGCATTAAGAAATGGTATATACGTCAATGCAAGGAGTATAGGGAATAAGGCAGAAGAGCTGAGAGCACAGATAGACACTTGGGAATATGATGATATAGCTTTTACTGAGTCATGGCTGAAAGAAGAGTACAGATGGCAGCTCAACATTTCTGGTTACAGGGTTTTCAGATGGGAAAGAGAGGAGGATAGAAAAGGAGGGGTCGCAGTATTGATTAAGGAAACAATTACAGCTGTGAGGAGGAATGATATGTTAGAAAAATCAACAAATGAGGCCATATGGGTAGAACTGAAGAACAAAAAAGTGGCGATCACACTGCTGGGAGTGTACTATAGACCCCAAAACAGTCAGAGGGAGATAGAAGAGCAAATATGTAGGCAAATGTCTGAGAAATGCACAACTATAGGGCAGTAATAGGAGGAGATTTCAACTAACCTAATATTAATTGGGATAAAATTAGTGTGAAAGGTATAGAGGGTGTAGAATTCCTAAAATGCATTCAGGAGAAGTTTTTTTTAGCCAATATGTAGCAAGCCCAATAAGGGAGGGGGTGGTTCTGGACTTAGTTTTAGGAAATGAAGCTGGGCAGGTGGAAAGGATATCAGTGGGAGAGCATTTTGGTGCTAGTGATAATTCGGTTAGATTTAGAGTAGTTATGAAAAAGGACAAGGATAGACCAGGAATAAAAGTTCTCAAGTGAAGGGAAGCCAATTTTGCTGAGCTGAGATGTGATTTAGCCATAGTGGACTGGAACCAGCTACTTGAAAGTAAATCAGTGTCAGAGCAGTGGGAGGTATTCAAGAAGGAGATCCTGAGGGTTCAGAGCATGTAAGTTCCCTTAAAGAAAAAGGGTGGGACTAACAAATCTAGAGCCCCCTGGATGTCAAGGGCCATACAGGGTAGGATAGAGGAAAAAAAGGGAGTCTTATGACATATATACCGAGGGCTCAATACTGCAGAAACCCTAGAGGAGTATAGAAAGTGCAGGGTTGAAATTAAAAAGGAAGTTAGGAAAGCAAAGAGAGAGCACAAAAAAATTTTGACAAGTAAAATCAAGGAAAACCCAAAGATGTTTTATAAATACAATAAGAGCAAGAGGATAACTAAAGAAAGAGTGGGGCCTATTAGAGACCATAAAGGTAATGTGTGTTTGGAGGTGGAAGACATGGGTATGGTTCTTAATGAATACTTTGCATCTGTTTTCATGAAAGATGGGATGATGCCATCAGAGATTGGAGTGTGAAATATTAAATGAAATAAACATAGTGAGAGAGCAAGTATCAAGGGGTTTAGCAGCTTTGAAAGTGGATAAATCCCCAGACCTGGATGAAATGTATCCCAGGCTATTAAGAGAAGCAAAAGAGGAAATAGCAGAGGCTCTGACCACCATTTTCCAATCCTCTCTGGCTTCACATGTGGTGCCGGAGGATTGGAGGACTACTAACGTTGTACCTTTGTTTAAAAATGGAGAAAGGGATAAACCGAGTAATTACAGGCCAGTCAGCCTAACCTTGGTGTGTGAAAATTATTGAAAAAAATTCTGAGGGACAGGATAAATCTTCATTTAGAAAGACACGGAATCAATCGAGGACAGTCAGCATGGATTTGTTCAGGGAAGGTCGTGTCTGACTAACTTGATTGCAGTTTATGAGGAGGTAACAAGGATGGTCGATGAGGGTTGTGCATTTGATGTAGTGTATATGGATTTCAGCAAGGCTTTTGATAAGGTCCCACGTGGCAGACTGGTCATGAAAGTAAAAGCCCATGGGATTCAAGGCAAAGTGGCAAGTTGGATCCAAAATTGGCTCAGAGGCAGGAAGCAAAGGGTAATAGCTGATGGGTGTTTTTATGAATGGAAGGCTGTTTCCGGTGGAATTCCGCAAGGCTCAGTACTTTTGTGGTATATATTAATGATTTAGACTTGAATGTATGGGATATGATTAAAAAGTTTGCAGATGATACAAAAATTGGCTGTGTGGTTGATAATGGCAGAAGACTACAAGAAGATATCAATGCACTGGTCAGGTGGGCAGAACAGTGGCAAATGGAATTCAATCCTAAAAAGTGTGAGGTAATGCATTTGGGGAGGGCTAACAAGGCAAGGGAATGCACATTAAATGGTGAGACACTGAGAAGTGTAGAGAAACAAAGGGACCTTGGAGTGCATGTCCACAGATCCTTGAAGGTAGCAGGCCGGGTAGATAAGGTGATTAAGAAGGCATACGGAATACTTGCCTTTATTAGCCGAGGCATAGAGTACAAGAGCAGGGAGGTTATGCTTGAACTGTACAAAACATTAGTTGGGCCACAGCTAGAGTATTGTGTGCAGTTCTGGTCACCACATTACAGGAAAGGTGTGTTTGCACTAGAGAGGGTACAGAGGGAATTTATGAGGATGTTGCCTGGACTGGAGAGTTTTAGCTATGAGGAAAGATTGGATAGGCTGGGTTTGTTTTCTTTGAAACAGAGGAGGCTGAGGGGAAACCTTATTGAGGTATATAAAATTGAGATAGAATGGATAGGATGAACCTATTTCCCTTAGCAGAAGGGTCAACAACCAAGGGGCATAGATTTAAAGTAATTGGTAGGAGGTTTAGAGGGGATTGGAGGAGAAATTATTTCACCCAGAGGATGGTGTGGGTCTGGAACTCACTGCCTGAAAGGATGGTAGAGGCAGAAACCCTCACCACATTTAAAAATTACTTGGTTGTGCACTTGAAGTGCCGTAACCTACAAGGCTACGGACCAAGAGCTGGAAAGTGGGATTAGACTGGATAGCTCTTTGTCGGCCGACGTGGACACAATGGGCTGAAATGGCCTCCTTCCGTGTTGTAAATTTCTGTGATTCTATAATTCTATTCTTACTCTCTGTTTTCTCTCTATTAACCAATCCTCAATCCATGCCAATATATTACTCCCAATCCTATGAGACCTAATTTTGTATAATAACCTCTTGTGTGGCGCCTTATCAAATGCTTTTTGAAAATCCAAATACCCTACACCCACTGGTTCCCCTTTATCCATCCTACTAGTTACATCTTCAAAAAACTCTTAACACATTTGTCAAAACACAATTTCCCTTTCATAAAACAATTGACTTTGCCTAATCATATTATGATTTTCTAAGTGTCCTGTTACCACATCCCTAATAATAGATTCTAGCATTTTGCCTACTACTGATGTCAAGCTAACTGGCCTATAGTTCCCCATTGTTTTCTGTTCCTCCTTTATTAAATAGCAGGGTTATGCTACCTTCAGAATTCCACTCAGAATAAATATAATTCAGAGAGATATTTTCCTCCTGAGATTCCATAAACAGATCTAGTATTTCAAATGTACATTTTTAAAAAACATTTGTCAAATAGTCCAAAACGAATCCAAGAGTTACACACACTTGTGAAATAAAACTGTGTTCAGCAAAAACCAAAATTACATGATTTAATTTGATCCCATATTGTGATCATTAAACAGTTGAAACCTGAACCATTAGAAAAAAGGAAGGATTGAATTTCTTGTAAAAAATATTTTTTCCTTAATTTTTAGGATAATTTCTTTTTAAAAATGTACATTTGAAATACTAGATCTGTTTATGGAATCTTAGGAGGAAAATATCTCTCTGAATTATATTTATTCTGAATGGAATTCTGGAGCCAACAATGAAGTCCAAGTGGAGGTTATTTCTGTTGCCATTCAGCTCTTTGTGGATGTAGCTAACAATGGGCTTGTATGCAAAAAATGAAAATGATAAAGTGATAATCTCATACAGGAAGGAAATGATCCATTCTGAACTCCGGGGATGGAGTATGTAATCGATTGTTCTACTTGGCAACCAGACTACATTTTTAATATGACCACAAATATAATCTCATTGATTAGAAAACAAAATGTGTAATCACATCTACTGTAAAACATTTTTTCAGAAACATGTAATTTAAAAAAAAATCAAAAACATTGCTTCAGTAATGTTTCAAACACCAGATATAGTGCATGTTGCCTTGTGAAGTGAATTTAGCTTGTACCTTGCTCATTTTTAGGTGTTGTGTACATTTCAAGGATTTACTTCAACAATGAGATAGTCTGAGGGAGTGAAGGGATTTATATGTCATTTAAGATTAAAGCTTCAGTGGGCTCAAAAGCTTGATAATTCAAATTCTGGTTTATGATTTACACTGAAGAAACTGCTTTATTATGGTGCCTATACACACTGTACCTTATGACTTTCTAAAAATTGAATCTAGTTCACATAGAAACATCAAATTTCAGTTTTCAGAAAAAATAGAAGTACTTTTACTTTTGTATTGCTTTATATCATAGAATAAAATATAACGCTTAGATTTCATGTAGTAGTTAACATACTGTATTTATTTATTTTGATTTTAGAGGAAATGTCCCCATCTTCTGGTAATATTTATAATGCAGAATTCCAATCAGTGATGAAAATGAGTTTGTTGAAAGTCTATTAAAGTTTGCCTCAGGGTAAAGAGATCCTTACAGTTTATCAAGCCGACTATTGGGACAGACCCTGACTGAACCCCACCTGATCATTCTGTTACCAGTTTAGATGGTATGATGGACATCTATTATATTTGTATATAGGATGCATCTTTTATTGAAAATGATCGTGGTCACCTTGCCTCTATGGAAAAAAAAAACATTGGCCTGGATATTGTGATTAGTGGCGAGCGAACGGTGCTAGCGTTATTTACACTTGTGCTTGCCCACAGACCTTCTATGGGGTTTTGCACTGGAACTTGCTGTGATTAGAAAGCCATTTCAGCACATTGCCCTCCACAGGAGATCTTAGATCTATGTGAACAGGGAAAGCAACTATGTAACGCCTTAACTAATCAAATTTAAAAATTATGAATGAGGCACGCATAGTCTGAACCAAGAAGTGTAAGTGAGAATATTTAATTCAATGCCAAATAAGAACATAAGAACATAAGAATGTAAGAAATAGGAACAGGAGTAGGCCATTTGGCCCTTCGAGCCTGCTCCGCCATTCAATAAGATCATGGCTGATCTACCTCAACTCCACCATCCTACACTATTCCCATATCCCTTAATTCCCCAAAATGTATTGACCTCTGTCTTGAATATCATGAAAGTGAAATAGAGGGAAAGAAAGATGAGATTAAGAGAGATATAAAAGAGACAGAAAAAAAAAGTTAAGAATAAATTTAATTTAAAATTTAAAAAAAATCTCCAACAATTGTCCAGATTTTGCAGTGATACAATCAGTGAACTGGCAGTGTTCACCGTAATCATCCCTCTGAAACTAACTGTAACTTTAGAATTTAGCACATGCGCAGTTAAATGCAATGGAAATCCTAAAGTTGCATTCAATCCGACACAGGCTGCACTGTGGATCCCCCCCCCCAATTCCGGCAATCGGTGAAATCAGTGAACTAACGAAAATATAAGCCTTTCCACAATAATATCATTGTTAAGCATCCCATTAATTGTTAAACCTTTTTGGAATAGGTATAACTGAGACTTTAATAGCATACTGACTGCTAAACAACCATTCTGGCCCTGAAAATCTAATTTTATGTTTATGGAATGTCAAATTTCTCCATTATGATAAAAATTACTAGATTAAAAAAATATATATATATTTTAAAATTTGTTCATGATATTTCATCTTCTACCTTAACTCCGTGTGTATGTCCCAATCTTTATTTTGGTCTCTTAAATTTTTTTTAAAACTCCAGATAATTTGTGCTTTTTATTTTCTGGTTTGCTGTCTGAGAATTCTTCAACGTGATTGGCTGCTTAGACAGCTTGACGACATCACTGCTGCATCGCACTTAAGTTCCCGGTTTGACAGCGCTACAATCAATTTCAAGTCAAGGAAGCTAAAGTTCTCACCACAGTGATCACAAGATCTCTGTGGGCAGTTTTCTTCGAGGTCAGCGCTGATCACCATCACTTCACCGTTAGTCGCAAATTATGGGCCAATAATAAAAATCTGAAAGAATGAGACACCACACGTGTAAAAGTTAATTTTCAGTGCCAGGCATGGTTGAACACACCATCCTTCTCCAACCTCTGCTCCATTGTCCAACTAACTGGAACTACTCACCTAGTCAATCGTAGCCAGAGCATCTCCAGTAATGGCTTCTCTTCCTGTTCCTGCACAGTTACATACGAAACATATGAAAATGTTAGATAGCTGTTCCATCTAGCCTATTCCATTAAGTCATCTGATGTCTTATGTATCAAGAATAAGACATTCCCTGCCCTCCAGAAGCTATGTAATCTCCTTGAAGAGGTGAACAATCAGATTAAAAACCCAAAGCAAATTAAGGGAATAAATCTGGAACATTCCTATCCCCCTAGGTAATTGAACCTAGTTCAGGAGACCACACTGACCATGAATTCTATTGTATGGATATCTATATCTCATATGATGAGATCTCTTCCTACACTCAGGAACCAGACCAGCACTCTTTTGAAGGTATAGAGCGAGCCAGCACTCGCCACAAATCAGTAACTTGTTCCATATTGTCTACTCTGGGAAAAGAAGAACTGCCTAACATTTAACCTAGTTCTGCAATTGTGTAATTTATAAGCATGACCCCTGGTCCTCCCCAACCAAGCTTTTTAAGCCTTTTTGTAACACTGCACTTGTCTATAAGTTAAATACCATTTGTCAAACACGTGCACATTTTCTCAACACATCAAGATCTGCTTGTAGTAGTTTAGTCTTTTCACAGTCCTAACACTTACACAAATCTTCATATCAACTGCAAACTTGCAGATCATTCCCACAACACCTACATTAGGTTTATTACAAAAAATAGTAAAAAGCAAAGGCCTTAATACAGATTTCTGTAGGACACTACTAGTAACTGGTCACTCATTCAAATCCACAGCCATTGATAACCACTTTCTACCTGTGGGCATGAAGCCAATTCGTAATCCACTGTAGTAGCTTCCCACTAATTCCACAACATTCTATCATGTAGAGTAACCTATTGTGAGGTACCTTAACAGAGGCTTTCTGTAAATCTAGGTAAACAATATCTACCAGGCTACCTTCATCCATTAACCGAGCAACTTTTTCAAACAATTCGATCAAATTAGTAAGACATGACCTTTTCCAAATGCCGTGTTGTGTCCCTGATGACGACTCTATCTAGTTGATCATATAGAGCATCTCTAATGATTCCTTTGAGGATCTTACCTATAACTGAAGTAAAACTAATGGACCTCCAATTTTCTGGTTGTGCCTAAAGATGGGAATGAATGAGTATCCTCCCAATCTGAGGGAACAGTTCCTAACTTTAGTGAGCTATTAATATGGCAAAAAGCTTGCAAAGCATATCTCATCTCTTTACCGACCCTCAGGTGAATGTCATCTGAGCTGGCAGCCCTATCTATTTTGAGGTTCCTTATTCTATCTAAGGGAGGAAAATAAGGATGCTTCTGGATCATCTGAAGAATTGGGAATTGCGCTGGGAATTGAAGAAAGAAGCAGAAGGCAATGGTTTGAAGAAGAGATAATTGAGTCAGCACTGCCTTCGGCAGACCACTGCTGATGATTCTGAATAAGATGATATCTTCATCTATTTTAATATTTACAATTTTGCTGTTAACTTGTTGCTGATTGTTGAGCATCATCTTCAAAATTAAAGATACGTACAAAATAATCACTTAATACCTCTGCTATACCCTGGAGGTCCATTAAAATTTGACCCAGGGAATCTTCCATTGGCCTTGTACAGTCTTTAATGATTCTTTGACTCCTAATATAGCTAAAAAAATCTGCCACAAGTGTCCACTATCCTCTGCTCCAGTGATCTTATAGCTACTCCAATTGCAACTTTTATTTCCTTTCATTGTGCGTGATATGTTTCTTTGTTTATCTGAGAATTATATTCTTTCAATACATGATAACATTTTTGTTTAAGTCTAATTTACCTCCAGGGTCCCCCAAGGATCTGTGCTTGGCCTCTCCTCTTGCTCATCTACATGCTGCCCCTCGGCAACATTATCCAAAGACTTAGTTCCAGATGTACGCTGATGATACGCACTCTACCCCTCCATTGCCTGTGTTGTCAGACTGCGTGTCCAACATCTAGTCCAGGAAGAGCTGCAATATCCTCTCATTAAACATTGGGAAGACCGAAGCCATTGTCTTTGTCTTCGCCAC
This sequence comes from Pristiophorus japonicus, assembly GCF_044704955.1. Taxonomy (NCBI): domain Eukaryota; kingdom Metazoa; phylum Chordata; class Chondrichthyes; family Pristiophoridae; genus Pristiophorus; species Pristiophorus japonicus. The sequence continues at coordinate 239,618,778 of NC_091980.1, read as the reverse complement.
AAACTTCCTACCTTCACCAACTATTCCATCACCCTTCCCAATAGAGCTGCCAACCTCCTATCCTTGCCAGCACAAATAGTGCCTACTTTCACCTTTGTAGCTGTTGTCTCATCCCTGCCTCAGCCCATCTGCTTCTGAATCACTTTTGCCTTTAACACCTCTATACTCTATTCCAATTCTCTCCTGGCCAGCCACCTTCCTCTACCCTTCATCCCATCCAAATTTCTGCTGCCCACATTCTATCCTGTGTCAGGTCCTGCTCACCCATCACCTGTATTTGCTGACCCACATTAGCTCCGAGTCCCCCAACACCTCAAACTTAAAATTCTCATCTTTATATTTAAAACTATTTATGGCTTTGCCATTCCCTATATTGCTGTAACCTTCTCCAACCCTAAAAACTTCCAAGTTGTCTGCGTTCCAACAACTCTGGCCTATTCTGCATCCCACATTCCTTTTGTTATACCTTTGGTGGTCGTACCTTCAGTCATCCAGGCCCTAAGCTTTGGAATTCCCACCTTCAACCTCTCTGCCTCTCCACTTCCCTCTCTTCCTTTAAGGCCCTCCTTAAAACTCACTTGTTTGACTAAGCTTTTAGTCACCCCCTCATAATATGGGGGTACGGTAGGATAATGGTTATGTTACTGGACTAGTAATCCAGAGGCCTGGACTAATGATCCGTTGACAGGCGTTTAAATCCCAGCACGGCAGCTGGGGATTTTAAATTCAGCTAATTAAATAAATCTGGAATAAAAAGCTAGCATCAGTAATGTTGACCATGAAACTACTGGATTGTCGTAAAAACCCATCTGGTTCACTAATGACCTTTAGGGAAGGAAATCTGTCATCCTTACCCAGTCTGGCCTATATATGACTCCAGAACCACAGCACTGTGGTTGGCTCTGAACTGCCCTCTGAAAGGGCCAAGCAAGCCACTCAGTTTTATTTAAGGCAGCGGCTCACCATCACCTTCTTGAGGGCAATTGGGGACAGGCAATAAATGCTGGCCTTGCCGACGACATCCACACCCGTGAATGAAAAAAAAATCCTCCTTTGGCTCAGCATCAATTTTTGTATGATTACTCTTCTGTAAAACACCTTGGGATGTTTCTCTACAATAAAAATGCAAGTTATTGTTAACTGAAAAATGCAATTAATCCTAGACCAAATGGAAGGTGTAAGTATACTTTGTAAATTGAGATTAATTTTATTTTAACTTAAAATATATTTAAAAGCAGATTTTTGTTCTTGATCATTATCCTTGGCATATCATGATCATTCTTCCAAGCTGGTACCCTTCAGAAGTGACCTGTCTGCTCAATGTCCAAGGGAAAGATAATAAAAAGGGTCTGTGAAGCTGCACATCTCTGCAGCCAAATCCAAAAAGAAATTATGGTGAATGTGCTAAAACTATTCAATAGAGATGGTTTACAGATATCAAAAGCAACATATTTAAAAAGAGATCACATAGCAATAACTACTTGTTTAATGACTTTTACTCATTATAGGATTTCTTGTGGGTTACAATCTATCAACACATGTTTTGGGGGCTCATGTTTACCCAAAATACTACTTATATAGTCATAGAATCTGGAAGTTAAAGCAAAGGGGCACTGTACCCAGGGACAGATTAAGGGGGCCCCGGGTGGTACCATTCACATCTTGCAGTAAATGACAGTAATGAGCTAAGTCACAGGACACTATACTGAATATGCATCAGGTCAGGTCTAAATCTCAGATTATGTTCTCATTGATACTATAATGACACTCATTTAATATTGTATTATGTTTCCAAAGAATCAAATTGATATCTTGATGAAACCCTGTATAAACAGTAAACAACATTTTAATTTTTTTAAATCCTTATATTTTGAAACTAAATTGACAACGACAACAATTTAGAACAAGACAGCACAATTTATTTGGAAGATCATTGTTTGTCATTTGCATTCCATTTACTCCACAGAGGCAACTACAAGTATAACATTTCATTGGTCTTTTCCTAGATTTTTGTCAGCTAAGCTGGTCAATGATTTTTGAGAAATCAAGTTCTCTCAGTACTTTGCTCTCGAGGTTCATGATTGAAAGATTATTGGCCCATTCGGTTCCTGACCTCATCCTTGATGCATTTAATTTCAAGAAGGACCCCGCTCACCATTGCAATTTGATACAATCATTGACAGATATATCCGAAGAGCTATTTCAATGTCAGAAAAGGTTTGGGTGAGGGCGTGTGTATGGAGGTATTGGTACATTCTCAGCTCTGCTGACTTACTTTGACACAAATTGAGGTTTGAAGCTCTGTTAAGGATGCCACTGAGCTAGAAAACTGGATGAATTCACTTTCAATCATAGGTTCCAGATCTTTGGGATAGGAGCGGGCAAGATTTGGTGTGGCTTGCTTGATCTCATGAGTCAAGAGAATGGTTAGCTTGGACAGGAATGCAAACTTACAGTTGATTTCCTTGTATGCTTCAAGGTGGTGTTTCAAGGCACTGATTAGTTGATCAATGATGACAAGGAACACTTCAGTTTTGAATTTCTCCTTGGGTGACAGCACAGTGTTTTCAGCATTAGTGTTGGATTAGACCATGTTATTTCAGTACAACACGCTGGGCCAGAAATGTTGGTTGGCGCCACCCTGCCAGGCACTGCAGGCATCTAGAGTCTTTACATCAAGTCAAGAACATGCGCCTGAGCCCTCGTGGCTCCGCCCTGCTCTTGCTACGTCACGTATGTCAATATAGTTTACCCTTACCCTTAATCCGACCCTGTATGGACCCACTCTAGGCTTGGGCCCCGGGCGACCACCCCATTCGCCCCCCCCCCCCACCCACCTTAATCCATCCCCAACTGTACCTGCACCATATCACTGAAATAGGTTCACATAGTTCCATTCACCTCTTATGGATCATTTACATAGTAAGAGAGTCTCGCTTTACATTCACCAATGGATCATACTCTTTTTCTGATTTGAGTGAGTCAAGAAGGAAACTTCTTAAGCAATCCCTCGAGGATGACTTGCTTCCACACTCGCATGAGTTCTAAGTTGGCTGATGAATCCAATGCAGGGTACTTGTGCATGAAACACAAAAGGATAGTATGCAGGTACAGCAAGTGATCAGGAAGGCCAATGGCATCTTGGCCTTTATTGCAAAGGGTTTGGAGTATAAAAGCAGAGAAGTCTTATTACAGCTATATAAGGTATTTTATGAGGCCACACCTGGAATACTGCGTGCAGTTTTGGTTTCCATATTTACAACAGGATATACTTGCTTTGGAGGCAGTTCAGAGAAGGTTCACTAGGTTGATTCCAGGGATGAGAGGGTTGACTTATGAGGAAAGGTTGAGTAAGTTGGGCCTCTGCTAATTGGAATTCAGAAGAATGAGAGGTGATCTTAATGAAACGTATAAGATAATGAGTGGGCTTGACAAAGTGGATGCAGAAAGGATGTTTCCACTGATGGGGAGACTAGAACTAGAGGGTATGATCTTAGAATAAGGGGCTGCCCATTTAAAACAGATGAGAAATTTCTTCCTGCAGAGGGTTGTAAATCTGTGGAATTCACTGTCTCAGAGAGCTATGGAAGCTGGGACATTGAATAAATTTAAGACATAAATAGACAGTTTCTTAAATGATAAGGGGTATTGAATGGTGGAGCAGGCTCGAAGGGCTGTATAACCTACTCCTTGTTCCTATTTCTTTTGTTCTTATGGGATTTAGACTCTGTCACAGGTGGAGCAGAGATGGGTGGGTGGGGTGCTTGGTTTACTGTATGCTCCTTTCGCTGTTTGTACTTGACTTTCATGTGCTTCCGATGAAGAGACCGAAGTGTTCGACGCCATCCCGAATGCTTCTTCTCCACTTTGAGCGGTCATAGGGCAGCGATTCCCAAGAGTCGGTGAGGATGTTAAATTTTTTCAGGCTTTGAGAGTGCCCTTGAAGCGTTTTCTCTGCCCTCCTGGGGCTCGCTTGCCATGACGCAGCTTGGAGTAGAGTGCCTGTTTCGGGAGTCTTGTATCAGGCATGTGGGCAATGTGGCTTGTCCATCGGAGCTGATCGAACATGGTCAATGCTTCGATGCTGGGGATGTTGGCCTGAGAGAGAACACGAACGTTGGTACACCTATCCTGCCAATGGATTTGCAGCATTTTACGGAGGCAGCGTTGTTGGTACTTCTCCAGTACTTTGAGGTGCTCACTATACATTGTCCATGTCTCCGATGTATAAAGGAGAGCGGGAATCACTACTGCTCTATAGACCATGAGCTTGGTGCCAGGTTTGAGATCTTGGTCTTCAAACACTCTTTTCCAAAGGCTGCACTGGCACACTGAAGGCAGTGTTGGGTTTTGTAATCGATGTCTGCCCTCGCTGATAGGCTTCCAAAGTATGGAAAGTGATCCACGCTGTCCAAGGTCTTGTTGTGGATGATCTCGGGGGGGGGGGGGGGGCAGTACTGTGTGGCGGGGGCAGGTTTTAGAGAATCTTTGTCTTATGGATGTTCAATGTAAGGCCCATACTCTTGTATGCTTCAGTGAAGGTATCAACAATGGTTTGAAGTTCGGCCTCAAGTGTGCACAAACGCAAGCATCGTCTGCGTACTGTAATTCAATGACAGATGTTGGGACAACCTTGCTACTTGACTGGAGGCGACGGAGGTTGAACAACCTCCCATTCATCTTGTAGATTAACTCCACTCCAGCGGGGAGCTTGTTGGAGGTTAGACGAAGCATTGCAGCGAGAAAGATTAAGAGCATTGGTGCAATGACACAGCCTTGCTTGACCTCGGTCTGCACTTGAATTGGGTCTGTGGTGGATCCTTTGGTAAGGATCACGGCTTGCATGTCATTGTGAAGCAGGCGGATGTTGGTGACAACTTTTTGAAGACAGCCAAATTTGAGGAGGACACTCCATAATCCTTCTCGGTTGACAGAGGCGAAGGCCTTTGTGAGGTCAAAGAAGGCCATCAATAATGGTGCTGCTCCTTACATTTTTCTTGGATTTGTCGTGTGGTGAAAATCATGTCCGTTGTGCCTCTAAGTGGGCGGAATCCGTATTGCGACTTCGAGAAGCTCTTCAGCCACTGATAGGTGACGATTGAGGACGATTCTTGAGATAATTTTCCCTGTGGCATACAGCAGAGAGATTCCTCTGTAATTACCGCAATCGGTCTTGTCACCTTTCTTGAAAATCGTCATGATTACGACGTCTCTGTGATCCCCCGGCATGTTCTCCTCCTTTCAGATAAGAGTGATAAGGTCATGGATTCACTCCAAGAGTACTTCTCCACAATGCTTTAATACTTCGGCGGGGATTCCATCTGCTCCTGAGGCCTTGTTGTTTTTCAGCTGTCGGATAGCCTTTTCAATCTCATGCCGGGCTGGGATTGTGCCGAGATGGTGGTGTGTAGCATGCTGTGGGATGGAGTCGAGGACGCTCACGTCAAAGACAGAGTCTTGGTTGAGATCTTTGAAGTACTTGCAGCGGGCACTGACTGCCTCTTTGTTCTTGATGAGCACCTTTCCGTTCTTGGCTCTCAGTGGGGTAGGACCTCGAGTGCTTGCGACGTAGGTAGTCTTGATTGCGCTAAAAAAGCCACACACATCATAGTTGTCGCTAGTTGCTGAATCTCCTGCGCTCTGTTCTTTAGGTCACGAGTTTTTTGTTGGACCTTGGCTTTCAGTTGCTGTAGATCTGTTTTCTTTCTCGTGAGTTGTGATGCCGTTTCCAATTCAAGAATGCCTTGCATTTACAGTTTATTAGTTCCTGGATTTCCTGGTCATTCTCATCGAACCCGTCTTGATATTTTCTGGTAGTGAGAAATGGCAGAAAAGAAGATGGTGGTGGCCCAACCACTGGGCATCTCCAATCCTGTGACATTGGGCAGTGAGAAAATCAGTGAAAACCGGTAAAGACCGTGGCACCTGGGGGTGGGGTGCTGCAGGTGGCGAGTATCGGTGAGGATCATAAGACGAGGATCATAAGACCGCCAGCATCCTCCAATACAAGAGGCCCAGTGCCCACACAAGGTGCCTTGTAGGCATCTTCCTTCCAGCTCAGTTATCTTGGAGAAATAAGTAGTACAGCAGCCCTCATCAGGTGAGGTGAGGATCAAGGGGAAGCAGCAGAACGGATACCTCAACGCCTTGCAGGTCATGGCCAGCAGAGGGGTCGGGACATGGGGCCAGAATACGCGCGGCCAAAGCGAGAGTGGCTGGAGAAGGAACAGAAAAAGTGAAGCAGAGCCTGCACATGGAGATCAACGAGCTGGAGTCAGGGGACCGGAGTACAGTGACAGTGTCTTATGGAGAAATCCACAAGCTATTCCAAGATTAATGTGCTCACCTACACCACGATCCCTGAAAACCAGGGAGAGGACCTGAGGGAGGGAGGGGGTCAGTGGGAATATGCTCAATGGGAAGTGTTTCATTCACCTCTTATGGATCATTTACATAGTGAGAGAGTCTCTCTTTAAATTCACCAATGGAATATTTTTGATTTGAGCAAGTCAAGAAGGAAACTTATAATTCTGATTTCTTGGATTACAAACAATAGGCAGATATTTTGAATGCAGATTATGCTCAGCTCTTGGATGTACTTTAGGGAAGGAAACCTGCTGTCCTTACCTAGTCTGCCCTATATGTAATTCCAGATCCACAGCAATGTGGTTGACTTTTAACTGCCCTCTGAAATGGCCTTGCAAGCCACTCAGTTGTACCAAACCGCTACAAAGAAGTATTCTCACCAAATGGACTGCAGCGATTCAAGAAGGCGGTTTACCACCACCTTCTCGAGGACAATTAGGGATGGGCAATAAATGATGCCCTTGCCGGCGATGTCCACATTCCATGAATTTAAAAAAAATTAGACAAGTTGGGACATTGAGCAATTAGTTCACTCTTGTCTTTATGGTTACTAGAAATGCCAAGATGGCAGTATTGCACATATTTACAGGTAACAAGTTTTAAAATTGGATAGTAGGAACATGGGGGGGATTCTTTGCTAAATAATTTTGCAAAGTAATGTGGATAGTTTGTTATTGGCCAATTTTGAGGTTTGAAGTCAGTTACAATACCGAGACTTCTTGGGAACATTGCCAATCTCCATACTCTTCAGCACCAGAAGGATTTTCATTTAGAATTTTGTCATAGAGAGCAAGAAACTAGCAGCCACTCCAATGGCTATTGTTCTTTTTTCCTCTAATGGTTTTCTACTTGTGCAAATGTTTGAGATATTGTTCAAAACCAATCTAAAAATTAATAGTGATGCAAACTTAACTCAAGCATTCATGATTTTCTTCAATGGACCAACATCTTGCTGTATCTTAGTTGGTGGATGTTGAAAAAAATTGATTCACGCACTGATTCAGAACATTTCTTGAGCTTAATCGTGAAAGGATCTTGATCCTTTGGAGATTGCTTGAATCTGATCTGTGGCCTTGGACTGATGGAAGGCACTGAAGATGGTGTTTACGAAAATAGCCCAATGTACATTTTGAAATCAGATGAGTCAAATTAGAAGGCTTTGAATTAAAATAGAGCTAACTGGTTATCCAAGAATACTTTTTGTCTGAACAGGCCACTATTTAGAGAAACTAATTCCTCTCACTTGCCGGATAATGATGGTAGATTAAAAGAAATAAGACACAAATTATTACATGGGAGTGAATGTTGAAGAGTACAAGAAAGAGTAATCGTGGAGTAGGATAAAAGTTAAGATACTGGACCTTTCTGAATTTGTCCGATTTTTATGAATGCAAAAGAAAAAAATGCACAGTATACAGAAAACTAAGCTGTTAAATTATAAAGTTTTGAGAGCTGAAAATTACAAATTAAAACCCAGAGAGGGAAGTTAGTGGAAGGAGATTTGAAAGTTGGACAGTTTTACTTAAGGCAGCTTGAAAATGATCTGTGCATAGTCCTAATTTGCAGTATTTTTATATAAAAAGAGAAACACCTTTCAGCAGTAACATTTTGAGATTATACAGTATCAACTACATTGTTGTATAAAACCACCAGGGTTTTTATTGACTGAAAAAACCCACAAAGCACCGAGAAAATGACTTAATGCAGTGCCTCCTGCACTATACAATAGTACAGTGTAGCTTTCTGTTCCAGCACACAATTAAAAAAAACATATTTATACATGAATCAGAACAAAAAAGTGAAAAAACATTAGTGATATTGTATTAACAAAATTATAAGCACCAAAAATACATTTTCATACTTCAAATGTGTAAACAGTTCATTGTTAGCCACATTGCCTAGTTGTAAGACGAGGACTGGAGGTTGGAGGTATAAAGTGCAAACTTCAAGTCAACATTCATTGTGGGTTATGCTCAGAGTAGAAAACATTTTTAAGTATTTGTATATAGTTTGCACATTTGAAACATAAATACAAATTAACATTTTAAATTACAAGTTCCACCCTAGGTGTTAGTGTCAAACCCAGTTTGCAATAAACTTAATGAAGTACTTTACATATCTGAAATACAGTGAATAATGACAAACTTTTAAGGGGTAGGAAAGGAAAGTATTTGACTTCTCAAGTGTGACTACTTTATTTAGAAATAGGTCAATCATACTTCTTCCAGTATTCATTGTGGATTCTAGAAAAAAAATAAAAAACACAAACAAAACTGTGATTCTTAAAGTTTTTCATTGCACTTTAAGCAGCAGTACCAATAGTCTCTCTATACAGTTCTTCATTTGCACACAGTGTCTCCTGACAATCAGGTGGTTTCCGGGTGGTCTTCACTTCCAGGTGGTCTGTGTGTGTACAAAAACGAGAGGAGGAAAAGAGCGACGTCTAGGGATGACCAATAAGACGTGTGTGATGTTACTGCAGACCAATATCTGCTTTCTACAAGGCCCTCCCGCAGTTCAAAATCAAGGCGATGTTCTAACTCTACTAACAGAAAAAAAATTAAAATATTGTCAAGACTTCAGAATTTCCAAGTAAAATTTTCAAGTAAAGCATTCAATAATATAAATTTCACATTGATCAGAATGATACCCGGACTTCAAGGGTTAAGTTGCGGAATAGGGTTGTATTCCGTAGAATTTAGTAGGTTAAGGGATGTGTAAGGATTGAAGTTTTCAGGACATTAAGGGGAACAGATAGGGTAGATAGAGAAAAACTATTTCCGCTGGTTGGGGATTCTAGGACTAGGGGGGGGGGGCATAGTCCAAAAGTTAGAGCCAGACATTTCAGGAGTGAAATTAGGAAACACTTCTACACATGAAAGGTGGTAGAAGTTTGCAAACGGCAATTGATGTCATTTCAATAGTTAATTTTAAATCGGAGATTGATAGCTTTTTATTAACCAAAGGTATTAAGGGATATGGGGTTAGATCGCAGCCAGAATCTCATTGAATGGCCTACTCCTGTTCCTATGCTGAGACGATTTCTCTTGACATACATAAGCTGTACATTGTCTCTCCATCTAGGTCTCAATTAGACCTCGCTGGGCGAAGGGGTGTTAAAATTGACCCCATAGAATCAAACCTGTGATTTTGGTCTTCCTGGCTTACTGCACTTCCAAGTGGTGCCCCATCACAATTTCCTTTTGCTCTGATACCTACTCCTGCTCCTAATTCTTATGTTGATTCTTTGTGTGTAGGTCTGAACAGCAAGTTTGATAAGGTGCCACAATTAAAGGTTGTTATGCAAGATAAGGGCTCATGGGATTGGGGAGAATATATTAGCATGGATAGGGGATTGGTTAACGGCAGGAAAAGAGATTAGGGATAAATGGGTCATTTCAGGTTGGCAAGCTATAATTAGTGGGGTGCCGCAAAGATCAGTAAGCCTGGGCCTCAGCTATTTACAATTTATATTAATGACTTAGATAAAGGGACCGAGTGTAATGCATCCAAGTTTGCTGACGATACAAAGCTAGGTGGGAAAGTAAGCTGTGAGGAGGATACAAAGAGCCTGCAAAGAGATATAGACAGGTTAAGTGAGTGGGCAATAAGATGGCAGATGGAGTACAATGGGAGGAAATGTGAGGTTATTCACTTTGGTAGAAATGCATCCCAGGGTATTAAAAGAGATGGCGGAAGTTATAGCAGATGCATTCGTTATAATCTACCAAAATTCTCTGGACTCTGGGGAGGTACCATCGGATTGGAAAGCAGCTAATGTAACGCCTCTGTTTAAAAAAGGGTGCAGACAAAAGGCAGGTAACTATAGGCCGGTTAATTTAACATCTGTAGTGGGGAAAATGCTTGACGCTATCATTAAGGAAGAAATAGCGGGACATCTAGATAGGAATAGTGCAATCAAGCAGACGCAACATGGATTCATGAAGGGGAAATCATGTTTAACTAATTTACTGGAATTCTTGGAGGATATAACGAGCATGGTGGATAGAGGTGTACCGATGGATGTGGTGTATTTAGATTTCCAAAAGGCATTCGATAAGGTGCCACACAAAAGGTTACTGCAGAAGATAAAGATACGCGGAGTCAGAGGAAATGTATTAGCATGGATAGAGAATTGGCTGACTAACAGAAAGCAGAGAGTCAGGATAAATGGGTCCTTTTCGGGTTGGAAATTGGTGGTTAGTGGTGTGCCACAGGGATCGGTGCTGAGACCACAACTGTTTACAACATACATAGATGACCTGGAAAAGGGGACAGAGAGTAATGTAACAAAATTTGCAGATGACACAAAGATTAGTGGAAAAGTGGGTTGTGTAGAGGACACAGAGAGGCTGCAAAGAGATTTAGATAGGTTAAGCGAATGGGCTAAGGTTTGGCAGATGGAATACAATGTCGGAAAATGTGAGGTCATCCATCTTGGGAAAAAAAACGGTAAAAGGGAATATTATTTGAATGGGGAGAAATTACAACATGCTGCGGTGCAGAGGGACCTGGAGGTCCTTGTGCATGAATCCCAAAAAGTTAGTTTGCAGGTAATCAGGAAGGCGAATGGAATGTTGGCCTTCATTGCGAGAGGGATGGAGTACAAAGCAGGGAGGTCCTGCTGCAACTGTACAGAGTATTGGTGAGGCCGCACCTGGAGTATTGCGTGCAGTTTTGGTCACCTTACTTAAGGAAGGATATACTAGCTTTGGAGTGGGTACAGAGACGATTCACTAGGCTGATTCCAGAGATGAGGGGGTTACCTTATGATGGTAGATTGAGTAGACTGGGTCTTTACTCGTTGGAGTTCAGAAGGATGAGGGGTGATCTTATAGAAACATTTAAAATAATGAAAGGGATAGACAAGGTCGAGGCAGAGAGGTTGTTTCCACTGGTTGGGGAGACTAGAACTAGGGGGCACAGCCTCAAAATACCGGGAGAGCCAATTTAAAACTGAGTTGAGAAGGAATTTCTTCTCCCAGAGGGTTGCGAATCTGTGGAATTCTCTGCCCAGGGAAGCAGTTGAGGCTAGCTCATTGAATGTATTCAAATCACAGATAGATAGATTTTTAACCAATAAGGGAATTAAGGGTTATGGGGAGAGGGCGGGTAAGTGGAGCTGAGTTCTCGGCCAGATCAGCCACGATCTTGTTGAGTGGCGGAGCAGGCTCGAGGGGCTAGATGGCCTACTCCTGGTTCCTAATTCTTATGTTTATAAGAAATAGGAGCAGAAGTAGGCCATCTGGCCCCTCGAGCCTGCTCCGCTATTTAATAAGATTATGGCTGATCTGATTTTGGCCTCAACTTCACTTCCCTGCCCTCTCCCCAACACCTTGACTCTCTTGTATCTCAAAAATCCGTCTACCTCCACCTTAAATATAATCAATTACCCAGCCTCCCTAGCTCTCTGGGGTAGAGAATTCCAAAGACTCACGACCCTCAGAGAAGAAGTTCCTCATTTCTGTTTTAAATGGACGACCCCTTATTCTGAGACTATGCCCGTAGTTCTAGATTTCCCCCATGAGAGGAAACATCCTCTCTGCATCTACCCTGTCAAGCCCCCTCAGAATCTTATACATTTCAACATCATCCCTCAGTCTTCTAAACTCCAATGAGTACAGGTCCAACCTGCTCAACCTTTCCTCATCTGACAGCTCCTTCATCTCAGGAAATAACCTCTTGAACCTTCTCTGAACTGCCTCCAATGCAAGAATATCCTTCCTTAAATAAGGAGACCAATACTGTATGCAATACTCCAGATGTGGTCTCACCAACGCCCTGTACAGTTGTAGCAGGACTTCCTTACTTTTATACTCCACCCACTTTGCAATAAAGGCCAACATTCCATTTGCTTTCCTAATTATCTGCTGTACCTCCATGTTAACTTTGCGTTTCATTTACAAGGACTCCCAGATCCCTCTGTACCTCAGCATTTTGTAATCTCTCCCCATTTAAATAATAATTTGCTTTATTTTTCTTATCAAAGTGGATAACCTCACATTTTCCCACATTATATTCTATCTGCCAAATTTGTGCCCACTTACTTAGCCTGTCTATATTCCTTTGCAGATTCATTGTGTCCGCCTCACAACTTGCTTTCCCACCAATCTTTATATCATCAGCAAATTTGGCTACGTTACACTCGGTCCCTTCATCCAAGTCATTAATATAGATTGTAAATAATTGAAGCCCCAGCACGGATCCCTGTGGCACCCCACTAATTACAGTTTGCCAACCTGAAAATGACACATTTATCCCCACTCTGTTTTCTGTCCGTTAACAAATCCTCTATCCATGCTACACATATTACCTCCAATCCCATGAGCCCTTATCTTGCGTAATAACCTTTTACTTGGCACGTTATCAAATGCCTTTTGGAAATCCAAATATACTACATCCACTGGTTCCCCTTCATCTACCGTGCTAGTTGCATCCTCAAAAAACTCTAGTACATTTGTCAAACATGATTTACTTTTCATAGAACCATCCTGACTCTGCCTAATCATATTCAAAATGCCCTGTTACCGCTTCCTTAACAATGGATTCCAGCATTTTCTCCGACAACTGATGTCAGGGTAACTGGCCCGTAGTTGCCTGTTTTCTCTCGCCCATCTTTCTTGAATGGCAGGCTTACATTAGCTTCCTTCCAATCCGTTAGGACCATTCTAGAATCTAGGGAATTTTGGGAAGATTACAACCAATGCATCCACCTCTTTTAGAACCCAAGAATGTAGGCCGTCGGATCCAGGGGATTTGTAGCTTTTAGTTCCATTCGTTTCTCAAGTACTTTTTCCCTACTGATCTTAATTATTTTATGTCTCTCACTCTCATTAGTCCCTTGGTTCCTCACTATTTTTGGTATGCTTTTTGTGTCTTCTATTGTGAAGACAGATACAAAATATTTGTTTAAAGTCTCTTCCATTACTTTATTTCCCATTATAATTTCTTCCATCTCACTTTCTAAGGGACCAATGCTACTCTCTTCCTTTTTATATTTTTGTAGAAGCTCTTACAATCTGTTTTTATATTTCTCCCTTTTTAATCCAGTTTTTTGGTCATCCATTGCTGGTTTCTAAAGCTCTCCCAATCCTCAGACATTACTATTCTTCACCAGATTATAAGTCTCTTCTTTTAATACAATACTATCCCTTAACTTTTTTTAGTTAGCCACGGATGGATCACTTTTCCATGGAATTTTTATTTCTCAATGGAGTGTATATTGGTTGAGAATTTTGGATGATTTCTACTTAAATGTTTGCCACTACTTATATACTGTCATAGCTTTTAATCTAATTTTCCAATCTACCTTAGCCAACTCGCCCCTCATACCTATGTCATTTACTTTATATAAGTTTTGGGGCTGGATTTTCCGGTCCTTTACGCTCTGTGTTTCGCCCTGGAGTGGCATGAAAGGCAGCGTTCAGGTCTGTTGCGCCCACCGCGATCCTCCAGTCCCATTTTTGCGGCGACGCTGAGTAGCAACGCCTCTCGTTGCGACACCAGCAGTACTTTGGACTTTTGCCCCATCTGTCCGCCCGGAAATGCGCCCGCAATGACCGCCTGGGAAATCAGTGCTGTCCATCATAGCCTGCGGCACAGAGGAAGGTAAGGTACTCCAAAGGTAAGTGCGGTGTTTGTTCTTTCATTTTTTTTTTAGCAATTTATGTTTTGGTGGTGTGGGCAATGTTTTGGGAATTTTTTTTTTTTTTTTTTTTAAAAAAGGTTCCCACCCTCCAGGCCTCTTTCAGAGCACACACGGCCCGGCAGTTTAATTCATGAGTTTCCCATCCTTGCGCCATGAAAAGTGTACACCGCCTCCCTTCGCGCTGCATGTCCCTGATGCAGGGCCCAGATATCGAAACTTCCTTACCAAAGCACAAACTATTCCTGGTCGGTAACTTTCCTGCCCCGCCTCTGTTTTTGCCCCGAAAACAGAAAAGCCTAAAATCCAGCCTCAAGACTCTAATTTAAGTATTTCACCCTCAAACCCAATGTGATATTCTTTCATATTATGATCACTCTTTCCCAGAGGTTCCTTTACTGTGAGATTACTAATTAACCCTGTCTCATTACACAATACTAGATCAGGGCAGGGACAAGGACAAAGATTCCCCAAAATTAACATAAGCAAAATAACAGTAAAGAAGAAAATAATGGCACTAAAGAATGACAAATCTCCAGGACAGATGGTTTCCATCCCAGGATTTTAAAGGAAGTAAGTGAGGACATTGCAAAAGGCCTAATTATAACCTTCCAGAATTCTCTCGATTCGGGAATCATTCCTTTAGATTGGAAAACTGCAGTCACTCCGCTATTTAAGAAGGGTGAAAGAGGAAAACCAGGGAATTATAGACCAGTTAGCCTAATATCTGTTGTTGGGAAATTACTAGAGTCTATAATTAAGGATAGAGTGGCTGAACACCTTGAAAGTTTTCAGCTGATCAGAGAGAGCAAGCGTAGATTTGTCAAAGGCAAGTCATGCCTGACGAACCTGATTGAATTTTTTTGAAGAGGTAACCAGAGTAGTGGACAGGGGAATGTCTATGGATGTTATTTATATGGACTTCCAGAAGGCATTTAATAAAGTCCCGCATAAGAGACTGTTAGCTAAAGTTGAAGTTGATGGAATTGAAGGCAAACTATTGACCTGGTTCGGAAATTGGCTGAGTGGCAGGAGACAGAGAGTAGGGATAATGGGCAGGCTGTGTGTTAGTGATGTCCCGTAAGGATCTGTGTTGGAGCCTCAACTATTCACAGTATCTATTAATTATTTCAGTGATGAGATAGAAAGCCATGTATCCAAGTTTGCTGATGACACAGATTGTCAGTAGTATAGATGGAAGCATAAAATCACAAACAGATATAAATAGATTAAGTGAATGGGCAAAACTGTGACAAATGGATTTCAATGTCAATGTCAAGTCATCCACTTTGAACCTAAAAAGGATAGAACAGGGTACTTTCTAAATAGTGAAAAACTGGAAAGTGGAGGTCCAAACAGACTTGGGGGTCCAGATACACAGATCATTAAAATGTCATGAACAGGTGCAAGAATAATAAAAAAATAGCTTAATGGAATGCTGGCATTTATATCTAGAGGACTAGAATACATGGGGGCAGAAGTTAAGCTACAGCTGTACAAAACTCTGGTTAGACCACACCTGGAGTTCTGTGAGCAATTCTGGGCACCTCACCTCAGGAAGAATATATTGGCCTTGGAGGGAGTATGCTGTAGGTTTACCAGAATGATGCCTGGACTCCCAAGGGTTAAATTACAAGGAGGTATTATACAAACTAGGGTTCTATTCGCTGGAATTTAGAAGGTTAAGGGGCGACTTGATTGAAGTTTTCAAGATATTAGGGGGAACAGATAGGGTAGATAGAGAGGAACTATTTCCGCTGGTTGGGAGTGTCTAGGACTAGGGGCCATAGTCTAAAAATTAAAGACAAACCTTATAGGGGTGAAATCAGGAAACATTTCTACACACAAAAGGTGGTAGGAGTCTGGAACCCTCTTCCGCAAACAGCAATTGATGCTAAATCAATTGTTAATTTTAAATCCTGGATAGATTTTTGTTACCCAAAAGTATTAAGGGTTATGGGGCAAAGGCGTGTATATGGGGTTAGGTCACAGATTAGCCATGATCTCACTGAATTGCGAACAGGCTCAAGGGGATAAATGGCAGACTCATATTCCTATGTTCCTAAAATAGCCTGTTCCCTGGTTGGTTCCACGATGTATTGTTCTCAGAAATTGTCTCAAATATTCCATGAACTTGTCCTCGAGACTACCTTTGCCAATTTGATTTTTCCAGTCTACATGAAGATTAAAGGCCCCCAAAATTATTGTACATGTGCAGCACCTAAAATCCGGAATCCTTGGGACCGAGGCCATTCCAAATTCCGGGCTTTTCTGTTCTTTTGATTTGCTTTCTAACGTCACAAATTCGAAAACACCCGAGCCCAGGTTCGGGTATTTCCGGAATATCAGAAGGGGGGGGGGGGGGAGATTCCTGCTGAGGAGCTGTTCGGACTGTCCCGCTCCACTGTGGGCGGGGCCCTGCCGAGGATGTTGCCGGGCCGGCCCCACCGAGGATGTTATCGGGCAGTGTCCCGCTGAAGTCGTTGTCGTCGGGCGGGCCGGAAACGCCGAGGATGTTCTCGTCGGGCAGGGCCCCGCTGATGTGGTGTTTGGGTGGGCTCTACCAAGGAGGTAGTCAGGCGGGCCGGCGACGAGGCCCTGAGGTAAGGGCAGCGGCGGTGAGGCGAGCCCAGAGGTCGTGCAGCAGCGGGGCCCCGAGGCCGATAGGGTCATTAGGTCCGGATTCCAGAACATTTTACGGATTCCAGACGACCCTGCCACCGATCGGTCTGGAGTTCAGATTCCGGGACATTACGGAACTCCAGATTCTTGACGCTGCACCTTTATTACCTTTGTTACAAACTCCCTTTATTTCTTGTTTAATACTCTGTCCAACGGAATAGCTACTGTTAGGGGGTCTATAAACCACTCCCACCAGTGTTTTCTACCCCTTGTTATTTCTCATCTGCACCCATGGTGATTCTACTTCCTGATCTTTCGAGCCAAGATCCCTTTTTCACTACTGTCCTTTGTCATAATTTATAGTTAAGGGCTCCTTACTCTCCTTTTCCATTCTGCCTATCTTTTCGAAACGTCAGGTACCCTGGAAAATTTAGTTCCCACCCTTGGTCACCTTGCAACCACGTCTCTGTAATGGCTATTAGATCAAACCATTTATCTCTATTTGTGCCACTAATTTGTCTATCTTGTTCCGAAAGCTTTGTGCATTTAGATCAAGTGTCTTTAGTTTTAACTTTACCATTATTCCCTTCTTTCATCTTATTTGCTGATGCATTATTACTGTTAACCTTCTGTGCCTTCATGTCACAATCTGTTCATCTTTACCACTGCTCCATTGCCTTTTCTCTTTAGATTTCTAAATTTCCATTCACTCGACTCCTCCCTCCCCCCTGCCCCTTTTTAGTTTAAAGCCCCATCTACAGCCCATATTATTCGATTCACCAGGACTATGGTCCCAGCCCCTCCCAACGGAACAGCTTCCCCTTTCCCCAGTGCCCCAAGAATCAAAACACCTTCTTCCCACACCACTCTTTGAGCCACACATTTAACTCTTTGATCTGCTTGTCTCTGCCAATTGCACGTGGCTCAGGTAAAAATCCAGAGATTATTACCTTTGAGGTTCTGCGTTTTAATTTTGACCATAGCTCCTCAAACTCTCTCAGCAGAACCTCATTCCTAGTTCTACCCATGTTGTTGGTTTCTACGTGGACCACGACAACTGGATCCTCCCACTCCAAATTCTTCTCCAGTCGCAAGGAGCTATCCTTAAGGCAACACAGCCTTCGGAACTCCCAGTCGCGGCTGCAGAGAACAGTATCTATTCCCCTGACTACACTGTCGCCTACCACTATCACATTCCTTTTGGACCACTATTATTCCAGTACCAAAGGTTGGAAGCCCAGGAACAAGAGATGACCAATTTAAAAAAATAATTTCCATGCAAATCCTATGCAAATTGCCAAGTTCATGGAAAAACACAAATTTAGCAACTGCAGTTCATTTTATCAAATACAGTAAGAAATAACAGTAAGAAAAAAATATTTGTAAATGTTTTTACTTTGCAAGAAACTTTATAACAATTTTTGCATATACTAACCTGTACCATACAAAAGACTAGAGTTATTGCGCGACAGCATCTTTGGACTGAGTTGAACTTCAGTTGCCCTCCTCTCTTCTGCATCTGTTACTTCCCTGAATTCCTCAACTGGACTACTAATAGAAGAACGTGTGAATCTTGCAAACAATATTCCACCAATTCCTTTTCCTATGTGTGCAGCTCCTAATAGCAACACAAAAATGAGAATTTAATAAAGATGGGAAAATGTTTTACCTTCTGAAAGATGTGCAAAACCTCGCAAACTATCTTTTAGTGACCTTGAGAAACTATGCTCACCATTTTGATCAGGAAATAAAGCTGCTTGTAGAATATTTAGTTGCTAGGCTCAAGGAATGGTTTGGAATTACAGATTAAAAGGCCCCAAATTTGAAGCGAACATTGCATACAATACATTCGAAGGGTGAGTGTGTGCCTGGGCTACTTCGAGATCTGTATAATTTGGGCAGGTGGATTTAACAACTGAATTACAGGCACAAAAATTAAATGGTGGATTAAAATAAAAATTAAGAATTAAAGAAAATTCAATGTTGAAATTTCCCTCAATAAAGAATAGTAGGAAGGATATAAAACCTACAGTGCAAGAATTCAAGCTAGTGAGGGTAAGGCAGAAGCAGTTGATACAGTCAACCATTTCTTTCTCTGGTTCTTGAATAAAAATTGAACAGATCCATGAGGTTGCAAGCTCAAAGACTGAGCACAAATTAACAGCATAAGGTTCTCGCATAAAGTCAACATAGTCATGATTCAATTATCAGTTCTTGCAAACCAAATTCTGGGCTCGGAGAAGTAGAGGACTGAGGAAAATTCTTATCTTGCATGGAAATGTGCAAAACAGAAATGCTGGAATTGGATATGCAGGGCAGCAGTAAAACTTTCTGATTAGGGCATTTGCCCTAAATCAGAAAGTTTTATTGCTGCCCTGCATACAAATGCTTCAACATTCATTTCCTTTAGTTGCTGTTCAGAACATTGAGCCACGTGCTTTTTCTATGGTGAGTAGAGCAGAGCATTATTGAATTCAGCAGCCCGAAGCAGGGTATCAACTGAGAGGTTTATCTGTTTAAAAGATCTGATCCTTGATTGTGAGAAAAGCAATGCTAATGAAATATGTTTTTCACTTTGTGGCACAATAAACTATTACCTAGATTAATAGAATTATATGTTTTAAATCATAAATATAAAATCAGTCAGAATAGTTGCACTACTAGACTTTATGGTCTCCATTCTTTTGAATTGAATTCATTTAACAAATACCCATGCCTACAACGCCACCTTGTGGACCAAAAGTATTATGGGATCAGATCATTGAAACATGGTTTTAAAAAGTTAGTAGCCAACTTTACCGATAGTATGTAAAATTTGAAAGACTTCACATGGCTCCATCAATCATACACAGTTTTGACCCTCCTTATCTCTAACCTATTTCAGCCCTACAACCAATTTTCCTAACTCTGTCCCTCTGATTTCTTATACAACCCCCGGTCCACCTCAATTTTCTTTTAGAAAGATCAGTAAGATTCTATAAATATCAGTAAAAAGAGCATTGTTAAATGAGAGATGGGATCCGAGTAGAGAGGATGGCGATTTAGTAGAGGATAAACAGAAATTGGTGGGGTACTTAACCAGTACTTCACATCAGTGTTTAAAAAAGGATATTGGGGAGGAGATAAGTCTTAAATGTGTTAAAAGTGAGATGTGAGATGTCATAAGTAAAAGGAAAGTATTGGAGAAGTTAGTTAAGCTAAAGGGAGGTGATGACACATGATGACGATACATCCAAGGATCCAGAGGGAAATAGCAGAGACCCTAGAAAATATGTTTCCTGGTTCTATTGAATGTGGATGTGTACCAGAAAACTGGAGAGTGGCCAATGTAATATCCATTTCAAAAAGAGAGGCAGAGCTTACAAGAGTAATTACAGATGAACTAACTTAACATCTATGGTGGGGGAAATCTTGGAATCTTTAATTGAAATGATTAAATACAGAGCTGAATAATACAGAATAATTAGAAGCAGGCAATATGGACTTCAGAGGCAGTCGTGTCCAGATATGCAAATAATGCCAAAATAGGAATCATCGGAAATACTTATGAGGACCAAAGGAAGTTGCAAGGAGATATTGATAAGATGGTGGAATTAGAAAAAAGTATCAGACGGAACTCAATGTCAGCAAGTGTGATATAGTACATTTTGGTTAAATACATTAGAGTAATAATTATACTTCGAATGGGGGAAGTTGGCTGATGTGGAAGAGCAGATCGATTTGTGGGTTCAGGTTCATCAGATATTAAAAGCAGCAGCTCAAGTGGATAAGACTTAAACAAAAGGCTAATGGAATACTGGGTTTCTGGTAAGAGATATGGAATATAAAAGTAAAGATATAATGGTGAATCTATATAAAGCCTTAGTCCGACAACAGTTGGAGGGAATACTGCATACAGGAAGGATGTTTAGGCAATAGAGAGGGTACAATGCATTTTCTCTGGGATGGTGCTTATGAGGAAATACAAAGGAGAGACTTGAAAAAATTGAGGCTGGATTTATTAGAACAGAGGCTCATATATTGAAATGGAGCAACCAGCCACCTCACATTCTCCTGCCATTCAGGTTGTGCTTAAGGAAAGCAGTAGATTCAGCGTACAAGGTAGAAAAGCATAAATTGGCACCAAGAGGAAAGTTTAGAAAAAGTGGGAAAACATTGCATGAACATCTGGAGACATGCGAAAATTGGGAGAGTTGTCCCACAGGCTAGTCAAGCAACAGCCCGACCTTGTCATACTCACAGAATCATACTTTACAGCCAACATCCCTGACTCCTCAATCACCATCCCATAGCATGTCCTGTCCCACCAGAGGCAGCAACATAGTGATATACAGTTTGGAGGGAGTGGCCCTGGGAAGTTCAACATTTACCCCGGACTCCATGAAGTCCCATGGCTTCAGGTGAAACATGTGCAAGGAAGCCTCCTGCTGATATCACCTACCGATCTCTATCAGCTGATGAATTAGTACTCCTCCATGTTGGACACCACTTGGAAACAAAGAAACATAGAAAATAGGTGCAGGATTAGGCCATTCAAACTTCGAGCCTGCACCACCATTCAATATGATCATGGCTGATCATGCAACTTTAGTACCCCATTCCTACTTTCTCTCCACACCCCTTGATCCCTTTAGCCGTAAGGGCCACATCTAACTCCCTTTTGAATATATCTAATGAACTGGCATCAACAACCTTCTGTGGTAGAGAATTACACAGGTTCACAATTCTCTGAGTGAAGAATTTCTCCTCATCTCGGTCCTAAATGGCTTACCCCTTATCCTTAGACTGTGGCCCCTGGTTCTGGACTTCCCCAACATCAGGAACATTCTTCCTGCATCTAACCTGTCCAGTCCCGTCAGAATTTTATATGTTTCTATGAGATCCCCTCTTATTCTTCTAAACTCCAGTGGATACAAGCCTAGTCGATCCAATCTTTCTTCATATGTCAGTCCTGCCATCCCACGAATCAGTCTGGTGAATCTTCGCTGCACTCTCTCAATAGCAAGAATGTCCTTCCTCAGATTAGGAGACCAAAACTGCACACAATATTCAAGGTGTGGCCTCACCAAGGCCCTGTACGACTGCAGCAAGACCTTCCTGCTCCGATACGCAAATCCTCTCACTATGAAGGCCAACATGTCATTTGCCTTCTTCACCACCTGTTGTACCTGTATGCCAACTTTCAATGACTGATGAACCATGACACCCAGGTCTCGTTGCACCTCCCCTTTTACTAATCTGTCACCATTCAGATAATATTCTGCCTTCCTGCTTTTGCCACCAAAGTGGATAACCTCACATTTATCAACATTATACTGCATCTGCCATGCATTTGCCCACTCACCTAACCTGTTCAAGTCACCCTGCAGCCTCTTAGTATCCTCCTCACAGCTCATACTCAGCTTAGTGTCATCTGAAAACTTGGAGATATTACATTCAATTCTTTTGTCTAAATCATTAATGTATATTGTAAATAGCTGGGGTCCCAGCACTGAACCTTGCGGTACCCCACTAGTCACTGCCTGCCATTCTGAAAAGGACCCGTTTAATCCTACTCTTTGCTTCCTGTCTGCCAACCAGTTCTCTATCCACGTTAATACATTACCTCCAATACCATGTACTTTAATTTTGCACACTAATCTCTTGTGTGGGACCTTGTCAAAAGCCTTTTGAAAGTCCAGATACACCACATCCACTGGTTCTCCCTTGTCCACTCTACTAGTTACATCCTCAAAGAATTCTAGAAGATTTGTCAAGCATGATTTCCCTTTCATAAATCCATGCTGACTTGGACCGATCCGGTCACTGCTTTCCAAATGCGCTGCTATTACATCTTTAATAATTGATTCCAACATTTTCCCCACTACCGATGTTAGGCTAACCAGTCTATAAT
Source organism: Pristiophorus japonicus (assembly GCF_044704955.1). NCBI lineage: Eukaryota > Metazoa > Chordata > Chondrichthyes > Pristiophoridae > Pristiophorus > Pristiophorus japonicus. The sequence goes on along the minus strand of NC_091980.1, from coordinate 239,596,252 downwards.
TCCGTGTTTTCTCTCTCCCTCCTTTTTTAAAAAGTGGGGTTACATTAGCTACCCTCCAATCCATAGGAACTAATCTAGAGTCTGTTGGAATGTTGGAAAATGACCACCAATGCATCCACTATTTCTGGGGCCACTTCCTTACGTACTCTGGGATGCAGACTACCAGGCCCTGGGGAATTATCGGCCTTCAATCCCATCCATTTCCCTAACACAATTTCCTGACTAATAAGGATTTCCTTCAGTGCCTCCTTCTCGCTAGATCCTTGGTCCCCTAGTATTTCTGGAAGGTTATTTGTGTCTTCCTTAGTGAAAACAGAACCAAAGTATTTGTTCAATTGGAAAAAGTATTGAAGGCAGCGAGGGCACAGATTGTACTCTGGGTGGGGGACTTCAATGTCCATCGCCAAGAGTAGCTGTGTGGCACCACTACTGACCGAGCTCTGAAGGACATAGCTGTCAAACTGGACATGCCACAGGTGGCGAGAGAACCAACACAAGGGAAAAACCTACTCCACCTCATCCTTACCATCTACCAGTCATAAATGCATCTGTATGACAGTATTGGTAGGAGTGACCACCGCACAGTCCTTGTGGAGACAAGATCCCGTCTTCAAACGGAGGACACCCTCCATCATCATCATCATCATCATAGGCAGTCCCTCGAAATGAGGATGACTTGCTTCCACGCCAAAACAGGATGAGTTCACAGTTGTTTCAATGAAGGACCCAATATTTCAGATCCCGAACTGCATGTTGAAGGGTGGAAGATGCCTGTGCGTGGATTTATTTTAACGTGTGGTGGCCGTTGCACGCCAGCCACCACAGGACTTAACAGAGCTAGGTCTTGGTCCAGTGGCGAGGGTTAACCAAGACGACTGGAGGCCTGCTCTGCTGCACGGACCTAGTGCGTGCACATATCGCAGTGTGGGCCGGCCCGTGCTGCCCCTGGGCCCCGCCCGATCACATCCCTCTGCGGGACTGCAGTTGCTACAGAGAAATGACCCACCCCCCACCCTACAACTATTTTGTTGCAAACTTTAATATAAGTGCCCCCTGATTAAAGGGGGGCACTAAGATCGACAGACTTAAACAAATTGAACTTTAGACAGTAAACTTAAATCAAATTAAAATTTGGTTGCCGGGTGTGATGATGCACTCCAGACCCTCCGGCGCCCACCTCTCGCGGAAGGCCACGAGCGTACCGGTGGACACCACATGCTCCATCTCCAGAGACACCCTGGAAGACTCCACTCTTGTTTTTGCAACAAATTGCCTGCAATGTTTTACTGCAAAACAAAAGTGTAGAGTTTTATAGAACATGCAATTTCTTGCTAAATTAAGAGGTTAGTTTGTTACTAAAGGGGTTTATAAAACACTTTATACAGTTTGTTGCTAAAAGGGTTTACAAAACATCGCATGTGGTTTGCAGCCAAATTAAGTGGTTTATAAAACATTGCATGGTTTATATCGCAGAAGTCCTGCTACAACTGTACAGGGTATTGGTGAGACCACTGGAGTACTACGTACAGTTTTGGTCTCCGTATTTACTTGCATTGGAGGCTGTTCAGAGAAGGTTCACTTGGTGGATTCTGGAGATGAGGGGTTGACATGAGGAAAGGTTGAGCCTACACACATTGGAGTTTAGAAGAATGAGAGGTGATCTTATCGAAACATACAAGATAATGAGGGGGCTCGACAAGATGGATGCAGAGAGGATACATGGCAGAGTCAGCATGGATTTATGAAGGGGAAGTCATGTTTGACAAAAATTGCTGGAGTTGTTTGAGGATGTAACGAACAGGGTGGATAAAGGGGAACCAGTGGATGTGTATTTGGACTTCCAGAAGGCATTTGACAAGGTGCCACATAAAAGGTTACTACACAAGATAAAGGTTCACGGGGCTGAGGGTAATATATTAGCATGGATAGAGGATTGACTATCGAACAGAAAGTCGGGATAAATGGTTCATTCTCTGGTTGGCAACCAGTAACTAGTGGGGTGCCACAGGTATCAGTGCTGGGACCCTAACTATTTACAATCTATATTAACGACTTGGAAGAAGGGACTGAGTGTAATGTAGTCAAGTTTGCTGATGATACAAAGATGGGAGGAAATGCAATGTGTGAGGAGGACACAAAAAATCTGCAAAAGGACAGACTGGTTAGGTGAGTAGGCAAAAATTTGGCAGATGGAGTATAATGTTGGAGAGTGTGAGGTCACGCACTTTGGCAGAAAAAAATCAAAGAGCAAGTTATTATTTAAATGGAGATTGCAAAGTGCTGCAATATTGCAAAGTGCTGCAATATTGCAGGACCTGGGGGTACTTGTGCTCCAGAACTAGCTGTGCATCTAGACAAGCTATTCCAGTACAGCTTCATGCCGGAACCGAGCACACAAGTGCAAAAGACAAGGCTGAAGCGTTTGCAACCACCTTCAGCAAAAGCTATGGGCCTCGACAACATCCCATGGCAACTACCCGACAAAGTGAAAAATTGCTCAGATATGTCTTGACCACAAAAAGGAGGAAAAATCCAATCTGGCCAGTTTCAACCCCATCAGCGTACTCAATCATCAGCAAGGTGATGGAAGGGGTCGTCGACAGTGCTAGCAAGTGGCACTTCCTCACCAAAAAACTGCTCACCGATGCTCAATTTGGGTTCCGCCAGGATCACTCGGCTCCAGACCTCATTACAGCCTTGGTCAATGGGAATCAGGGTGAAAAACTCTCCACTGGCTGGAGTCATACCTAGCACAAAGGAAGATGGTTGTGGTCGTTGGAGGCCAATCATCTCAGCCCCATGACCTTGCTGCAGGAATTCCTCAGGGCAATGTCCCAAACCCAACCATCTTCAGCTGCTTCATCAATGACCTTCCCTCTATCATAACGTCAGAAGCGGGGATGTTCGTTGATGATTGCAAAGTGTTCAGTGCCATTCGCAACTTCTCAGATAATGAAGCAGTCTGTGCCCGCATGCAGCAAGACCTGGACAACATTCAGGTTTGGCCTGATAAGTGACAAGTAACATTCACACCCCACAAGTGCCAGGCAATGACTAACTCCAACTGGAGAGGGTTTAACCACCTCCCCATGACATTCAATGGCATTACCATCGTCAAATGCCTCACCATTGACCAGAAACTTAACTGGACCAGCCATATAAATACTAAGAGCAGATCAGAGGCTGGGTATTTTGCAGTGAGTAACTCATCTCCAGACTCCCAAAGCCTTTCCCCCATCTATAAAGGCACAAGTCAAGAGTATGATGGAATACTCTGCACTTGCCCAGATAAGTGCAGCTCCAACAACACTCAAAAAACTCAACACCATCCAGAACAAAGCAGCCCGCTTGATTTGCACCCCATCCACCACCTCAAACATTCACTCCCTCCACCACCGACACATCGTGGCTGCAGTGTGCACCATCTATAAAATGCCAAGGTTTCTTCGACAGCACCTTCTTCTACCATCTAGAAGGACAACGCAAAAAGCATGGGAACAGCATCACCTCCAAGATACACACCATTGTGACTTGGTACTATATCACTGTTCCTTCATCATCGCTGGGTCAAAATCCTAAAACTTCCTACCCAACAGCACTTCACCACACGGATTGTAGCAGTTCAAGGCGGCGGCTCACCGCCACCTTCTCAAGGACAATTAGGGATGGGCAATAAATGACGGCCTTGCCAGAGACGTCCACATCCCATAAATGAATTTAAAAAAAATGGGGATTAGAAGTTATGGTAGCAGTAAAGCTGAAATGTCTCCAGACATTGTTTGCGGGTAGTATTGGAAAGGGGTTTGTTAAGTGGCTTCAGAGAACAGTCAGTTTCATTGGGAGATGTTCTCAGGGCTGTTCATGGAGTGTGCACAATAGGTTTGAGAGAGATTTAACGTATGAAATTTGTTTGGCCAACTGTTGCCCTTTGCCTCCTCTTCATGTTGCTGCTGTCTTTCAGCCTGATCACCCTGCTGCACTTCCTGTACATCCATGAATAGTCCTCTTTAAAAGGCAAAGTTGCAAAGCAAGCAGTGCACAACAATACTTAGTACTCCAGCTGGACCAACCTGCTCTCAGGGGGCGTTACCTCAATTGAAATATTGTAAGGAGGCTGGAAGTTTCTATTTTCCCCTCCATTTTGTGATTAACTGCCTGTGGACAGGATTGACACTTTTTGTGAAATCCGGCAGTTAAACAGAAGCAGGGCTGGATGCATCCAGGAGGGAATCGGCTTTAAAGCCATCTCCTGCGACCATACACCCCCCACCCTCGTGATCAGAGACCCCCACGAAGCTTTCGATCAACCCCCCCACAAATGATAATGACAATGCTCTCTGTAATAACACAAGAGTCCTGTTATTATAAACTGCCTCGGGTGTGTACTCGATCTCTTTTATTCCCACTTCGGATAAGAACAAGATCCAATTTCCTGTATTGCCTGCATGACATCCGACAGTGGCGCCCTCTGATGTCAGGCGACACCAAGCATAAATATATTACAACATCCCCCTTTCAAGATCTTAGTATCAGTCACTTTACAATACAAGACGATCTGGGGTTTTCCGCTCACGAGTTCATCGTGTCAGTTCAACATTAGTTCTAGGTGAACGTTCTAAGTCAGTTGTGACTGGAGGTTGAGTAACAGTTCTGGTGGGAGTGGTAATATCAGAGACTGAAGGTCCAGGTTCAGGAATGATAACAGAGGCCTCTGGTGAATAAACGATAGTTTGTGGGTCACTGACTGGATCTTCCTCAAATGGTTCCAGTTCATCTGTATGCCGCAGTTTTACCTGGTCAACATATTTTCTGCATGTTTGGCCATCCTTGAGCACAACAATGAACACACGGTTACATAGAAACATAGAAAATAGGTGCAGGAATAGGCTATTCGGCCCTTCGAGCCTGCACCACCATTCAATAAGATCATGGCTGATCATTCACCTCAGTACACCTTTACTGCTTTCTCTCCATACCTCTTGATCCCCTTAGCTGTAAGGGCCATATCTAACTCCCTCTTGAATATATCCAATGAACTGGCACCAACAACTCTCTGCAGTAGGGAATTCCACAGCTTAACAACTCTGAGTGAAGAGGTTTCTCCTCATCTCAGTCCTAAATGGCTTACCCCTTATCCTTGGACTGTGTCCTCTGGTTCTGGACTTCCCCAACATCGGGAACATTCTTCCTGCATCTAACCTGTCCAGTCCCGTCAGAATTTTATATGTTTCTGTGAGATCCCCTCTCATCCTTCTAAACTCCAGTGAATACAGGCTCAGTTGATTGAGTCTCTCCTCATATGTCAGTCCTGCCATCCCGGGAATCAGTTTGGTGAACCTTCGCTGCACTCCCTCAATAGCAAGAACGTCCTTCCTCAGATTAGGAGACCAAAACTGAACACAATATTCCAGGTGAGGCCTCACCAAGGCTCTGTACAACTGCAGTAAGACCTCCTTAGCTGTAACAGTACCAGCGATCCATTTTGGACCTTGATCATAGCTTAAGACAAACACTGGATCATTAACAGATATATCTCATGACACAGCAGTATGATAATGATACAATTGCTGACTTTGACGTCTGTTTTCTACACGATCATTCAAATCAGGATGAACAAGTGAAAGCTTGGTCTTGAGATTTCTCTTCATCAGTAATTCAGCAGGGGAAACATCAGTAACAGTACGAGGTCTTGTCCTATAACTGAGCAATATACATGACAAACGAGTTTGAAGTGAACCGTGAGTTACACGTTTCATACTTTGTTTGATATTTGAACAGCACGCTCTGCTTGACCATTAGAAGCAGGTTTGAATGGAGCTGACCTCACATGTCTAATACCATTGAGTTTCATGAACTCCTGAAACTCAAGACTTGTGAAACAAGATCCGTTGTCACTCACAACAATGTTAAGATGGAGAGTGACAGTGTTAAGTCAGAGACTAGGGTCCTGAACTTAAGGAAAGGTAACCTCGATGGTATGAGACGTTAATTGGCTAGGATACACTGGCAAATGATACTTAAAGGGTTGACAGTGGATAGGCAATGGCAGACATTTATAGATTACATTGATGAACTTCAACAATTGTACATCCCTGTCTGGAGTAAAAATAAAACGGGGAAGGTAGCTCAACCGTGGCTAACAAGGGAAATTAGGGATAGTGTTAAATCCAAGGAAGAGGCATATAAATTGGCCAGAAAAAGCAGCAAACCTGAGGACTGGGAGAAATTCAGAATTCAGCAGAGAAGGACAAAGGATTTAATTAGGAGGGGGGAAATAGAGTATGAGAGGATGTTTGCTGGGAAGTGACTGCAAAAGCTTCTATAGATATGTGAAGAGAAAAAGATTAGTGAAGACAAACGTAGGTCCCTTGCAGTCAGATTCAGGTGAATTTCTAATGGGGAACAAAGAAATGGCAGACCAGTTGAACAAATACTTTGGTTCTGTCTTCACTAAGACAGACACAAATAACCTTCCGGAAATACTAGGAGACCGAGGGTTTAGTGAGAAGGAGGAACTGAAGGAAATCCTTATTAAGCGGGAAATTGTGTTAGAGAAATTGATGGAATTGAAGGCCGATAAATCCCCAGGTCCTGATAGGCTGCATCCCAGAGTACTTAAGGAAGTGGCCCTAGAAATAGATGCATTGGTGATCATTTTCCAACATTCTATTGACTCTGGATCAGTTCCTATGGACTGGAGGGTAGCTAATGTAACACCACTTTTTAAAAAAGGAGGGAGAGAAAACAGAGAATTATGGGCCGGTTAGCCTGACATCGGTGGTGGGGAAAATGTTGGAATCAATTATTAAAGATGAAATAGCAGCGCATTTGGAAAGCAGTGACAGGATCGGTCCAAGTCAGCATGGATTTATAAAAGGGAAATCATGCTCGACAAATCTTCTAGAATTTTTTTGAGGATGTAACTAGTAGAGTGGACAAGGGAGAACCAGTGGATGTGGTGTATCTGGACTTTCAAAAGGCTTTTGACAAGGTCCCACACAAGAGATTAGTGTGCAAAATTAAAGCACCTGGTATTGGGGGTAATGTATTGATGTGGATAGAGAACTGGTTGGCAGACAGGAAGCAGAGAGTCGGAATAAATGGGTCCTTTTCAGAATGGCAGGCAGTGACCAGTGGGGTGCCGCAGGGTTCAGTGCTGGCACCCCAGCTATTTACAATATACATCGATGATTTAGATGAAGGAATTGTATGTAATATCTCCAAGTTTGCAGATGACACTAAGCTGGGTGGCGGTGTGAGCTGTGAGGAGGATGCTAAGAGGCTGCAGGGTGACTTGGACAGGTTAGGTGAGTGGGTAAATGCAGTATAATGTGGATAAATGTGAGGTTATCCACTTTGGGGGCAAAAACAGGAAGACTTGAATGGTGACAGATTAGTAAAAGGGGAGATGCAACGAGACCTGGGTGTCATGGTACATCAGTCATTGAAGGTTGGCATGCAGGTACAGCAGGCGCTGAAGGAGGCAAATGGCATGTTGGCCTTCATAGCTAGAGGATTTGAGTATAGGAGCAGGGAGGTCTTACTGCAGTTGTACAGAGCCTTGGTGAGGCCACACCTGGAATATTTTCAGTTTTGGTCTCCTAATCTGAGGAAGGACATTCTTGCTAGTGAGGGAATACAGCGAAGGTTCACCAGACTCATTCCTGGGATGGCAGGACTGACATGAGGAGAGAATGGATCAACTGGGCTTGTATCCACTGGAGTTTAGAAGAGTGAGAGGGGATCTCATAGAAACATATAAGATTGGACGGGTTAGAGGCAGGAAGAACGTTCCTGTTGCTGGGGAGTTCCAGAACCAGGGGTCACAGTCTAAGAATAAGGGGTAAGCCATTTAGGACCGAGATGAAGAGAAACTTCTTCATTCAGAGAGTGGTGAACCTGTGGAATTTCCTACCACAGAGAGTTGTTGAGGCCAGTTCGTTAGATATATTCAAGAGGGAGTTAGATATGGCCCTTACGGTCAAAGGGATCAATGGGTATGGAGAGAAAGCAGGAAAGGGGTACTGAGGTTGAATGATCAGCGATGATCTTATTGAATGGCGGTGCAGGCTCGAAGGGCCAAATGGCCTGCTCGTGCACCTAATTCCTATGTCTCTATGAGTAGCAAACATAACACGTAGGCTCTCAATAGTGGCTGTAGATGTATTGGATGACATAATAATACTCTATCCACTTTGAATATGCATCCATCATAACAAAAAACATCTTTCCAAGGAATGGACTCGTAAAATCGATGTGGATCCTCGACCATGGTTTAGGATGGCCACGACCAAAGACTCAACGGAGATTCCGCTGGTACTTTACTTAGCTGCATGCAAGTATTACACTGATGCACACGGGATTCCAGATCAGAATTAATTCTAGGCCATCATAGAGGAGACCTCGCAATGGCTTTCATCATAACAATACCGGGATGAGTGCTATGTAGCTCACGTACAAATCTTTCTCTACTTTTCTTAGGCATTATGACACGATTGCCCCACAGTAAACAATCTGAATGAATGGACAGCTCATCCTTGCGACAGGTGTAAGGTTTGGTCTCTTCACACATCTCCATAGGTATTTCAGACCAATCACCACTGAGGACACAACGTCTCACAACCGACAAAACAGGGTAATGGCTGGTCCAGATCCTAACTTGTTGAGCAGTGACAGGAGTTTAATCAGTCTCAAAAGAATCCATTACCAACATTAGATCTGCGGGTTGAGGCGTTTTCACATCAGGTGTCGGCAAAGGCAAACGACTCAGTGCATCGGCACAATTCTCAGTACCGGGTCTATGACAAATAATGTAATTAAAGCCAGACAATGTCAACGCCCACCTCTGAATACGGGACGATGCATTGGTATTAATACCTTTGTTTTCAGAAAACAATGAAATCACTGGCTTGTGATCCGTTTCGAGTTCAAAACGGAGACCAAACAGGTACTGATGCATCTTTGTGACACCATACACACAGGCCAAAGCTTCTTTGTCCACCATGTTGTAAGCTCTTTCCACTTTTGATAAACTTCTTGAAACATACGTAACAGGTTGTATCTTACCTGACTCATTGGCTTGTTGGAGTATACAGCCAACACCATATGAAGCAGCATCACAGGCTAATACAAGATGCTTGCACGGATCATAATGAACAAGCAACTTGTTTGAACAGAGCCGACTCTTAGCTTTCTTAAAGGCTCCATCTTGAGACATATCCCAGACCCAATTGTTACCTTTTCTGAGTAGCAAATGCAGTGACTCTAATAAAGTGCCCAATCTGGGTAAGAAATTACCAAAGTAGTTGAGTAGCCCAAGGAACGAACACAGCTCTGTCACATTCTGAGGCTTGGGTGCATTTTTGATGGCCTTGGTTTTTGAATCAGTCGGCCTGATTCCATCAGCAGAAAACTTCCTACCAAGCAATTCAATTTCAGGTATCATGAAGACATATTTCGAACGTTTCAGCCCGAGTCCCACTTTGTCCAGATAATGTAGAACTTCCTCAAGATTGTTCAGATGTTCAGCGGTGTTGCGACCTGTGACCAGAATGTCATCTTGGAACACAACACTTCTAGGAACGGACTTCAGTAGACTCTCCATATTCCTCTGGAATATGGCTGCAGCCGAACGAATTCTGAAAGGACACCTGTTGTAGACAAAGTCCTTTATGGGTGTTGATGCAGGTCAGTTTCTTCGAATTATCGACGAGCTCCTGTGTCAGGTAGGCCGACATCAGGTCTAGCTTAGTGAACGACTTTCCACCAGCTAGCATGGCGAATAGGGGGTCATCAGCCTTCGCTAACGGGTATTGAACCTGTTTTGAGAATCGGTTAATCGTAACCTTGTAGTCTTCGCAAATCCTGACAGTGCCATCACTCTTCAACACAGGAATAGGGCTGGCCCACTCATTGAACGCGACAGGTGATCTGACCTCTTCACGTTGGAGTCTGTCAAGCTCAATCTCAATCTTCACCCTCATCCTAAGAGACAGACCAAGCTTTGTGATAGACGGGCCTTGCATCAGAATCCAGGTGAATCTGCACCATGACTCCAGTAAAATGACCAATGCCAGGCTCAAACAAAGGAGGAAACTTGTTCAACACTTGAGCACAAGAAGTGTCGTCCACCGAGGACAACGCTTTGACATCACTCCAGTTCAGCTTGATGTTCTCGAGCCAATTCCGACCGAACAGCGTTGGACCATTTCTTGGGACGATCCATAATGGTAGATCTTTGATCACGCCATCATACAACACCTTGACTACTGCATTACCAATCACAGGTATGGGTTCCTTCGTATAAGTACGCAACTTGGCCTTGACTAGACTCAGTTTAGGCTTCACAGCCTCAGTGTCCCACAGCTTGTCAAATGTCACTTGGCTCATGATCGACTATTTGCACCCGCGTCCAGCTCCATTGATACAGGCACACCATTCAGCTTCACATTAACAGTTATCGGCTGGCTCTTTGACGATAACGAATACAAACTATACACTTCCTCCTCAGGTTGTGTATCAAAATCAGCACTGGACTGGTCATCATCAAAAATATGATGAGCAGCAGCAGCAGCAGACTTGCTCAGTTGAGGGCACATTTTCTAGAGATGTTCCACTTTCGAACAGCCATTACAGGAGTATTGTTTAAACCGACACTGATGAGGCCGATGATTGCCCCCAAAACACCAACAGGGTGAACTCAGCTTCGTACCAGTTGTCAGGCTCTGAGCAGCTACAGGTTTCATGTAAACATTTGGCTTGGCCCTGCCACGAGCAGCTTTGCCAGAAGACGACACAATCTTGTTTACAGTACCTGAGAAGCCTGCCGTGGAGCTCCGACCTTTGGATGATATCTGCCTCAAGTGCTCATCAGTTGTCATGCATGCCTGGGCAATCGCGATGGCCTTTTTCAAGTACAATTTCCCTTCGGCCAATAACTTCCAAAGAATCACATCCTGGTTGATGCCTATCACAAAAAAGTCTCTCAACATGTCTTCCAGTGTGTTTCCGAATTTACACGGCTCAGCAAGACGTCATAGGTCGGTGTCGAATCCCGACACATCCTGGCCCTCAGCACAGACATGTGTGTAGAAATGATAGCATGAGATGATGATCCCTTCCTTCGGCTTTAGATGGTCACGCACCAAATCTCACAATTCCTCGTAAGACTTAGCAGTTGGACATAAAGGTGAGAGAAGGTTCTTCATGATGCCGTAAACCTTCTGACCACAGACGGTGAGGAGAACCACCCTGCAACGGACTGCATCAGCCTCCCCCTTCATTTTGTTGGCATAAACATATTGATCCAGGCGGTCGACAAAATCTGCCTAATCCTCGCCATCCATGAATTTGTGCAGAATTCCAATAGTGCCCATTGTAAATAGGAAAGTTCTTAGTTTACCTTATCACCAATGTAATAACATAAGAGTCCTGTTATTATAAACTGCCTCGAGTATGTACCCGATCTCTTTTATTCCCACTTCGGATAAGAGCAAGATCCGACTTCCTGTATTGCCTGCATGACATCAGACAGTGGTGCCCTCTGGTGTCAGGTGTCCCCAAGCATAAATATAATACACACTCTCTCCCAGAACACCCCCCCCCCCCCCAATCCTGCCTCCACATAACCCCCCCCCCCCCGCCCCCACACCCACACACTATCCTCTCATCCGCCGATCCCTGATGCCCCTCCAGTGATACCTCCCCCGGACTGGCCCCTCGCTTCTGAGGCCTATCCGCCCGCAGCCAGCCAGCCTCTCAATCTGGCTGGCTGCATGGCTTGAATCCGAGGCCTTGCATTCAAATCATGCTTGTCCAACGATGAGCAGAAATGTTCTCAAATTAAATATTGGGAAAACCGAGGCCATCATCTTCAGTCACCACCACAAACTGTGTTTCCTAGCCACCAACACCATCCCTCTCCTGAGCATCTGTCTGAGACTGAACCAGACTGTTCGCAACCTTGGTGTCATATTTGACCTTGAAATGAGCTTCCGACCACATACCCGTGGCCTAACTAAGACCGCCTATTTTCACCTCCGTAACATTATCTGTCTCCTACCCCGCAACCTCAGCTCATCTGCTGCTGAAACCCTCAGCCATGCCTTTGTTATCTCCAGACTTGACTTAAAAAAAAATTCATTCATGGGAATGTGGACATCGTTGGCAAGGCGTACATTTATTGGCCATCCTCAATTGCCCTTGAGAAGGTGTTGGTGAGCCGCTTTCTTGAACCACTGCAGTCCTGTGGTAAAATTACTCCCACAGTGCTGACTTTGTTGTCGCGGTTTGGTACAACTGAGTGGTTTCTTGCTCAGCCATTTCAGAGGGCAATTAAGAGTCAACCACCGGAGTCACATATAGGCCAGACCAGGTAAGGACAGCAGATTTCCTTCCCTAAAGTATATTAATGAACCAGTTGAGATTTTAATGACAATTTGATAGTTTCATGATCAACATATCCTTGACTATTCCAACACACTCCTGGCTGGCCTCCCACATTCTGCCCTACGCAAACTTGAGGTCATCCAAAACCCGGCTGCCCATGTCCTAACTTGCACCATGCCATTTACCCATTACCCCTGTGCTCACTGACCAACATTAAGCTCCCGGTTAGCAATGCCTTGATTTTAAAATTCTCATCCTGGTTTTCAAATCCCTGCACAGCCTCGCCCCTCCCCAACTCTGTAATCTCCACCAGCCCCACAATCCTGAGGTGTCTGCTCCACAACCTCCCGAGATATCTGCGTTCCTCTAATTCTGGCCTCTTGAGCATTCCTGATTATAATCGCTCAACCATTGGTGGCTGTAACTTAAGCTGCCTGGACATAAGCTCTGAAATTCCCTCCCTCAGCCTCTCCGCCTCTTAACCTCTCTTTCTACCTTTAAGAAGCTCCTTAAAATCTACCTCATTCTGCCCCAATTTCTCCTTATGTGGGTCGGTGTCAATTCTTTTATCGTCATCATAGGTAGTCCCTCGGGGTCAAGGATGACTTGCTTCCACATTAACAATGAGTACTCAGGTGACTGATGAACTCATTTTAAACGGTGGAAGATGTCTGTGCGTGAATTCTTTTAACGTGGGGTACTGGCCGTTGCACATCAGCCACCACACGGGCTGAAGCAAAGTCTTGGTCCAGTGGCAGGGGGATACAAGACGACTGGAGACCAGGCTCTGCCATATGTGCCAATACATACACACAAACTCAAACATACTTGTATGTTATTTATCTTCTAACACTCCTGTGAAGCGCCTTGGGATGTTTTGCTATGTTAAAGGCACTATATAAATACAAGTTGTTGTTGTACTTGCAGAGACTCTTTGACCAACTTCCACACTGATATGCCACTAATGCTGGATGCATGTTTTATCGGAGCAGATTTAAAGTTACATGGCAAACAAGCAATCCAAGTTGCAAAATTGGATTTCTGACATTACGATCTGATTGTCTTATTATTTAAATTTGCTCTTCTGCCAACTTCCAGCAGAAAATTGCAAATACTATTTCGATGGGTAGGGATGTGGCACAACATGGAGCTGCTCCATTGTATATGCCTGCCCTAATACCACAACTCAGGAAATTCAGATCATAGTATGTACTGTTCCAAAACTCACAATTGGTGCATTTACCCACTGTGCTACTAGGGAAATGCTAACTTTAAAAAATACCAATATGGCAAATGCAACAATATGCTTGCTACATAGTTTTCTCATTCTAAAATGGTGGTCTAAGCAGTGCCAGGGAACAAACTGGCAAGCAGGTTAATATAACCAATTTTCACAAAAGTACAATTAAAAAAAATAAAAATTTAAAGTCAGGATGTAAAAAAAATCATTGCCTTTTAGTCATTTAACTGTTCTACAGGCCCTATAATTTATGATACAAATACATTAAATGCCAATAATAAATGCCTTACAAGGTCCAAAGAATAAATCTGATTTGCTTCATTGCATCCTCTCCACAGTTATTTAATTCAATTCAAAAATAAACAGATATATTTCTAATTCCTCACCCATTATACTTGCTTTCCCTATGCTGGTTATTGATTCCCCATAGTTTCGTCGAGGCATGACAGGCGATGTACTTGGACTTGGTACACTTTCCATTTCTGTGTTTGAGGTAGATGCTGAGGGAGCCGTTGAGGGATTCAGCGACTCTTTGGCAGGCTTGATGAAGGTTGGCCTTATGTCATCATACTTTGTTAAGACAGTTGTGTTGTACCAATGAATCTGGAGGGGTGCAATATTACTGTAATGTTTCAGGATCAGAGGTTCTAGTCGATAGGCCTACAAGTAAATTAAGATATCACACTTGTCAAGTCTCTGACTCATTTCCTTTTTAAGTGCTTTGCACACATGAAGTGGCAAAATATTAGAGAAACTACTGTGCATGAAAACTTAGTTAAGAAATTAATCAAGTAAGAGGCTAAGCAGAAGCTTCAGGTACCGGTCACCAATAAATATCACAGAAACCACTGAAGCCAAAAGGGCATACTTTTTAAATTACTTTTTATACTTTGTGCTCATCAAGGTAAGGGATGTCCATTCAAGGGAATTCTTTGAAATAAACATTCTTTGCTTTTCTCTCACCCAGTGCCATTATATTCCTCATTCAGATGCTGAGGCATGGACCAGATGCAGCATAAAAGTTCTCATAATCAACAATGCATCTAAACCCAACTTTGAAAGGAGCACTCGACTGTAACAGTGTGGATTTCTTCATTTCCCACATCAGACATCCTTATAGATTCTGTGATGGATTGTCAACTTAGTGCCAAAATATTGGACTGGAAATTGCGGTCGGAGGCATACCTCACCCGTGAAAGAATTACGAACCTATCTACTGGCGGCAAGGCTGCGAAAATGTCTGGTCTCCGGCCTCGAGGCAGAGGGCTGTGTAATGGACCCAAGGATCCCAGGAACACAGGAAGTGGACGTGGGATCACATGGGCCTGGTCCTCCAATCACAAAGCAGAATTCCATTTTAAGCATTTACAAAGGGAATCCCCAAATGAGATGCAATGGAATCCCAAAATCTAATAATTATACAATTTACAGAATTGGAATTTTATTCGTAATTACCTTCATTCCATCAACCTCATTAAAAATTTAATTTTTGATAATTTTACACATCATTGAAACTGTAAACAGGAAAAGTAATCCATACGTGGCTAACTAAAGAAGTTAAGGATAGCATTAGATTGAAAGAAGAAGCTTATAATGTTGCAAAGAATAGTAGTAAGCCTGAGGATTGGGAGAGTTTCAGAAACCAGCAAAGGGTGACCAAAAAATTGATAAAAAGGGAAAAACTAGCAAGAAATATAAAATATAAAATATAAAAACAGATTGTAAGAGTTTCTACAAGTACGTAAAAAGGTATAGAGTAGCAAAAGTAAACATTGGTTCCTTGGAGCCTGAGGCAAGAGAAATTATTATGGGGAATAAGCAAATGGCAGAAACATTAAACAAATGTTTTGTATCTGTCGTCACAGTAGAAGAAAGCATACCTAAAATGATGGGGAATCAAGGGTCTAATGAGGTGGAGGAACTTAATGTAATTAATATGTAGAGAAAAGGTACTAGAGAAACTAATAGGACTAAAAGCCAACAAATCCCCTGGACCAGACAGCCTACATCCTAGGGTTCTAAAAGAGGTGGCTGCAGAGATAGTGGATGCATTGGTTTTGATCTTTCAAAATTCCCTAGATTCGAGAACGGTCCCAGCAGTTTGGAAGGTAGCAAATGTAACACCGCTATTCAAGAAAGGAGGGAGAGAGAAAACAGGGAACTACAGGCCAGTTAGCCTGACATCAGTCGTCGAGCGAATGCTGGAATCCATTATTAAGGAAGTGGTATCAGGGCACTTAGAAAATCATAACATGATTAAGCAGAATCAGCATGGTTTTATGAAAGGGAAATAGTGTTTGACAAATTTATTAGAGTTTTTTGAGGATGTAATTAGCAGGCTAGATAAAGGAGAACCAGTGGATGTAGTATATTTGGATTTCTAAAAGGTGTTCGATAAGGTGCCACATAAAAGGTTAATACACAAGATAAGAGCTCATGGGATTGGAGATAATGTATTAGCATGGATATAGGATTGGTTAATGGACAGAAAACAGAGAGTAAGGATAAATGGGTAAATTTCAGGTTGGCAGGCTGTAAGTAGTGGGGTGCCGCAAGGATCAGTGCTGGAGCCTCAGCTATTTACAATCTATATGAATGACCTAGATGAAGGGACTGAGTGTAATGTATCCAAGTTTGCTGACGATACAAATCTAGGTGGGACAGTAAGCTGTGAGGAGAACACAAAGTGTCTGCAAAGAGATATAGACAGACTAAGTGAGTGGGCAGTTAGGTGGAAGATAGAGTACAATGTAGGGAAATGTGAGGTTATTCACTTTGATAGGAAGAATAGAAATACAGAATATTTTTTAAATGGTGAGAAACTTTTAAGTGTTATTGTTCAGAGAGATTTGGGTGTCCTTGTGCAAGAAACACAGAAAGCTAGCATGCAGGTACATCAAGCAATAAGGAAGGCAAATGGCATGTTGTCCTTTATTGCAAGGGGGTTGAAGTATAAGAGTCATGAAATCTTGCTACAATTGTACAGGGCCTTAGTGAGACCACACCTGGAGTACTGTGTACAGGTTTGCTCTCCTTATCTCAGCAAGGATAAAGTTGCCTTGGAGGCGGTGCAACGGAGGTTCACTAGATTGATTCCTGGGATGAGAGGGCTGTCTTATGATGAGAGATTATGTAGAATAGGCCTAATCTCTCTGGAGTTAAGAATGAGAGGTGATCTCGTTGAAACATACAAGAATCTGAAGGGAATAGATAGGGTAGATGCTGAGAGGTTGTTTCCCCTGGCTGGAGTATCTAGAACTAGTGGGCACAGTCTCAGGATAAGGGGTAGACCATTTAAGACAGAGATGAGGAGGAATTTCTTCACTGAGAGGGTTGTGAGTCTTTGGAATTCTCTGCCTCAGAGGGTTGTGGATGCTGAGTCTCTAAATGGATTCAAGGCTGAGATAGATAGATTTTTGGAATTTAGGGGAATCAAGGGATAAGGAAATTAGTTGAGAAAGTGGAGTTAAGGTCGATGATCAGCCATGATCTTATTGAACAAATAGTTTGTATCGGTCTTCACAGTAGTAGACACTAAAAGCATTCCAATAATAATAGATAATCAAGGGGCTATAGGGAGGGGGGAAACTTAAAACAATCACTATCACTAGAGAAAAAGTACTCGGCAAACTAATGGGATTAAAGGTGGACAAGTCCCTGGACCTGATGGCCTGCATCCTCGGGCCTTAAAAGAAGTGGCTGCAGAGATAGTGGATGCATTGGTCGTAATCTACCAACATTCCCTGGATTCTGGAGAGGTCCCAGCGGATTGGAAAATCGCAAATGTAATGCTCCTATTCAAGAAAGGAGGGAGACAGAAAGCAGGAAACTATGGACCAGTTAGCCTAACATCTATCATTGGGAAAATGCTAGAGTCCATTATTACATAAGTAGTGGCAGGACATTTAGAATAATAATATAATCTAGCAGAGTCAGCATTGTTTTATGAAAGGAAAATCATGTTTGACAAATTTGCTTAGAGTTCTTTGAGGATGTAATGAGCGTGGATAAAGGAGAACCAGTAGATGTGTATTTGGATTTTCAGAAGGCATTCGATAAGGTGCCACATAAAAGATTACTGCACAAGCTAAGAGCTCTCGGGGTTGGGGGTAATATATTAGCATGGAGAGAAGATTGGCTAACTAACAGAAAACAGAGAGTTGGGATAAATGTGTAATTTTCAGGTTGGCAAACTGTAATTGGTGGGGTGCCACAGGGATCACTGCTGGAGCCTCAACTATTTACAATCTATATTAATGACTTGGATGAAGGGACCGAGTGTAACGTAGCCAAATTTGCTGATGATACAAAGAAAGGTGGGAAAGCAAGTTATGAAGAGGACACAAATAATCTGCAAAGGGATATAGATAGGTTAAGTGAGTGGGCAAAAATTTGGCAGATGGAGGATAATGTGTGAAAAAGTGAGGTTATCCACTTTGGTAGAAAGAATTAAAAAGCAAATTATTATTTTGATAGAGAAAGACTACAGAATGCTGAGGTACAGAGGGATCTGGGGTCCTTGTACATGAAACACAAAAAGGTAGCATGCAGGTTTAGCAAGTAATTAGGAAGGCAAATGGAATGTTGGCCTTTATTGCAAGGGGGATGGGGTATAAAAGCAGAGAAGTCCTGCTACAACTGTACAGGGTATTGGTGAGGCCACACCTAGAGTACTGTGTACAGTTTTGGACTCCTTATTTAAGGAGGGATATACTTGCATTGGAGGCAGTTCAGAGAAGGTTCACTAGGTTGATTCCAAAGATGAAGGTGGTTGTCTTATGAAGAAAGATTGAGCAGGTTGGGCCTATATGCATTGGAGTTTAGAAGAATGAGAGGTTATCTTATTGAAACGTATAAGATTCTGAGGGGGTGGGACAGGGTAGATGCAGAGAGAATGTTTCCCCTCGAGGGGGAATCTAAAACTAGGGGGTATAGTTTCAGAATAAGGAGTCGCCCATTTAAAATGCTAAGGAGGAGGAATTTCTTCTCTCAGAGGGTCATGAATCTTTGGAATTCTCTACCCCAGAGAGCTGTTGAGGCTGGGTCATTGAATATATTTAAGGTAAAGATAGACAGATTTTTGAATGATAGGGAGTCAAGAGTTATAGGGAGCAGGCAACAAAGTGGAGTTGAGGCCAAGATCAGATCAGCCATGATCTTATTGAATGGCGGAGCAGGTTAGAGGGGCCGTATGGCCTACTCCTGCTCCTATTTCTGATGTTCTTATGTAATCCGGGCCAATGTTTGCATAAACTCATTTCATACAGTGTATGTGCACCATTAATAATATGAAAATTTTACTTAATGGCTTAGATATCCCCTTACGCTAATGCAAAGCTGGGCCTATTTGCATCAACCATAAGAATTCCATGCACAATCGCTGGCCAACTCTGCGCTGGCAATTGCTTTTTCGTGGCCCGCGTGGATGGCATGTCAACGCGTACATTGACAGGTTTCAAGTTCCAGATACTGAAATCCCAAAATTGTGATGGATTTCAAAGGGAATATGGCGGCCTAGTCTGAGTACGCTGTCATACTCACTGCAATTTCAGGGCCAACGTCAGTATTCCTCTTTTGCTTGTATCAGTAGGAACTAGGAAGAGAGTGTCTATTATTTCACTCAAAATCCTTATTGGCAACAAAGAGGGTTATTAGTCTAGCCTGTATTGTAACCCAGGTCATAAAGTAAAACAAATGTTTAAATCATTACACCATCTGGGAGACAAGAGTTTCTATTTTTATTTAACTTTTTCTTATGCAAATCAAATTAAATAATAGGGAAATGAAATACTTTCCATTTAAGGCACCCTGTTTGATGTAGTCCAGTCTTCTTTAGCTCCAAACAGAAGAGCACCCCTATTGCACCAGTATGATATTCTCCTGATTTCCAACCCCAGCAATTATCTATTTTATAGGCCTTCACAGCAACATCGGACAAGATTTTCATCCCATCAACATGTGTGAGATTTGAATCAAGGTCCAAAAGTGAAAGGCCAACATATAACCAGCAATTCTGCAAATATGCAAGTGATTTGTTTTGTTTTAGCATACTGCGTTATGTACCTCATCACCACTCAATTCCTCTTTGACCCCTTAATATCTCTCACTGTGCCTGGTTATCAATGGTGTTGTGAAGGCCTGAGAGCTTGTCCTCTTTGCTGGGAAAGAGGACACAAAAAGATGGGAAGAAATCCACTTTCACTGTTATTCCAATTATTACCTCACAGTTCAAAAGACTGCAAACATGGTTAAGGTGCATTACATATAGAATGAGAACTCACCACAGGGTCAGTTGGGTGAAATATATTGTACAACCGGCCACAGATACTTTTCGGTAGAATGTGATCCTGCAGACCACTATTTTGAGGACGTATGCCACGCAATGCTAGGAAAACAGCTAGAGGGGAACCCATGCAAAAGAAATTTTCAACCTGAAATAAAATAAAATATATTTTTTGACTTTGACAAGTAGTATTTAAAAACAATGGCACAAAAAGCAGAAACATTTAATCTATTATGATCAACATTCTGGACTAAAATGAAAATTCAGTTGATTATTTTTCAACATTGGAATGGATACTCTTATATTTTATTTTACATATACTCAACATTACAACTTTTGCCCAATTCTTAAATTTAAATAATTCCCAAATCCCAAAGCAGTTTTCTTTTTGAACCAGCTATAATGAACGAGTTGCACTATCCAACAAGTGCAAGGAGCTCATGGACTTTTTGTGAGTGCAGTACCCAGAGTACCCAGAGAGTGGTGAACCTGTGGAATTCTCTACCCCAGAAAGTTGTTGAAGCCAATTCACTAAATATATTCAAAAAGGAGTTAGATGAAGTCCTTACTACTGGGGGGATCAAGGGGTATGGCGAGAAAGCAGGAATGGGGTACTGAAGTTGCATGTTCAGCCATGAACTCATTGCATGGCGGTGCAGGCTAGAAGGGCCGAATGGCCTACTCCTGCACCTATTTTCTATGTTTCTATGTTTGTCATTAAGACGTAGGCTATCTATTCTGCTCCTTCCCTTTGCACACCAAGCCAAACCTTCTCCAAGGCTTCCCCCTACCCTAGCCATGATCATGCGTCTTTCTCTGGTTCTCTTAACCCTTGATGGCTGGAATCAGGACTACAATCAGCATCAGACCAGTAGCTGAAGTATAAATAAGAACATAATAGGAGCAGGAGTAGGCCATACGGCCCCCCGAGCCTGCTCCGCCATTTAATACGATCATGGCTGATCTGATCATGGACTCAGCTCCACTTCCCTACCCGCTCTCCATAACCCCTTATTCCCTTATCGTTTAAGAAACTGTCTATTTCTGTCTTAAATTTATTCAATGTCCCAGCTTCCACAGCTCTCTGAGGCAGCAAATTCCACAGATCCATGTCCCTCAGAGAAGAAATTTCTCCTCAGTTTTAAATGGGTGGCCCCTTATTCTAAGATTATGCCCTCTAGTTCTAGTCTCCACTATCAGTGGAAACATCCTCTCTGCATCCACCTTGTCAAGCCCCCTCATAATCTTATACATTTCGATAAGATCACCTCTCATTCTTCTGAATTCCAATGAGTAGAGGCCCAACCTACTCAACCTTTCTTCATAAGTCAACCCCTCACCTCTGGAATCAACCTTGTGAACCTTCTCTGAACTGCCTCCAATGCAAGTATATCCTTTCGTAAATACGGAAACCAAAACTGCACGCAGTATTCCAGGTCTGGTCTCATCAATACCCTGTACAACTGTAGCAAGACTTCCTTGCTTCTTTACTCTATCCCCTTTGCAATAAAGGCCAAGATTCCATTGGCCTTCCTGATCACTTGCTGTACCTGCATACTAACCTTTTGTGTTTCATGCACAAGTACCCCCAGGTCCTGCTGTACTGCAGCACTTTGCAATCTTTCTCCATTTAAATAATAACTTGCTCTTTGATTTTTTTCTGCCAAAGTGCATGACCTCACACCTTCCATTATACTCCATCTGCCAAATTTTTGCCCACTCAGCCTGTCTATGTCCTTTTGCAGATTTTTTGTGTCCTCCTCACATTGCTTTTCCTCCCATATTTGTATCGTCAGCAAACTTGGCTACGTTACACTCGGTCCCTTCCTCCAAGTCATTAATATAGATTGTAAATAGTTGGGATCCCAGCACTGATCCCTGTGGCACCCCACTGGTTACTGGTTGCCAATCCGAGAATGAACCATTTTCTACTCTCTGTTTTCCGTCGTTGTCCAATTCTCTATTCATGCTAATATATTACCCCCGACCCAGTGAACTTTTATCTTGTGCAGTAACCTTTTATGTGGCACCAGATTCTGAATACCATGAATGCCCATGATCAATGTAAAGCTTTAATCGCAGATGGAGTGAACCTCAAGGATAAAACATTTCAGGTATTGCTGATGTATGCAACTGTTATCAGATTATGTGTAAAATCATCTCCACTGTGTTGTAGCCATCTTGTCTAATACATGAATTGTTTGACTGGTCATCATTTTTAATTGGCGGATTTTAAAGATTTATTCTACGCTGCAGTGCCTACCATCTTAATCTGGAGAAGGGAGAAATATACACTGCAGATACTTTAACCTTATCTACCACTTTAAACTCAAACTTAGAAGAGCTGAAATTATGATTGAGGGGAAATCATTGCAGGCAGTTTGCTTAACACAAATGATCAAAAAACATACATTGGTATAACACAAAGACATACTGCACAAGTCACCAAAAGTGTAGTATTGTTGAGAGCAATACTGCTAAATTTTTAAGTGAACTTAAATGATGATTTGGTCTATTTACTTTTGCTAACAAGGAATAGGAATAAAGTCCTACCTCACGGAATTTGAGGGTTATGCAAATTTTAAATCAGAGGTAACGAATCTACTTCTAAACTCACCTTAAATCTCAAAGCAGGTAATCTGAATGGAGCTGAAGCTTTCACTTGAAGTAATTGGTGCTCTAATTTTTTTAATCTGTAAAATGAAATTTAAATATCAATGGATGCTGAGGTAGAAATGTATTGTAAAAATTTATAATTTTTTAAATAAAATCCAAATTTAAAAAAAAGCACCTCTTTGATCTTCAGCTGCATTTTTGTTCTCTGCTGCCACTTGCTATACCACCAGGAATAGTTACAGTTGGATATTAAAATAAATATATCTATACCTTTTTCTTAGGAGTATCTGACAGTTGGCTAGCGAATACAGTCCAAAATTTATATTTAAATAGTCACACACACACAGACCCACACGTCCCTTTCCTAGCCTTTAAGCACCTTCTTGGTAAAATCTAGACTCAAGAACATAAGAAATAGGAACAAGAGTAGGCCATTCAGCCCCTTGGGCCTAATCTGCTATTCAATAAGATCATGGCTGATCATCGACCTCAACTTCACTTTCCTAAACTATCCCCATATCCCTCAATTTCCTTAATATTCAAAAATCTATCGATCTCTCTCTTGAAAATACTCAACGACTGATCATCCACAGCTTCTTGGGGAAGAGAATTCCAAAGATTCACAACCCTTTGAGTGAAGAAATTTCTCATCTCATCTCAATCCTAACTGGCCAATCCCTAATTCTGAGACTGGGACTCTAGCTCAAGAATCCCCAGCCAGGAAAAACTTCCTCCAAGCATCTACCCTGACAAGCCTTGAAAGAAGCCTTGTATGTTTCAATGAGATTACATGTTAATCTTCTAAATTCTGGGGAATATAGGCCTGGTCTCCTTAATCTCTCTTTAAAGGACAATCCCCCCATACCAGGAATCAGTCTGGTGAACCATCATTGCACTCTCTCCAAGGCAAGTATATACTTCCTCAGGTAAGGAGTCCAAAGTTATATGCAGTACTTCAGGTGTGGCCTCACATAGGCCCTATATAATTGCAGTAAGACTTCTTTACTCTTGTACGAATATTACAAAAAGCTAACATACCATTTTCTTTCCTAATTGCTTGCTGTACCTGCATGTTAACTTTCAGTGATTTGTGTACAAGGACACACAGGTCCTTCTGAATACCAACATTTCCTAATCTTTCAACATTTAAAAAAGATTCTGCTTTTTTATTTTTTTGACCGTGGATAACTTCACATTTCGCCACAGTATGGGGCCAAATTTCGGTCCGAGTTGCTCCTGTTTTTTTGGAGCAACTGGTTTAGAATGGAGTATCTTAGAAATTGCAATTTTCGGCATTTAGTTTGCTCCAGTTAGAACAGTTTCAGTTTGGAACAGATTTTTTTTTTCAAAAGGGGAAGTGTCCGGCCACTTACGCCCGTTTTGAAAGTTTAGGCAGTGAAAACTTACTCCAAACTAACTTAGAATGGAGTAAGTGTAGATTTTTGTACGCTCAGAAAAACCTTGCCTACACTTAGAAAATCAGGCGTAGGTTACAAATCAGGTGTAGGGAATGGGGGCGGGGAGTTTAAAGGGAAGTTTACAAACATTAAGCACTTCAGTTTTACAAATAAAGAGCCAACATCAATAATAAATGATAAATACATCAATAAATCAACCAATAAATCAATCAAAAAAAATTAATAATTTTTTTTTAAAAAAAAACACAAAAAAAACCAACTATTCACTGACTGCAACACCGGGAGCCCTCCAACAGCGTGCTGGGATGGGGCCCCCCCCAGTGTGTGTGTCTCTCTCTCTGTCTGTGTGTCTCTCTCCGTCTGTCTGTGTGTCTCTCTCCCACTCTGTCAGTGTCAGTGTTTCTCTGACCGTCAGTGTCTGTGTTTTTGACAGCGAGGGGGTGGGGGCGGGGAGAGGAGAGGAGAGGAGAGGGAAGGGAGGAGGAGAGGGAGGGGAGAGGGTAGGAGAGGAGAGGGGAGAGGGGAGAGGAGAGGGGATGAGAGAGGGAGGTGGAGAGGAGAGAGGGAGGTGGAGAGGAGAGGGAGGGAGAGGGAGAGAGGAGGGGAGAGGGAGGGAGGAGGGGAGAGGGAGGGAGGAGGGGAGAGGGAGGGAGGAGGGGAGAGGGAGGGAGGAGGGGAGAGGGAGGGGGGGGTAGAGGGAGGGGGGGGTAGAGGGAGGGGGGGGGAAGAGGGAGGGGAGGGAAGAGGGAGGGGGGGGGAAGAGAGGGAGGGAGGGGGAGAGGGAGGGAGGGGGGGGGGGGGAGAGGCGAGGGAGGAGACTGAACGGGCCCGGCTGACGTGAAGAAGCCGGGCCCAAGGCTTTGGGCGGGGCACACCCCCAGCAAGATGCTGGGCGGGCGGGCCCCGCCGAAGGAGTTAAAGGTAGGTGGCCAGGGGAAATGGGGGAGGGGGAGGGTCGTCGGAGCGGAACGGGAGCTGGGGGGCGGGGGGGAAGTGGAACAGGAGCTGAGGGGGATCGTCGGAGTGGGAACTGGGGGGGGGGGGGGGGAAAGAGGAGCGGGAGCTGGGGAGTGGGAGAGCGGAGTGGGAGCCGGGGTTGGGGGGGGGTTTGGAGCGGGAGCTGGGGGGGTTGAGAGAGCCAGCTGGAGCCAGAGCAGGAGCTGGACGAGGGAGGTGCAGCCTGATCCTCACAGCCCCAGTGAGGCCATTCGGCCGGGGCTAGTGGCTGCGTACTTCGGGCCCTTCCCACACAGTTTCAGCGCCTGGAGCTACTGCACATGCGCGCCCACGCAGAGGTCCCGGCATTGATTTCAGCGCAGGGACCTGGCTCCGCGCCCCACAGCTCGTGCTGCACTGCGTCGAGCTGCAAAGGACCTGCAGGGAGCCGGAAAACCTGCAGGTATCTTTTAGGCGCACTTTCGGGCGCGAAAAACGGGCGTCCAGGTCGGGGCTGCGCCGTTCTAGGCGCGGCCCGAAACTTGGGCCCTATATTCCATCTGCCACATTCATTTAACCTGTTTATATCCCTTTGAAGCCTCTTTGCATCCTTCTCACAACTTACTTTCCCACCTAGCTTTGTATCATCAGAAAACATTTCACTCGGTCCAGGTCATTGATATAGATTGTAAATAGCTGAGGCACAAGCACGATCCTTGCAGTATCCCACTGGTTATAACCTGCCAACCCGAAAATGACTTGTTTATCCCTACTCTGTTTTCTGTCCGTTAACCAATCCTCAATCCATGCTAATATATTATCCCCAATCCCATGAGCCCTAATTGTGTGCAATAACCTCTTGTGTGGCAAGTTATCATCTGCTTTCCGAAAATCGAAATATACTACATCCACCGGTTCCCCAATATCTACCCTGCTAGATACGACCTCAAGAAACTGTTAGATTTTTCAAACATGACTTCCCCATCATAAATCCGTGTTGACTCTGCCCAATCTTATGATTTTCTAAGGGACGTGGTAAATTCTCAACCGATGCCAGTGATCAGACTCATCACTGTTGCCTTCCTACCTCTGATTGACATGCTGTCACAACATGGTACGTTTGCATCAACTGCCCACACTGCAAAGTCATGTTGTCAGGAGAAGAAACTTTGCAGAGCAAGAAAAGTAAAATCAAAGAGCACTCTGGGTCACTTCAATCACCTTCTAAATGCCGACTCCTGGGCTGTCGTAAAGAAACATTGGAGGTTAGTTGCCAGGAATGGGGTATGGACGGGGTGGCAATGAGCACCTTTTCTCCATACAGATAAAGTGCTTCTTTGTGTTAACTTATTCTAGATTTGTGACATAATATTACAGATTTATTTTAGTATATATCCAACTATATCTATTCCAGGTGGCAAACCAAGTGTCAGGATGAAGTAGGAAGTGGATGAGTTGGGAGAGAGTGGGAGAGAGAGGGAGACAAGACGGGGCAAAGGAAATGATGGGAAGCAAAGGTGGAGGAAGGGAGAAAGACGAGAACAGAAGATAAGGAAGAGAGACAATTATAGGGAAGGAAGGAGGGAGGGATGCGGAGGCTACTGACGGCTGCAATTCAGGGAGAGAGAAATGCCATGACTAACTTTCTCAGAAAACTTTCTTCACCGTGTGTTTACAGGCTGTCCAGAACGTTACAGAACACAATGAGACCATTCAGTTGACTGCATCTATGCTCGCTTTCTGAAAGAATTATCCACTTAGATTCCATGCCTTATCCCCATATGCTTTTACATTTTTCTTGTAGAAATATTTATCCATTTTGGTTTTAAAAGCTTTTACAGATTTTACCTCCACTCCTGCATCTGATAGGGCATTCTATGTCGAAACTACACTGTGTAAAAACACTTCTAAACCCTGCCCCCATCCCATTATTCTGATGATCTTCAATTTATGTGCTCTAGTTACCAACTAACTGACCAGTGGAAATAGTTTTTCCACAATTTACCTTATTAATATCCTCTATAATTTTCAACACCTATATTAGACCGCCTCTTAATCTTGTTATTTTAATGAAAAGCTCCAGTTTCTCTAGTCTTCCCTGAAAACTAATGCCGCTCATCCCTGGTATAATTTTAATAGTAGGTTTTGCACCATCTCCATGGCCGTGACAACCTTCCTAAAGTAATGTACCCAAAAACTGGACACCATATTCTAACTTGGCCTATAGGTTACTATTGTCTCTGCTTCTGTACTCCATGTCGCCATTTATAAAATCTCAGATTGCACAAGTTGCTTTTTGGACAGCTTTATCTACTTGTCTTCCCACTTCTAAATATTTGAGTATCTGAAACCCCAAGTCTCTCCACTTTTCTACTCCTTTAAACGTTTTACTGTTTAGTGACATTTACTTTCTTATTTCCGCCCCTCCCCACCACAAAATTTACCACCGCATAATTCTCTACATAAAATTTCATCCAGACATTTATTAGCCCAATCGACTAACCTGTCTACACCCTCCTGAAATCACTTGCACTCCTCTTCAGTAAACCATGATTTCCATTTTTTTGTCTGCAAATTTTGATAGCATGTCATCTATACCAAACACCAGTTCATTTATATATTGGGAAGAACAATGATCCCAACACTGGCCCTTGGAGTCAGCACTGCTTACATTCCTCCAGTCTGAAAAAACATAATTGACCACAATTCTCTGCTTTCTGTCCTTTAGCGCACTTCCCATCAATGTTGCCACATTCACTTTAATACTGTAACACCTGACTTACTTTACTCTTTCCCTCTCCTGATGCCTCTGCCTGGCAACTCACCAACCTTCTAGTATAATTTTCATATCCAAGGATATTTGACAGATTCTAGTCAAAGCCTGGTTATTTCCTCTCTGATTTTCCTCAGCATTCGAATATGCACGCCAACAGGGCCCTGTGCCTTTTCCACGGAGTTCCATAAACTTTTTCAATCCTACTTCCTTAACTATAGTTATTCTATCTAATTTCTCCATCTCCGATTGTATCCTTTCATTCTTCTGTAATAACCAAGTCAAATTCTCATCCAGCATCTCCGCCATTTCTGCACCCTCCATGAAAATATTTTTTTTTGTCTCTTAGTTGGACCTACCTTTTTAAGTAACGTTTTAGTTTTATAAAATCCTTTATTATTTTTCTTAATGACACCCAATTATGGGAGAAGATAAAAGCCAAATCTGTGGCCAAGTGGTAGCACTCTCACCCGAGTCAGAAGGTTGTGGGTTCAAGTCCCATTCCAGAGACTTCAGCATATAATCTAGGCTGACACTCCAGTGCAGTACTGAGGGAGTGCTGCATTGTTGGCGGTGTCGTCTTTCGGACAAGGCATTAAATTGAAGCTCCCCCTGCCATCTCAGGTGAACATAAAAAATCCCACTTCACTATTCGAAGAGGAGGAGGGGAGCTCCACTGGTGTCCTGGTCAACATTTGCCCCTCAACCAACACCGAAAAACAGATGATCTGGTCATATATTTCATTGCTGTTTGTGGGAGCTTGCTGTTTGCAAATTGGCTGCCGCATTTGCTACACTACAACAGTGATTACACTTCTAAAGTATTTCATTGGCTGTAGGGACCTTGAAGACTTCAATGTCATGAAAGGAGCTATATACATACTTCTTCTTTCTTTGTAACTATTAGAGAAAAATTAAACTCATCATTCTGCACCTTTTATGTTGGTGCCAATAGAGAAGGTACAGGAAAATGGCAGACACCAGAGTTGGCAAAATTATCTGAGGAGTTGATCAAGTTTATCTTTGTATCACATCAGCAACAGCCTCAGTCAACTAAGGCTGCTTTTTAACTTATTTGAAAAAAAACAGGCAATACAGCCTTTAGCTTTACACACTCGATCTTTTAAGCCAGAGGCCAAAATTGCCCCCTTGCGCAGTGCCAGTTAGCGCCAACGATACGCTGAGTTAGCACGTGGGCGCAGTGGCCAGATCGACCCGCACGTATTTGACCATCTCTTTGCCGATGGCTTTGAGCTCTGCACCGGCGTCGCTCCTGTGCGCATGGTGATGATGAGGTCATCACCGTGACCGCCCTGGAAGCTTAAATTGCCTTGTGCCTCTCCAACTAACGCTTGCCGATGCCAACGACAACTTTTGCTGTCAGAATGAGGTAAGTCAGGCTGCAGCACCAACCAGCAAAATTTAAAGGCACGTTGGTCGAGATAATTTTTTGTCGGCCAAATTTTTTCACAGTTTGAAATTATGATGTTTTTTGGTTTTGCAATGGCCAAGATTGATTGCTGGGCCTCAGTTTCCTTTGCTCCCCCTGCTTCAGTCAGCAGAGCACAACATTCTCTGCAAATCATGGGCTCAGTGCTGGCAGTGGACCACCTCCTGCAATTTCACCATCGGAAGATGGTTCGGAGAAGACAATGGCACCGTCACTTAGCCAGGCCGAGGCATCGGGAGAGGGAGAAAGGCTGGCACTGGGAGAGGCACCAGCACTGGGGAGAGGGCCATGCACAGGACCTTGGAGAGGCCCATGATCCGAGGATCAGAGAGAGGATCAGGGAGAGGGACAGACAGAGGCAGATGAAAAGGCGCAGGAAGAGGCAAAGGAAGCAAGAGCAGCAGGCAGAGGCACAGCAGCAGGACGACCAACATCAGAAAGATGAGTACACAGATGTGCGAACAGAAGGCCGTACGCACCCAGGGTGTTTCATCAACAGCTTTCCTATGGCCACCTCTTTGAGGAGCAGTGTGTCTGAAGGCTGCGATTTACTAAAGACGTGGTGACGGAGCTGTGCCATCTGCTGCAGCCAGACCGTGAGCCTCAAACAAGGGTGAGAAAGGCTCTCTCAGTAGCAGTGAAGGTCACCATCGCCCTAAATTTCTATGCCAATGGATCTTTCCAGGGAGCCACAGCAGACACCTCCAACATCTCCTAGTGTGCTGCCCATTGCTCCATTTGTGACGTCACAGTTGCTCTGTACAGGAAGTTGGAGAACATCTCATTTCCTATGATAAGACTTAAGCAGCTGAAATGCGCAACTGGCTTTGTGAGGATGGCACGCTTTCCCATGGTGCAGGGTGCCATAGACTGTACACATGTCCCCTTGAAGGCTCCGCATCACAATCCTGAAATCTTTCGAAATTGAAAAGGATACCACTCACTCAATGTCCCGTTGGTGTGCGACCACAGATGCACAATAACGGCCGTTAATGCCCGCTATCCTGGCAGCAGCCACGATGCCTTCATCCTGCGTCAGACCGGTGTGCCAGCTCTGTTCTAGCCACCCAATGCAGCTCCCGGCTGGCTCCTCGAAGACAACGGCTACCCGCTATGCACCTGGCTCATGACTTCCCTCCACAACCCCATCATGCCAGCCCAGCACTCTTGCAATGACAGTCATGCTGCCACCAGGAGCATCATTGAGCAGACCATCAGTGCCGAAGCAACGGTTCCGCTGCCTTGATCGCTCAGGAGAGTCCTGTAGTACTCGCCTGACCGGGTGTCCCTATTGTTGTCGTTTTCTGCATGCTTCACAACCTGCCAATCATGAGGGCACAGCCATTGCCCGAAGACATAGCCACTGCACTTCAGGAGGAGGAGGAGCTGCAGGGGGAGAATGAGGAGCTGCAGGGGGAGAATGAGGAGCTGCAGGGGGAGAATGAGGAGCTGCAGGGGGAGAATGAGGAGCTGCAGGGGGAGAATGAGGAGCTGCAGGGGGAGAATGAGGAGCTGCAGGGGGAGAATGAGGAGCTGCAGGGGGAGAATGAGGAGCTGCAGGGGGAGAATGAGGAGCTGCAGGGGGAGAATGAGGAGCTGCAGGGGGAGAATGAGGAGCTGCAGGGGGAGAATGAGGAGCTGCAGGGGGAGAATGAGGAGCTGCAGGGGGAGAATGAGGAGCTGCAGGGGGAGAATGAGGAGCTGCAGGGGGAGAATGAGGAGCTGCAGGGGGAGAATGAGGAGCTGCAGGGGGAGAATGAGGAGCTGCAGGGGGAGAATGAGGAGCTGCAGGGGGAGAATGAGGAGCTGCAGGGGGAGAATGAGGAGCTGCAGGGGTAGAATGAGCAGCTGCAGGGGTAGAATGAGCAGCTGCAGGGGGAGAATGAGCAGCTGCAGGGGGAGAATGAGGAGCTGCAGGGGGAGAATGAGGAGCTGCAGGGGGAGAATGAGGAGCTGCAGGGGGAGAATGAGGAGCTGCAGGGGGAGAATGAGGAGCTGCAGGGGGAGAATGAGGAGCTGCAGGGGGAGAATGAGGAGCTGCAGGGGGAGAATGAGGAGCTGCAGGGGGAGAATGAGGAGCTGCAGGGGGAGAATGAGGAGCTGCAGGGGGAGAATGAGGAGCTGCAGGAGGAGAATGAGGAGCTGCAGGAGGAGAATGAGGAGCTGCAGGGGGAGAATGAGGAGCTGCAGGGGGAGAATGAGGAGCTGCAGGGGGAGAATGAGGAGCT
The DNA here is from genome assembly GCF_044704955.1 of Pristiophorus japonicus. Lineage (NCBI taxonomy): Eukaryota > Metazoa > Chordata > Chondrichthyes > Pristiophoridae > Pristiophorus > Pristiophorus japonicus. Next base: position 239,564,921 of record NC_091980.1, on the reverse strand, counting down.
GCAGGAGGAGAATGAGGAGCTGCAGGAGGAGAATGAGGAGCTGCAGGGGGAGAATGAGGAGCTGCAGGGGGAGAATGAGGAGCTGCAGGGGGAGAATGAGGAGCTGCAGGGGGAGAATGAGGAGCTGCAGGGGGAGAATGAGGAGCTGCAGGGGGAGAATGAGGAGCTGCAGGGGGAGAATGAGGAGCTGCAGGGAGAGAATGAGGAGCTGCAGGGGGAGAATGAGGAGCTGCAGGAGGAGGCACAGCCTGCAGGAGAATGAGGAGCTGCAGGGGGAGAATGAGGAGCTGCTGGAGGAGAATGAGGAGCTGCAGGGGGAGAATGAGGAGCTGCAGGGGGAGAATGAGGAGCTGCAGGAGGAGGCACAGCCTGCAGGAGAATGAGGAGCTGCAGGGGGAGAATGAGGAGCTGCTGGAGGAGAATGAGGAGCTGCAGGGGGAGAATGAGGAGCTGCAGGGGGAGAATGAGGAGCTGCAGGGGGAGAATGAGGAGCTGCAGGGGGAGAATGAGGAGCTGCAGGAGGAGGCACAGCCTGCAGGAGGATAATGAGGAGCTGCAGGGAGAGAATGAGGAGCTGCAGGGGGAGAATGAGGAGCTGCAGGAGGAGGCACAGCCTGCAGGAGAATGAGGAGCTGCAGGGGGAGAATGAGGAGCTGCTGGAGGAGAATGAGGAGCTGCAGGGGGAGAATGAGGAGCTGCTGGAGGAGAATGAGGAGCTGCAGGGGGAGAATGAGGAGCTGCAGGGGGAGAATGAGGAGCTGCAGGGGGAGAATGAGGAGCTGCAGGGGGAGAATGAGGAGCTGCAGGGGGAGAATGAGGAGCTGCAGGGGGAGAATGAGGAGCTGCAGGGGGAGAATGAGGAGCTGCAGGGGGAGAATGAGGAGCTGCAGGGGGAGAATGAGGAGCTGCAGGGGGAGAATGAGGAGCTGCAGGGGGAGGCACAGCCTGCAGGAGGAGAATGAGGAGCTGCAGGGGGAGAATGAGGAGCTGCAGGGGGAGAATGAGGAGCTGCAGGGGGAGAATGAGGAGCTGCAGGGGGAGAATGAGGAGCTGCAGGGGGAGAATGAGGAGCTGCAGGGGGAGAATGAGGAGCTGCAGGGGGAGAATGAGGAGCTTCAGGGGGAGGCACAGCCTGCAGGATGCGCCGACAACATCCCGAGACTGCAAGGAAGGTCTGAGACCGTCTCAATAAGGTCCCCGCCACTTACCGCTTCCATTGTGCCTCCTCATTAACACATCAATGAGCCCTACCTTCCATACCACATGCCCAGCAATGAAATGAGATACATGACCAAACAGTAAAGATGACAATCAACATTTATGTATAAAAAGTGCAGCATCAACATAACATACATCATTCACCCTCGAGTATCTCCTTATATTCATTTTATGTAAACCTACACTACTACTACGCCAGTGTCTCCCCTGTGGCTGCAGCATGGCTGGTGGAAGGCTGCTGTGTTTCTGGGCCAGAGACTATAGATGATCTTCTAGGACGCCCTCGACCAGCAGTCAGGGCTTGCGTGGCATCGTTACGAGACTGCACGAGAACAGTCGGAGCTACCATGTGAGCAACCATGACTCTACGGTAGCAGCAAGACGTTGCTTTGCTTCCACCTGTGCCCCAATAGAAGTCGCCACATCGCCCATGAGACGCCTCATGTGGTCAGGACCTACACAGTCCATCTGGGAGTCCACCATCGTCTGCACACTGGCAATGATGGGCTTTATGGTGTAGAGCTGTCTACAATGCAGGAGGCGGACTCCTCCACACTCAGTACCACTTGCGACAGGCTCTGCGGGCATCATCTGCGAGCCCATAAGGCGAAGTACTCACTCCTCCAAGTCTGTGAGCTGGTGCAGTTCAGCCTCTCCCCCTCCTGTTTTCTGCTGCTGCAGCCTGTTATGTGCCATCTTGGCCTGCAAAAGAAAGGAAGCTTGGTGAGTCACAGTACAGTTATGTATGTGGAATAAATGTATGGGCAGCTTAAGCAGATGTGATTCTAAGCAAAGCATCAAATGAGGCAATATCTGTGAGTAGACACACATCCTCAGTTAAATGCTGGTTTGCTTTGTCTGCAGAGGCTGCCTTGTAAGAGTTGTGGGAACAGACAGAGGCTCACAGGTAAGAGTTGTGGGAGCAGACAGAGGCTCTCAAGTTCAGAGGTAAGAGTTGGGGGAACACGTACTCACTTTCGCCACAGGAGTGAGGTCGCAGAACGTTTTGCGACACTGTGGGTGTGCGGTCAAGGAGGGAGGGGCCAGACACCTCGGCAGCCACCTCTGCCCAGAGAGCTCTGAGAAGCTGTGGAGCGGACCTCCCAGCTGGAGGGTAAGGATGCGCCTCCTGTTGTCCACTGTCCCCACAAGTGTCTCCAATTCGGCGTCTGAGAACCGCGTGGCCTTTGTACTGCCTCTCCCAGCTGCCATGACGGCCTTCAGCAAGCAGCTACTGAACTATGAGGAAGAAGAGAATCAGCAGAACAAATCTGAAAGGCATCCCCCTTTAAGAAGCCCAATGACCAGGTGACATTATGAGTGAATCAAACTCACCTGAAATTGGCTACTCATTTCCACCAATGCCCCTGTATCACCCCTCCAACGCCACGCGAGGCCGTTCAGCGCTCCAATAGCGCAGCTCTCCGATTTCATGAACAAAGTGCCGAAATTACAAACTTCATCCCGCCTATCTCAGTCAGTGCTAACCTTTCAGTTAATTCGAATTATGCGCTCCAAACCCAGTGGGGGGCAATTTCGGCTTCCAAATGTTTTCTCAGCTCTTCTTGGTCAGAAGAAACCAACTGCAGTTAGAAGCCAATAAACAACAATAATTTCACATGCATCTGACAGAAGCGCACTGCGCTCTCAGTCTTTTCCCTCCCACAGTCTAAATGTGTGCGCTTTTTGGAAATTTGATCATCTTTACTGCATCCTGAGTAAGCAAACATAAGAGAATCTTTTTTCCACATCATGTAATACAAGCCAAACATTCAAAATCACCACTGCCAAAAATGATCTGAACTGACTAATCAGTAATATACATGTATCGAATTTTGATAAAATTGTGGCTCGGCACCAACTATAAATCCTTACCGTTTTTTAGTTTTGAGAATATCATCCAGAAGTTCACGTTCCTCAAAACTCATGGAATTTTCGGTCATCTCCTCTTCCTCCTGGACCATTTTGTCATAAAACCGCACTGGATACCATCCAGTCATAATATCATAAGTGATGACACAGCCTAGCGAGTGTGCTACTATCGAAACCTTCCCACCATGGACTTCAAAATCTGGGTTCCGAGAACAGAAAAGCGCATATAAGCGATTTAGCTCCTGCTGAAGACCCTTCACAATCTGAAGTAAGAAAAATATAAAAGCATATAATGATCTGCCTAGCTTTCACTATGGTATACATAAAAGCTGGATTAAAAATACAACCATAGCCACATTATGAATACACATTTAATTCTACACCAATATAAATGTGGGTAATTCTGAAGAGATATACAACTAGTCAAAGCAAGTCCATGCGTGCGATGTAAAAAGCAATTCATCCAGAAGTTGAATTTATAATTGAATTATAACTGGATTTTAAAATGCAGTACATAATCATTTCAAAAGATTTGCATAATCCAATTGATTCCTAATGCAAGTTTAATAATACACTAAAAGTTAAATTGATATTCAGTGTTACTTCTATCTTTGCTCCAATTAACGAACAGTACTGCAATGACCACCAGCAGAATACTAGAAGACTCTACATAATTAAACTATGATGTTAGTTACAGGATTCAAAATTAAGACAGAATACCTGCCCTGATCATCAGTTGCTTAATTGGAAGTAATATACCAGTACACACTTTACCGTTTATAGCCAGATCTAAATGTGACCAATGCATAGATTTAAAATACATCTTAACATTTCTTAATCAGATAATATGATTGCTTGTGTAATGTTTTCCAGCTAGTCTCACTGTTGAGAACATGGTTTTAATAAGCTGCAACCCATAATGATGTTACACTTTGCAAGGGCAGTAGCTTTGCACATCATGAACAGAATGACAAAATGGTCAAAAATGTTGCAATGCTCCTGTCACCACCCTGAGACACAAGAAGCAGGGAAAAGAATCATGGTGGCAGGGGATTGCTCAGATTTGAAAGTCTAAATTCTGCATTAAATAAAAGGGCATCTCCTTTAACAAAAAATATACATTTTTATTTAGAACAAAAAGTTGCTACTTGTAATTTTTTTCTTCCCATCTAAACCATTCTTGTCTGATAGGATATTACCTTAAACAGAGCTCGATTAAAACAAATTTTAAATTAGTGAGGTTGCAAGCCAGTCGTTTGTGTACAAACATGAATGCACAATTCATAATTTGTCGAATATCAAAAAGGAACAAAGGGATAGAAATTCATCTTGGGAGTTAGCCCATATACATCCCCACCCCGCCAGATATTCAGTTCCACTAACTTCAATGTAACTGAATATACACATCAGCGTATAACAGGCAGCCAATGAAATACCGCCCAAGATGAATTTCTACCCCCAAAGAGTCTGGCAATGCACTCTCTGACCAAGTTTGCATCCTACTCCAGAATAATTGTTTGTGATATAATAAGCAAAGACTCACCTCAATGTTATGAAATACTTCCACCCCCTTTTCAACATTAGACATAGTCAAATCTACCCCTATTTTTCCCCAGGTACACAAATAATTCATATCCACCAATTTTTGAAAAGGAATCCAAAAATGGAAAGAGAAAATTACTGGTCAATTCTAAAAATCGAAATTTTTGAGATGCAGCATAATTTCTTAAAGATATGGAAGCTGAACTCTTGGGGTCATGAATGCGTGCTTCGGAAAAAAAACTTTGATGAGCATTTCAAAGTTTCTTAAAATCAGTTGATGCATTTGCAAGCTATTGTAGTCAGAAGTATGAGCAATGAACTGCACAGAGTCTCTAATTTTAAATATTCAAGGTAGGAATGCATAAATTTGAATAAAATCTATAAAATCCTTGATCTTACAATTCTCAAGTTTTTCTTTTGTGGGAGGTGCACAAGATCCTAGGGTGAACCCTTTTTTCCTCCTCCCCACTCCCCCAGCCCGCCAAAGAGTCCCAAAAGATTATCCAGATAAAAGCTTTGCAGAATTAACATTGTGATTCCAAGGCATAGGCCCTGAAATTCCGGTTGGGGGCTTCCCGCAGGCAATTGCCGCTGACCGGAGAATTTTTCCGAAAATATCTGGTGGTCCCGGAGGAGCGTGAGATTCCATTGGGGAGGCCTTCTCTTCCCGCACTGCAAAGTGCGTTCCCGTCCTCCAGGTTCCCACACAGAAGATGCAGTCACGTGTGACTGCTCAACCAATCAGGTAAAGTATTCTCAATTAATAGCAATGAGAATTCCGTATCTACGAGTTCTCACTATTAATTGAGAAAAAAAACATAAAAACACACCTCACAATTAAAAGTAATTGAAATTAAAGTTAATAAATAACCTTACAGAAATTTTTTTTTCCCGAGTTTTTAAAATAGTTTTTAAAATTATGGTTTAAAATAAATTTAATGCAGTGAGCAGGGTTTTTAAAAATAAAATGCATATTTTAAATTTTATTTTTTATGCTTTGTGTGTGTTTTAAGACTCTTACGCTTGTAAAAGTAGGCCATGCGCCTGCTTTTATCAGGCGCAAGAATTTTGAGGACATTTACTAGGCAAGATATGGGTAAATACCGCAATCTTGCCCCAGCAAATGCCCTCGCTCCCGAGATATGGAGGATCTGTCAAGCTCCAGCTTGACAGATTGGAAAAGACGGTTTTCAGTGCATGCGCATTGTGTGCTGAAAACCAGCTTTTCCGATGCCTTCCTGGGTCCGTAGAAACTCCGAGGCCGGGATTTCAGGGCCAATGTTACAAATCTTACAAAAATTACCGCCAATGCAAACCAGTAGGAGTTTTGAAGATTACAAATTGTATTAACTCATTACCATGGGCAAAATAGATGCATTTGAGTGCATTTTACAAGGCAATATTAGAGAGATCCAAATGAATGTGTTGATTAGTTCATACCAGGTGCTACAAGAATCAATGGTTATATCACAGCTGCTGTTGCAAAGTCATGGAGGATTAGAGACAGCATAGAAAGCAAATAAAAAACCCACAAATTGGCATCAGTCCTGCTCAAGCTCTATTTACATAGAAACATAGAAAATAGGTGCAGGAGTAGGCCAGTCGGCCCTTCGAGCCTGCACCACCATTCGATAAGATCATGGCTGATCTTTCCCTCAGTACCCCTTTCCTGCTTTCTCTCCATACCCCTTGATCCTTTTAGCCGTAAGGGCCATATCTAACTCCCTCTTGAATATATCCAATGAACTGGCATCAACAACTCTCTGCGGCAGGGAATTCCACAGATTAACAATTCTCTGAGTGAAGAAGTTTCTCCTCATCTCAGTCCTAAATGGCCGACCCCTTATCCTAAGACTGTGTCCCCTGGTTCTGGACTTCCCCAACATCGGGAACAATCTACCCGCATCTAACCTGTCCAGTCCCGTCAGAATCTTGTATGTTTCTATGAGATCCCCTCTCATCCTTCTAAACTCCAATGTATAAAGGCCCAGTTGATCCAGTCTCTCCTCATATGTCAGTCCGGCCATCCCGCGCATCAGTCTGGTGAACCTTCGCTGCACTCCCTCAATAGCAAGATCGTCCTTCCTCAGATTAGGAGACCAAAATTGAACACAATATTCCAGGTGAGGTCTCACCAAGGCCCTGTACAACTGCAGTAAGACCTCCCTGCTCCTATACTCAAATCCCCTAGCTATGAAGGCCAACATACCATTTGCCTTCTTTACCGCCTGCTGTACCTGCATGCCAGCTTTCAATGACTGATGAACCATGACACCCAGGTCTCGTTGCACCTCCCCTTTTCCTAATCTGCCACCATTCAGATAATATTCTATCTTTGCATTTTTGCCCCCAAGTGGATAACCTCATATTTATCCACATTATACTGCATCTGCCATGCATTTGCCCGTTCACCTAATCTGTCCAAGTCACCCTGCAGCCTCTTAGCGTCCCCCTCACAGCTCACACCGCCATCCAGTTTAGTGCCATCTGAAAACTTGGAGATATTACACTCAATTCCTTCATCTAAATCATTGATGTATATTGTAAAGAGCTGGGGTCCCAGCACTGAGCCCTGCCGCACTCCACTAGCCACTGCCTGCCATTCTGAAAAGGGCTCATTTATCCCGACTCTCTGCCTCCTGTCTGCCAACCAATTCTCTATCCACGTCAGTATATTACCCCCAATACCATGTGCTTTGATTTTTCACAACAATCTCTTGTGTGGGACCTTGTCAAAAGCCTTTTGAAAGTCCAAATACACATCCACTGGTTCTCCCTTGTCCACTCTATTAGTTATATCCTCAAAAAATTCCAGAAGATTTGTCAAGCATGATTTCCCCTTCATAAATCCATGCTGACTTGGACCGATCCTGTCATTGCTTTCCAAATGCACTGCTATTTCATCCTTAATAATTGATTCCAACATTTTCCACACTACTGATGTCAGGCTAACCGGTCTATAATTACCCGCTTTCTCTGGCCCTCCCTTTTTAAAAAGTGGTGTTACATTAGCTACCCTCCAGTCTATAGGAACTGATCCTGAGTCGATAGACTGTTGGAAAATGATCACCAATGCATCCACTATTTCTAGGGCCAGTTCCTTAAGTATTCTGGGATGCAGACTATCAGGCCCCGGGGATTTATCAGCCTTCAATCCCATCAATTTCCCGAACACAACTTCCCGCCTAATAAGGATATCCTTCAGTTCCTCCTCCTCACTAGACCCTCGGTCCCCTAGTACTTTTGGAAGGTTATTTGTGTCTTCCTTCGTGAAGACAGAACCAAAGTATTTGTTCAATTGGTTTGACATATCTTCACCTGAATCTGACTGCAAGGGACCCACATTTGTCTTCACTAATCTTTTTCTCTTCACATATCTATAGAAGTTTTTGCAGTCAGTTTTTATGTTCCCGTCAAGCTTCTTCTCGTACTCTATTTTCCCCCTCTTAATTAAACCCGTTGTCCTCCTCTGATGAATTCTAAATTTCTCCCAGTCCTCAGGTTTGCTGTTTTTTCTGGCCAATTTATATGCCTCTTCCTTGGATTTAACACTATCCTTAATTTCCCTTGTTAGCCACGGTTGAGCCACCTTCCCCGTTTTATTTTTACTTCAAACAGGGTTGTACAATTGCTGAAGTTCATCCATGTGATCTTTAAATGTCTGCCATTGCCTATCCACCATCAACCCTCATTTGCCAGTCTACTCTAGCCAATTCATGCCTCAAACTATCGAAGTTACCTTTCTTTTAGTTCAGGACCCTAGTTTCTGAATTAACTGTCACTCTCCATCCTAATAAAGAATTCTACCATGTTATGGATACTCTTCCCCAAGGGGTCTCGCACAACAAGATTGCTAATTAGTCCTCTCTCATTACACATCACCCAGTCTAGGATGGCCAGCTCCCTGGTTGGTTCCTCGACATATTGGTCTAGAAAACCATCCCTAATACACTCCAGGAAATCCCCCTCCACCGCATTGCTACCAGTTAGGTTAGCCGAATCAATATGTAAATTAAAGTCACCCATGATAACTGCTGTACCTTTATTGCATGCATCCCTTATTTCGTGTTTGATGCCGTGCCCAACCTTACTACTATTGTTTGGTGGTCTGTACACAACTCCCACTAGCGTTTTCTGCCCCTTGGCATTCCAGAGCTCCACCCATACCAATTCCACATCATCCAAGCTAATGTCCTTTCTTACTATTGCATTAATTTCCTCTTTAACCAGCAATGCCATCCTGCCTCCTTTTCCTTTCTGTCCATCCTTCCTAAATGTTGAATACCCCTGGATGTTGAGTTCCCAGCCTTGGTCACCCTTGAGCCATGTCTCCGTGATGCCAACATCATACCCGTTAACTGCTATCTGCGCAGTTAATTCGTACACCTTATTCTGAATACTCCTCGCATTGAGGCACAGAGCCTTCAGGCTTGTCTTTCAAACACATTTTGCCCCTTTAGAATTTTGCTGTAATGTGGCCCTTTTTGCCTTAGGTTTCTCTGCCCTCCACTTTTACTTTTCTTCTTTTTATCTTTTGCTTCTATGGTTCTAATCCACAAATCCTAGCTCCATTCCTATTTACTGTCTAACCCACAAGTCCTAGCTCCACTTCTATTTACTGTCTAATCCACAAGTCCTAGCTCCACTCACTTTCTTGCGCGGGGAATCTTAATTGCGTCCTTTATGTGCCACATGACCTACTGCAGTTAGCCTCAAATCTACAATACCCTGCAGTACTATCTTAAAACTTGCTTTGAGTCATTATTAGAGTTCTGTTATTAGAACTGTGTATGAATGTATTCCGGCAACATTTTATTCAAAAGGTGCTTCCTTTACAATTTCCACCCATCTCCCCAGCCTGAATTGCAGCAGTTTCCCCTTTTATTTACATTCACTCTGCACTTCACCTTTTCTTACATTGCACAGAAATTATGATAACTCTACATATGCTAAAGTTGAAATGCCATCAATTTGATGTCAAGATGCTGTTCAAGTTACACACAATTTAAATGCTAAATCACAATCATATTTTTATTATGCTTTTTATTTTAAATTAGGTGTCATGGCCAACATACAAGGGTAGAAAATGGTCTTCGCCGGTAGCACAAAGCAGGCAGTATCGATGGGCTGCCTGTTACATTCCCCGCCCAATATTTAGTTCCATAGACTTCAATGGAACAGAATATTGGCCAGGGCATATAATAGATGCCTCATGCTGATTTGCGCTGCCACTTAAGACAAATTTCTACCCGACAGTTCCCTCACCCACAAAGATTTTAAAAAATTAACACATTTTCACCTTGCACCAAACCAATCCCTACACTGCAATAAGTACAAAACTTATTTAAATTCCAGGTCTATTGGGCCCAAATTTGGCCCTCCGGTTTTTTCGGTGCACCTCCGAGCCCCCCGCCGACATTTTACATCAGAAGCAGCGGCAAAAAAAATCCATGCGATCATGGCCGATTCTCAGGCCGTCTGTGGAGTTGGCATGGTGCAGAAGAAAGAGAGGGGGGCGGAGCTAGGTCGCAGCGCTGATAACAGTGCCGGGACCTCTGCACGTGCACTAGAGTCTGCGTGTATGTGCAGTAGCTCTTGGCAGGCTGTTTTGGCAAACGCGCACTGCAGGCTGTGTGGGAGGGGCTGAAGCACGCCTTCCCTAGCCCTGGCCGAACGGGCTCCCTCATCGGTGGCCCGCTGCGTTCCCAAAGGTCGGACTTCTATTCTTTGTTATTTACTGATTGATTTTGGTGCTTTAGGTGCAGGGTTCCTTCTATTTTATTTGTTCGTTAATTGCTTATTATTTTTTGTGCTTTGTTTGGTGCTTGAAATATAGTTACTTGCGCCGATTCCTTAACTGTAAGTAAGGTCTTTCTGTGCGGACCAAAGTGGACACATATGCTGCCCTCAGTTGGTTTAGTACAACTTTTTTCTGGCCAAATTGGCATAAATGGTGTAAGTGACTGGGAACGCCCACTTTTGAAAAAAAAACTGACCTAACAAAAAACCTAACTAACTCACTTACACTGGCGCAAATTAAATCGCCATATTTGCAACTAAAAAGATACACCAGAAAAATCAAGTTCACCAAAAAGTCAGTGCAACTCATGGGGAAATTTCTATATTCTTATAAAATTGGCTCTCGACCCCATCAGTATCTATAGTCTTGAATGATGCTTGCCTTAATCTTGGTTGAAACTCACATCACCGTGGGGAAGTCCAGAACCAGGCGACATAGTCTAAGGATAAGGGGTAAGCCATTTAGGACTGAGATGAGGAGAAACTTCTTCACTGAGAGTGTTGTTAACCTATGGAATTCCCTACAGCAGAGAGTTGTTGATGCCAGTTCATTGGGTATACTCAAGAGAGAATTATATATGGCCCTTATGGCTAAAGGAATAAAGGAGTATGGAGAGAAAGCAGGAAAGGGGTACTGAGGTGACGATCAGCCAGGATCTTATTGAATGGTGGTGCAGGCTCGAAAGGCTGAATGGCCTACTCCTCCACCTATTTTCTATGTTTCTATACCTTTTAACTTTGTTTATATCATCTTTCAAATTTGTTTATTGGTTTAATTTGACTCAGGCATTCATGCCCTTGCACTTAAGTTGCGCAATACTGTGATTATGCTATGAATGCACAAACTGCAATGTTCTTCTCCCTATTTCTCTTTGTTTGTATTTTTCCCAATGCTTTCCTTCTCAATGTTGCAGCGTTATTAAAATATTCCACAAGGACAGAAATGACACAACATAAAACAAGATACAAGATAAACAATTAAGATAGCAACAGGAAGGCCATCTAACTGTTGGATTTCAAGCAGCCAAACGGATACTTTTATTTTGCCACACTAATTAAGAAACCTCAGAATTTGTATGCTGTTTAAAAGCATTTCAACCTGACAAACAGCTAATAACATTACAAGGATATACATAGCCTACAAGATTTACAGCAAAATAGAACTAAAGTGGCATTCTACATCCTCAGATCAGATTAGCAGTGATGCATACTTGCGCAAAGAGTAGAATATACATGTTCTTTGTGAAAATTAATGAAATGTAGTACTAAACTCAAAATATTAACACACAACCTTACATTATGGTTTAAGAATAAACAGTTATTGTTTTTCCCACTTTAAACTATTTAATGTGCTTCAATATTTATAACAAGACCACAAATAGACCCACCTCATCCCTGTAAAGGGGGCTAGTGTAGTACATGATGTCCATAGCGCTGCTGTTTAACATGTCTCGAAGACCACGTACTTTATCTGGGGTAATAGATTCAACAGTATCTAGAAATATAAAAGTTTAAAAAAGATCCATTTCATTAATTAGCAAGACAACATTTGAAAAAAAATGCATGGATGTTCTACATGAACATTGCTTCCACAAATCTGAGGCACCAAGTTTGAGTCCTGTCCCCAAGGCAGGGACTTGTACTGTATGTGGCACCATTGACAGCCTCCAGTAATTTGCCCAAGTGGCTATTCTTCATCTGTGATGCAGCTAGTGAGTGTTGACAGTCTATAATATTTTTTTTTGGGGGGGGGGGGGGGGGGGAGGGAAGAGAAGCATCACAGTGAAACCCTGAAACCTAGTCTTGTTCTTATCTGACATCCACAATTTCCAGCTCATTTCCAGATAGCAATCAGGAGCAGAGTTTGAACTGTATTTTCCCTTCCCCAACATCACCTCAGCTTAGACCAGCTAACTCAGCACAAATGTGGGACTGCTCTTTCCTGTTCTGTGTAGCTCAGTATCACAGCAGTATTTATCCACTGTGCTACCAGAGGAACCATACCATACCCTTTTAACCACATTTATTTGTAGCTGGAGCATGTATGTAGAGTCAGCAACTATAGTAAAAATACTTTGGTTAAAATTTTCTTTTAACATCACATTTTTAATGATGAAAAGCTATGATTTTTAGTTGCACAAAAGAACACGTGCATTTGTTAGTACTCGAATAGAATGCTTCTTCATTTACACGATTATTCAAAGATACAGTCACACTGACAATTCAAATGGCAGCCACTATTTCTCACTGCTTGAAGAATTATTTTTGGGCTAAACAACAGTGGTGCTGGTAATATCAAAATACATGGGAAACAAGGTCCACAAGCCCTGAAAGTCATTAATGTCTTCTTGGGCGTCAGCCATGGTGCAGAGATAGCACTCTCGCCTCCAAGTCAGAAGGTTGTGGGTTCAAACCCCACACCAGAGACTTGAGCATATAATCTAGGCTGATACTCATTGCAGTACTGAGGGACTGCTGCACTGTCGCAGGTGCTGTCTTTCAGATGTGGCATTAAACAGAGTTCTCGGCTGCCCTCTCAGATGAATGTAAAAGATCCCATGGCACCATTTTGAAGAAGAGCAGTGGCATTCTGCCAGTGTCCTAGCAATCATTTATCCCTCAACCCTCATCTAAAACAGATGATCCAGTCCTTTATCTCATTTTGATTTGAGAGACCTTACTGTGTGCAAATTGGCTGCCACATTTTCTACATTATACCAGTGACTACACTTCAAAAGTACTTTATTGGCTCTAAATTGCTTTGGGACATGAAAGGCACTATATAAATGCAAGCCTTTCTTTCACTTGAAATGATCCTTCCCTTGACTTAGGTGTGTGTGGATTTCTGTCTTTTTTATTTTCAGCTTTCTATTAATTATTTTTACTGATTTGTTTCTTTTATCTCATACAGCCAGATCCTGGTACACTCATTCTCTTTCCCATGCCGGACTCAAATTTCATCTAATCTCATCTTATTTCCTATCCGAGTACAACTGTGCACTGAAATCCCAACTCCTCCGCCACACCAGACTCAACCCATATCTCTGCAAAGTGTCTGTTGTACTGTGAACAATGCCACTGGAGATGTACTACATTGCTATTTAAATTTACTGTGCTTAACTTTGCAGCGATATGGCTGGCACGGTGGAGGAGTTGGGATTTCAGTGCACAGTTGTACTCAGATAGGAAATAAGATGAGATGAGATGATTCCGGCAGAGGAAAGAGGATGAGTGGACCAGGATTTGGCTGTGTAAGTTAAAAGAAATAAATCACTAAAAATAATTAATAGAAAGCTGAAAATAAAAATATACATTCATTGGGGCCAAGTTTTGGCCTGAGTTGCTCCTGTTTTTTTTGGAGCAACTGGTTTAGAATGGAGTATCTTAGAAATTTGAATTCTCGGCATTTAGTTTGCTCCAGTTCTAGTCAGTTAGAACAGTTTCACTTTGGAACAGAATTTTTTTTTCAAAAGGGGGCGTGTCCGGCCACTTACGCCTGTTTTCAAAGTTTAGGCAGTGAAAACTTACTCCAAACTAACTTAGAATGGAGTACGTGAAGATTTTTGTACGTTCGAAAAAACCTTGTCTACACTTTAGAAAATCAGGCGTAGGTTACAAATTAGGCGTAGGGAATGGGGGGGGGGGTTTAAAGGGAAGTTTACAAACATTAAACACTTCAGTTTTACAAATAAAGAGCCATCATCAATAATAAATGATAAATACATCAATAAATCAACCAAAAAAAAATTAATAAAAATTAATTAAAAAAAAAATCAATAAATAAAACATTTTCTACTTACCGACTGCAGCACCGGGAGTCCTCCAACAGCGTGCTGGGACGGCCCCCCCAGTGTGCCTCTGTCAGTGTCTCTATCTCTGTCTGTATGTGTGTCTCTCACTCTCTGTCTGTCAGTGTCTGTGTTTCTGACAGCGAGAGGAGGGGGAGAAGGGGGGTAGGAGGGGGAGGGGGAGAAGGGGGGTGGGAGGGGGAGAAGGGAGAGAGGATGGAGGGAGGGAAGGAGAAAGGAGAGAAGGAGGCTGAACGGCCGGGCCCAAGACTTCGGGCTGGAGTTACAGGTAGGTGGCGTTGGGTATTGGGGGGGGGGAGGGGGCGGCGCGGAGGTCGGGTCGAGTCGGGGGGGGCGGCGTCGGGTCGCTGGGTGGGGGCGGGGGCGGGGGAAAGCAGAGGTCGAGTCGTGGGGGGGGGGGGGGAAAAGAGCGGGGATCGGGTCGGGTCGGGTGGGAGGAGCCTTATCCACGCAGCCCCAGTGAGGCCATTCGACCAGGGCTAGGGGCTGCATGCTTCGGGCCCCTCCCACAGTTTTGGGCGCCTGGAGTTACTGCACATGCGCGCCCACTGTAGCGCGCATGTGCAGAGGTCCTGGCACTGTTTTCAGTGCAGGGACCTGGCTCCGACCCCAACAGCTCGTGCTGTGCCGCGCCCAGTTCCAGAGGGCCTGCAGGGAGCCGGAGAATAGGTACGTTTTTTTTTTTAGGCGCACTTTGTGGCGCGAAAAACGGGCATCCAGGTCCGGGCTGTGCCGTTTTAGGCGTGGACCAAAACTTGGGCCCATTATATTTAAATAGCAGTTTAACAGATCTGAGAAAGATCACAAAACACTTCACACATGCAAGGATTTCAATTCTCCCCAGCAGCCCGCGCCCCCCTCCCCTCCCCTCCAAAAAAGAGCGAGCGACTGTTTTGCTCACTATCTTGTGCACACCAACATCCCACAAACATCAATAGTATGAATGACCAATTGATCGGTTTGGGTAATGTTGCTCGAGAGAGGAATGTAAGCTAGAACAAAAAGAACTCCCTAATTCTCTTTAAATAGTGCCAAATGATCTGTAATGACCACCGGAAACCGAGGAAGCCACAGAAAGGATCATGATTCCACACCTCTGAAAATTCAGCACTCCCTCAATTCTGCACTAGTTTGGTCATTTGAAAATTTAGAAAACTGGCAGCTGCTTGTAAATTTCTCTATTTGCTTGTAAATTCACTTCTAATATTAGGAGTAGAGTTACATTTCAGGACTACCCACTTTGTTGAGGTACTAGAGTATGTGATAAGATCATACACCAATTCCAGTTCAACCCAGATCCACAAGAAGCCATTATCCAAATGGTACCCCTGTTTACATTTAATTACCCCCATCCAAGCTGAGCTTTGATCGCCACTCCACAGGTAGAAACTCAACATATTCCAAATTAGAGGCATAAGGAAAGTGCTTTTCTTCGACTTTTCTTGCAGCTTCTCGCATCCTATAAAGTAGAACAGAAATAATCTTGTGAGGGAGAAATACGTATTAGGAAAAAAGCAAACAGGTCATGCTGTCATTACGGTTTTAAATTTTATTTATTTTTAGCCTTGGGCATGTTTGAGAAACAAAAATAAGCTGAAGTATATGGCATTCAACTTTATTCTTTCATCACTACAGTGTAAACATTCACAAAGTGAACTACACAAGGTCCTTGTGCACTGGATTTGAAATGTTTTGGGGTGGTGGATCCAGAAACAAAGGCATTATCACATACTAAACATTCAGTTCCAGTCCTCACAGAACGAGCTGGAGGAAATAAATAGCCCTGACATTGTCAAAGATTGCCTACATTGTTGCTCAGAAACACATTGAGAACCTTGCTGTTGCTCCTGGTGCCATTCTATTCAGGTTGAGACCAGCATAGCACAGACTGTCAAACTACGAGAACCATCCATTTTCTGCTAAAACATTTCAAGCAACTTACAAGTGGCTGCTGATCTGGGGTAACCAAGATAAATGCAGCGAGCCATCTTTTTCTCTTTGTTTCTGTATACTTCAAAAGGAAGCCAGAATGCATTTCTATGAAAAGGCTGTTTCAGTCTTAATGCCAACAACTAGAGAATTGTGGGCTTTTAAAGTCTGTGCCAGTTAGTGAGTGCATTAAGCTCGATAGAGTTTTCAGTAAGTAGAGTTCTGTTTAAAGTTTATAGTTAGTGAAATAGCAAGTGTTGTATTGCCTATCCAGGACAGAGAAATATACATCTTACTGTATCAAAGAAAACCATTTGCTGGTCAAAAGCTGGCATCCCAATTTGAGAGTGTACATCCAGTTCAACTTCTCAAGGTGTCAGAATGTATTCCAGTAGCTGGTGTACAGTGTACACTAACCATAAAGTAAGGGTTCTCATTTACAATCTCTGGGTCACGCTATTATTTATCTAAATTTGTCAATTTTTGTCTCGTAATACTCCTGTGAAGCGCCTTGGGACGTTTCATTATGTTAAAGGCTCTATATAAATACAACGGGCTCAAATTTCCCCAGTGATTCACAATGCTTTATTTGGCCTAAATTTTAAAATCTAAGTTTCCCCAAAGATTGTGCGCCAGCGTAAATCAGTTATTTACAATTTTTTTAGGTTTGTTTTTTTGCATCATATGGGGCGTAACCTGATGTCTGCGCCAGTTTTTCACAATTATGCAAGTTTGGCCAACTTACATTTCTCCTAGGGTGAGCGTATGTGACCACTCCCAAGAAACCTTCTGGGCATTTAAGAAAACCAGGGCATATCAAAAAAATCGGCGCAGAAAGACGCCATTGTTTTTAGGCGAAGTTTTGGAGGGAGTCAAGAACACATAAATATGCATCATCAAGCTTAAATTTCTCATACTTAAAATGCAGAAAATGGAAGTTTCATAGAATTCTTTAAGTATTTTTTTATAAAGTGCCACGCCACCACCGAACATCTCCAAACTGGGCTTGAGAGTCGGAGCGTCGGCCAGCAGAATTGGTCCCTCACCTGGATAGAGGGGCTCGGCTTCAAAAGAAGCCCGGGGGTGTGTGGAAGGCAAACTAAAGGCATGAGAAGCCGTACACTATGCCGCTATGCAACAAATGAAGCCTGGGGGGGGCGTAGGAAGGGGGTTGGAAGGCGAACTGAAGGTATGAGAAGCCTTACAGTATACATCAAATGAAGCCCCGAGGGGGGCTAATCCCAATCATTGCGCATGCTCAGACCTGGGTGTGATCCATATTAGGGCGTCGACCTTGGAGAGAGAGAGAACAAAGAACCTTGTCCTGACTGCCGTTTTGAGCTTCTTGCAAAGGTATAATTTATTCATGGGGGGAATACTGACAATGCCATATCTCAAGCAAGCCTTTTGCATGATGATGTGGAGGAGATGACAATTGATTCGACATCACCACATGAGGAACCTCAGAGCACATAGGATGATCGGCAGGAGGCCTTACCCACGTTGGGTATATTGAGACAGGTGTTCGTACCTGCACCCGAGTGATGCAGACTGCGTCAGAAGGCTGCGTTTCCGCAAAGAAGTTGTAACCGAGATCTGTGAGCTCGTAAAAGCAGACCTGCAATCTAGAAGAGTCAGGAGGACTGCTTTGTCAGTTGAAGTGAAGTTTACAACTGCACTTTCATCCTATGCATCTGGATCGTTCCAGGCCACAACTGGGGATGTGTGCGCCATTTCTCAACATGCAACATATATCTGCATTCGGCAGGTGACTGCTGCCCTATATGCCCGGAGGAGTGACTACATAAAGTTCCCCATGACTGCCCAGGCAATGAGTGAAAGGGCTTCTCCAGGATTGCTGGCTTCCCAAAGGTACAGGACTGCACTGATTGTACCCACATCGCCTTGGAAGCACCGTAGGAGGATTCCGAGGTATACAGGAACAGAAAAGGCTTCCACTCCATTAATGTGCAACTCGTGTGTGATGACATGCGATCAGTTGATGCAAGATACCCTGGGAGTACCCATGATACGTTCATCCTACGCGAGAGCGCTATATCTGCCATGTTTCAGCAGCAGCAAGGGCAGAGCTGGCTGCTGGAAGACAAAGGGCACGGCCTCGCCACTTGGCTCACGACGCCCCTACGCATAACCCGGATGGAAGCTGACCGGAAATACATGTCACACATTGCGACGCGCAGCATCATAGAGAGGACCATTGGCATCTTGAAACAGCGTTTCTGATGCCTGGACCATTCCGGAGGTTACTTGCAATACTCCCCTGAGATTGTTGGTCAGTTCACTGTTGTGTGCTGCATGCTAACCTGTGGAATTCCCTGCCGCAGAGAGTTGCTGATGCCAGTTCATTGGATATATTCAAGAGGGAGTTAGATATGGCCCTTGCGGCTAAGGGGATCAAGGGGTATGGAGAGAAAGCAGGAAAGGGGTACTGAGGGAATGATCAGCCATGATCTTATTGAATGGTGGTGCAGGCTCGAAGGGCCTACTCCTGCACCTATTTTCTATGTTTCTATGCTGCACAACTTAGCCATCATGAGGCAGCAGCACCTGGTAGTAGAAGACCAGCCCGAGGTGAGAATAGCTAATGATGATGAGGAAGATGCAGATGACTAGGAGGAGGAGAACGAGGAAGCCATGCAACTACCTGAAACCGGAGCGTGACAACGGAGGAAGGGTGGGCCGTCGTGCCCCTTTAACAATTGCTCGAGCCTTGCGTGAACACTTTGCTGCCTGAAGGTTCAGCGGCAATTATTCCAAATAGAGCATGTTTACTGTTTGGACCTGTTCTGTAATGTTGTGTTAATGGAACAAATGATGGAAATGATTCTTGTTTACTACAAAAAGTTGTGTTAATAATGGAACAAATAATGTAAATGATTCAGTTATAATGTCAAATATATTTTATTCAAACGTTTAACATTTGTTTGTACTTAACTTTAAAATATTCTTGTATCAAACTTTAAAGTTTTCAGTTAAGATCACTTAAAAACTTTATCACTTACAAATTTTTAAACTTGTAAATTTACATAACTTACAAAAAACTTTTAATTTGAGAACAGTTACAACAGTAACAATATCAGCAGCAAAGAAAGGCTGCACCCATCTCTCCTCCACCTTATTCTAAGACCGCCCACTGCACTTGGTTTTGTTGACTCCACCCCTGCTCGCAGGCGGTGGCACAGCGTTTCTTGGGTTGGTACCAAGCTTATTCTTGCAAACATCTTGGGTAATGTGCACTTCTTGATGGGAAAGGGCAGGGGGCAGGCGGTAATGTGGAGGGCCCGGCTCGGGCCTCTTCAGAGGCTGGTTTGGGGATTGGAGTGGGAGTGGCAGTTGATTCTGTCAATGGGGGCTGGGTCTGGGCGTGTTCCCTTATTGCAACAGCTAACTCCAAAATTCCCTCCCTCATGTGCCCTGACAGTGTGCCAACTACCTGAAACATTCTCTCCCTCATGTTCACTGACAGCACATCAGCTGCCTGAGACATTCACTCCCACATGTTCCCGGACAGTGTTTCCATTTCTCGAGAGAGTGTTGTTACTTCTCCCGACAGTCCCGATACCTCATCATCTACCCCACTCGAGGTGTCCAGGTGTGATTGCGCAAGATCAATGCTCTCCGCACTCATTGCCATCATCTGAACCACATCTGTTAGATCCTGCACCTCAGGGGAACGCTGTCGAGCTCTCCTTCCCCTCCTCATCCTGGGTGTGGCTCACTGCATCCCACTAGAACCCGTAGCCTCGGACGGTGGGGCCCTGGGTGTACCTTGCTGCACCCCACTGAGACCCCCAGCCTCGGATGGTGGGGCCCTGGGTGTGCCTTGCTGCATCCCACTGGAATCCCCAGCCTTGGACTGTGGGAAACCATGGAATGTCCCAGCAACACTCATACCACTCAGGAAAGGGGCTGGCACATCAATGGGCAGCACCTGCACCTCCTCCAAAATGAGTACAACAGTGGGGGAGTCATCCATCCTCTCCCCCTTAGGCTCTTGCTCTGGAAGGTGGGATTGGAAGATGTTCTCCTCTTCAGGCTTGTCCGCGTCTGAATCTTCTTCTGCATCGTCAGGGTTGGTCTCAAGTTCTGCAAAATATAACAGAACAGTCAAATGGTTAGCAGCAGAGGAGGGGGCAGGGTGGGTGGCAGGAGTAGGCTCACACAGTGCAGATTGGCTGATTTGAAGGACCACGATGAACGATAGCACATTGCATCAACCGAAGCGTAGCTGACGGAGACATCCCCATGAACTGAAGCATGGCTAGCCCGCGCAGTACTTAACATTTAGCAAAGCCAGATTGTGGAATTTGCAGGACTTACCCTCTCCCTCGAATGTGGGCCCAGCTTGTGCAGTATTGGTTGCTTTTCTCCAGGCAGGACCCATCAAAGCAGCGACCCTCTCTTCCAAGGGTGTCAGTGGATGCAGATTTGCCGGGCCTCCTCATATTCGAGTTCTTTCCCTTTTGTTGTGTGCTACCTTCCTCTGCAAAGATAAAAATGTAACTTTTTAAAGAGAGGGTGTCATTCTGCTGGGTGGGACATATACAGCCAGTCACATTTACAATTGCAATTCCATTGAAAATATTACTTACACTAACTACTTGACCAAAGTCCTGCCATTTCTTTTTGCACTGGCCTCCAGACCTCGGGGTGGTCACCATTGCACAGTAATTTTCTGCAAGTTGGTTCCAGCATTTCATTTCTTTTGGTGAAACTTTTGCGTGACCTCTGCTGGTGTCCAGCTCGTGCCATCTGTTCTCAATCATAGTAACTAGTGCCTTCACTTCATCCTGCAAGAAATTCTTGGTCCTTGAGCCTCGTTGCATATTGTATTGCAGCTCCGATTTTTCTAATGAGAATGAAAGTTCTCGCACTCAACTGCCTCTTTAAAAATGGCTGAATGCAGACCGGGAGCTGTACTGGGCATGCGCGCCCATAGCAATCACGTCAAAAACGTCCTTTTTTTTCCTGCGCATGCGCAGAAGGATGGGGGGGAGGGGGGATCATTTTTTCGGCGCAGACATTAGGCTCCACCCCCCGAAGCTGTAGGACAGACTGCGCAGTGCCAAATTCAAAAAATAGAACGGGGAAACTTGCTACTTATTTTTTTGGAGTCGTTGGGGCCAAGAAAAACGGGCGTAACTCTGATCAAAAAACAGCATTGGGGCAAACTGAACCTATGTTGTTGTTGCTATAAATATTGGGCAGTAGAGGCTGTTCTCCAGTTGTGGGGACACAAGGTTCATTTATAGGAGTGGCTGGTGATGCTAAACCTGAGAAAATAACTAATGTATCAACCCAAAAGCATGATATAAACTAGCATGTCTTTATCTTTGCAACAAATGATATTCTGCATCTGTATTTTGGTGAAATAAATTGAGATTAAACAAGACATCTGAATGCATTTGGAAAAACTATAAATTTAACATGCACATTGAGGCTAATGTTTCACAGTTCTCCAACTTACCTCATTCGAAGATGCATTAAATTTTGAGGAAACAAACCTCTGATTCTAGCAATATAAAACTTATACAATGCCATTAATTTTGAGAATATAAAACAAAAAAATTAAAATGTTTATTTGCCTAATCCCAAAAATGCTTTCCTTTCAGAATGCTGGCCTTGATATAGTTAGTATTACAGTACAATTTATTTTTATCTAATGCGGCTAAACTACAAATTGGTTCAGCCGCAATTGTTTTGAAATACAGCTCAACTGTATTTTTTATCAGTTTCTTTTCCACTTTCTTGAATTCCTTGCTTTTAAGATTTAATTTTATCTCCTTTTCACATATTTTCCAATATATATTTTTTTTAAAGTTTCAAACTTCCCTGCTTTATTTATTACTCACTTTCAACCATGATTTCTGTTCTCTCTCTCCCTCTAGTTCCGCTTGAATCCCGACATGGGAAGTTATAGGGTGAATTCTGCACAGTATGGCACTGGAAGTAACAAGGCAACAGAACTGCAGCTATACAGCAGAAAATACCGTATGGTTTCCACACAGATTGTTCGTATAAAAATCGAATCAAAAGAAACCTTGTTTTTTTTCCCCACTGATCACCTTCATCAACATAGGTTAACTGAGGACAATGCAGTTTCATATTTTTACCCAGCTACTACTGCCATAGTCCATTTCTTATGTAGCTAATTGTGCAGGATATGGAATGATCGGAATCTCAGAGGCCAGTGGGATAGCCAATTGAGATTGAGTACCATTAAAAAAAGCTAATATCGCGAAGGGGGGGGCGGGTGGAGGAGGAGAAAAACTAATTTTTTGTTAAAACAAAAATTGACTACTGGTATTTAAATTATTACAAAATGTCACAGTAGTGATCCAAACTTCAGCTTTTTTCTGTTAGATACTGCATAATCCAAAACAAATATTTGTTGGGAGCTCCGGCATAGATGATCAGGGCAGTTCAGACCATGCTATTTTTCACTTCTGTTTCTATCACAAGTGATTGTCAGCACACAACTTACAAAATAGTGTAAAGTAACCACAACACCGCTTCAAGAAAACAGCTGATACCATGAATGGATTCCATCAATCCCTCAGGAATGATATCCATTTCTGGAAGAGGGAAGGCACTTTTCAGCAATACAGAGCCATAAAGACAACTTTAATTGGTCCTATTCAGAGAAAACCCAGGTTGATAGACCCAATCAATCCTATCATGGAGGAGAAAATCTGAGCCCTCCTCTCCCCAACTCGTACTTGTTTTCCTCAGAAACTTTGTCTCCTTTCTAAGATCATTTTTTTGCTGAAGTGTGACACTTTTATGCAGATTTCAACATTTAAAGTTACTAATTCTTTAATGTTATATTTCTCACAAAGACATGGTGACCATTTTGCAATACTGATCAGCAATTAAATAACCATTTACAAGGATTTTAAAAAGGCATTACTGCATCAGTATAATGCTAGGAGCAGACTAAGCATTTAACAATACTGGATAATGTTGTGGCTACAAAGTTTTGTACTAAAACCACAATAGCAAAATACTTTAGAATTAAAGTGCAAAGATAACACTACAATGTGGAGCAGGGGTTGGGGTAGAGGTAGAAGGATATGGATTAGAAACCAAAATTATTTGTAGCATTTCATTAGGAAGTCTTGCCAAAATAAACTGGAGAGTTAAATTGTGCAGCAGATCTTTGTTCTAGATAGGTTATGCAAACTGCAAGTACCCGAACCCTGGAGTAAGAACTGCTAAACTCAAATGCAAGCACATATTTGGAGGAACAAAGTAGGGTGATGAATATGCAAAAGTCACAACCTAGAAATGACTATCAAGCTAAAGGATTACCCCAGCAATATTTGAGCAAAAGGAACTAGCAAAATTGGGAGTGCTTAGCACACACTTCCTCACAGTTTACTGCTCTAATTTATATTTCTGAAAATAGAAGAATTCTTTACACTACAGCACAAAGTGCAGATAGAACTGCAATTACGCCCATTAATTCCAACATTCTTTCTGCCCATATATTTTGGACATTGGAACTGAGCTTCATCTCTTGCAGAGGAAATTCTCATTAAGCAACCGATTCTGACAGAAGAGATTCTACAGGAAGCACAATGAGGATTACAAGCAGTGCTCCCCTGGCACTAGACTTGGGTGAGAATGATGAGCATGAGCAGAATGGGATGTCAGAAATGCAAAGCAGCACTAAAGGCACTCTGTCCACATCCACCATTTCATTATCCATCAGACGCATCATCCCAGGAACTGCGAACTGAGAGTAATTGAAGAAGAATGGCCAAGGAAACTATGGTTTAGCAAGGATGCCATGATCAAACTCTGCCAAGTACTATAGAAGATCTCCAACCAACGTGCAATTCAGGTAGCACAGTCAATAGCCATCAAGGTTAATATGATCCTCAGTTTCCACTATTTCCAAGCTAGCACTGGGGACAGCTAGAGTGCCACCCAGTTCAGTGGCCTTGGTTGCATTGAGATGATCGATGCTTTATTCAGAAACCAATACTTTCATAATAATCATCATCATCATCATCATCATTGAGCAGCAGCAAATTGAAAAGCTGCACAATGTTACTGCACTGCTGGTTTTCCACAGCTAAAAGTGATTGCACCAGAGTAACCATTTGGGCACCTGCCTGTAATACTATGGTACAAGACGAGGGTTAGACTTTCTCCATGTCCAGATGGTCTGAGACCACGAGAATCATGCAGACTGATGATTAGCTCCCCAGCAGCTCCGATGGTGCCTTTATTTTTCACCAATCATCTGTGCCAGGCTTATTTGAAGAGAAAGGTATATAAAAAAAAACACAAGGTGGTTGGTCCTCTTAAGAATTGGCTAATGAAACTTGTGCCAGGTATGAACAGAAACAGAGCACAGACACAATGAAGTCCATGCAAACAAGTTTAATATGAAACATACCACTGATTTCTTAAAGCAGCTTCAAGACGCTTGGGCTGATCAGCAGGTGCATTACATTACAAGCCCACAATTTCCAAATAAGCATCAGGTGCTGCAGGCTCCAAAACTTTGCTTTATAAAGAGGCTTAACTATGCAGAAAGAAGAGCAGAATCCAGAAGGTGTGACAGTGCAGGAGGAAGACAGTGAAAATGAGGAACACAAGAACACAAGAAATAGGAGCAGGAGTAGGCCATTTGACCCCTTGAGCCTGCTCCGCCATTTAATAAGATCATAGCTGATCTGATCATGGACTCAGTTCCACTTCCCTGACCGTTCCCCTAACCCTTTATTCCCTTGTTGCTCAAAAATCTATCTCCGCCTTGAATATATTCAATGACCCAGCTCTACAGCTCTCTGGGGCCATGAATTCCACAGATTTACAACCCTCAGAGAAGAAATTCCTCCCATCTCAGTTTTAAATGGGCGGCCTCTTATTCTGAGACAATGCCCCCTAGTTTTAATTTCTCCCATGAGAAACTGCATCCACCTTGTCTAGCCCTCTCATTATCTTATACGTTTCAATAAGATCACCTCTCATTCTTCTGAACTCCAATGCGTATAAAGCCAACCTACTCAACCTATCTTCATAAGTCAACCCCCTCAGGAATCAACCTAATAAACCTTCTCTGAACAGCCTCCAATGCAGGTATATCCTTTCTTAAATACGGAGACCAAAACTGCACACACTACTCCAGGTGTGGCCTCACCAATACCCTGTACAGTTGTAGCAGGACCCCCAGGTCCCTGTGTACTGAAGCACTTTGCAATTTTTCTCCATTTAAATCATAATCTGCTTTTCTATTTTTTCTGCCAAAGTGGATAACCTCATTTTCCTACATTATATTCCATCTGCCAAATATTTGCCCACTCACTTAGCCTGTCTATCTCCCTTTGCAGATTTTTTTGTGTCCTCCTCACAATTTGCTTTCCCATCCATCTTTGTGTCATTAGCAAACTTGGTTACATTATACTTGGTCCCTTCATCCAAGTCATTAATATAGATTATAAATAGTTGAGGCCCCAGCACTGATCCCTGCAGCACCCCACTAGTCACTGTTTGCCAACTGGAAAATGACCTGTTGATCTCGACTCTCTGTTTTCTGTGGGTTAGCCAATCCTCAATCCATGCTAATATTGTACCCCCAACCTCATGAACTTTTATCTTGTGCAGTAATCTTTTATCTAGCACCTTATCGAATGCCTTCTGGAAATCCAAATACACCACATCCACTGGTTTCCCCTTAACCACTTTGCTTGTTACATCCTCAAAAGAACTCCAGCAAATTTGTCAAACATGATTTCCCTTTCATAAAAACATACTGACTCTGCTTGATTGAATTATGCTTTTCCAAATGTCCTGCTACTGCTTCCTTAATAATGGACTCCAGCATTTTCCCAAGACAGATGTTAGGCTATAGTTTCCTACTTTTTGTCTGCCTCCTTTGTTAAATAGGGGCGCTACATTTGTGGTTTTCCAATCCGCTGGGATCTCCCCAAAATCCAGAGAATTTTGGTAGATTACAACCAATGCATCCACTATCTTTGCAGCCACTTCTTTAAGGACCCTAGGATGCAAGCCATCAGGTCCAGGGGAACGAACGCTTTTAATCCCATTATTTTACCGAGTAATTCTTCTTTAGTGATAGTATTAAGTTCCTCCCTCCCTATAGCCCCTTGATTATCCCCTATTGGGATGTTTTTAATGTTTTCTACGGTGAAGACCGATGCAAAATATTTGTTCAAAGTCTCTGCCATTTTCCCTGTTCCCATCATGAATTTCCCAGTCTCATCCTCTCGGGGACCAACATTTACTTTAGCCACTCTTTTCCTTTTCATGTACCTGTAGAAACTCTTACTATCTGTATTTATATTTTGTGCTAGTTTGCTTTCATAATCTATCTTCCATCTCTATTATTTTTTTAGTCTTTCTTTGCTGGCTTTTAAAAGTTTCCCAATCCTCTGGCCTCCCAGTGTCTTGGCCACATTGTATGTCCTTGTTTTCAATTTGATACCATCCCTTATTTTGCCACGGATGGTTATCCCTTCTTCAGCCTTTCCTTCTCATCGGGATATATTTTTGTTGAGAGTTATGAAATATCTCCTTAAATGTCTGTCACTGTTCATCAACTGTCCCACTCTGTAATCTATTTTCCCAGTCCACTTTAGCCAACTCTGCCTTCATATCTTTGTAGTCTCCTTTATTTAAGCTTAGGACACTGGTTAGAGATCAAACTTTGTCACCCTCCAACTGAATTTGAAATTCAACCATGTTATGGTCACTCATTCCGAGAGGATCCTTTACTACGAGATCATTTATTAATCCTGTCTCATTACACAGTACCAGATCTAAGATGGTCTGCTCCCTGGTTGGTTCCGCAACGTACTGTTCAAGGAAACTAACCCGGATACACGCCATGAACTCTTCCTCAAGGATACCCTGGCCAATTTGCTTGAAGGTTAAAATCTCCCATGATTATTGTCGTTCCTTTTTTACAAGCCTCCATTATTTCTTGATTTATATTCCATCCAACAGTGTAGCTACTGTTTGGGGGCATATAGACTATGCCCACCAGCGACTTTTTCCACTTATTATTCCTTATTTCCACCCGAACGGATTCAACATCTTGATCTTCTGAGCCAATATCGTTTCTCACTAACGCACTGATATCCTTTATTAACAGAGCTATCCCACCTCCTTTTCCTTTCTGTCTGTCTGTCCTTCCGAATTGTCAAATACACCTCAATATTTAGTTCTCAGCCTTGCAACCACGTTTCTGTAATGGCTATCAGATCATACCTATTTGTGCCGTCATCTCATCTATTTTATTACGAATGCTGTGTGCATTGAGATAAAGAATGAATTTTTTTTTTTTTAAAACCTTTTTTCCTGCTTTGACCCCACTTTCTGATTCACTAATATGTTTAAACATTCTGTCCCTTCCGGTCACGCTCTGGTTTTCATTTCCCCCAATGCTACCCTGCTCTATTGCCTTCTCTTTACATTCTTTGACTTCTTAAATTTTCATTGAGCTGAACCCTCGCCCCCCACTATTTAGTTTAAGTAGTTACTAAAACATCATGATAGACAGGAAGGCTAGTGTAGCAGGCACTAGCAGAAAATATCTTCAGCAAAGCTCCTGAACTGTGCCTTTTAAGAACTCTCTTTTCCACAAGTACCAAAGAAACTGGCCCAAAACATCTTCTGCAATACTGTTGTCAGTTCTTCCTCCACCACGATCAATCCCATCTTTTGGTGTGATTATTCTGCACAATGACAGACATTCTTAGCAGAATGTACAAATCAAGTATATAAAACACTGATTTGAGTGATATGTGAATGACGCTTGCTTTACTGCAGCCTTCAAGTTCCAGTGGCATATCTAACCACCAATCCTTGTAAGCAAGTTGAAACACTAAGCTGGTGTGTGTGTGCGTGCGTGCGTGTCGGCTCCGAAGTTGGGTAAATTTATTTTACATTGATATTTTGCGAGGATTTGGACCGGCTGCGTTGTACACCACCCGGCGGCCAGGAATGGTTACAAATGAGGGGTGGTTCCGGATAGGGAAGGTTCAACCTGTAGTTCAGTGCTAGTATGTTGGAACAGTAGGCATCAAAGATTCAGTAGGGTTAACAAATTAATACCATTATTCTAATCTTTTCCATTTCAGAAACTTCAATCTAATGCAAAACAAGAATGACTGTTACTAATTTATCACAAGTGCATTTGGATCAATCACAAAAATAAGCAACAAACATGACCTCTTCACAACTGCTCTTTTCTGCAGTTTACAAGAACAATTGAACAATTCTTTTCACTGAAGGGGTAGTACTCTTTCAAGTCACATGATGTATAAATGACAAATGCCAAAAACTTGTTTTTTTATTTCCCATGAATGCTTTAAATATCAGGGGCCCGAATTGGGTGAAACAAAAGTTCTGCCCGTTTTTAGGCGGTCCCCGGGCATTGCTTCATTTTATACCGCCCGTTACCGCTAGCGCCGAGTAGACGGGAATTTCATCCCGTTTTTCTCGGCGGTAAACAGAGCGGAGTGCAGCGGCCGGCAGAGGAGGCCTTTCGACTCGGGAATCTTCGGCTCCCGAGTTGTGCGCACACGTGCGTGGCTGTCAAGCTACGCCCCCTAAGAGGTCAGAGACTGCCGACCGGCGATCGCTGTGGGGGGGGGGGGGGGGGGGGGGGCGTGCGAGGGAGACCAGGAGTGGGGGGACGTGCTACAGAGACCGGGAGTGGGGGGGGCATGCGAGAGAGACCGGGAGTTGGGGGAGGCGAAAGAGACCGGGTGGGGGGGGTGAGAGAAACCGGGTGGAGGGGGAGGGGCATGCGAGAGAGACTGGGTGGGGGGAGGGGGGGGCAAGAGAGACTGGGTGGGGGCGGGGGGGCAAGAGTTACCTGGACGCTGCATTCCAGGAGGCAGTCATACCCCTTAGATTAACTAATTCAAATGTAGTCAGTGTTCAGGAACAGGAGGAGGGTGTGACTATGAGTGAGGCAGGCATGGGGACCCAGGAGATAGTCATTGAAACATAGAAAATAGGTGCAGGAGTAGGCAATTCGGCCCTTCGAGCCTGCACCACCATTCAATAAGATCATGGCTGATCATTCACCTCAGTACCCCTTTCCTGCATTCTCTCCATATCCCTTGATCCCTTTAGCCGTAAGGGCCATATCTAACTCCCTCTTGAATATATCCAATGAACTGGCATCAGCAACTTTCTGCGGTAGGGAATTCCACAGGTTAACAACTCTCTGAGTGAAGAAGTTTCTGCTCATCTCAGTCCTAAATGGCTTACCCCTTATCCTTAGACTGTGTCCCCTGATTCTGGACTTCCCCAATATCGGGAACATTCTTCCTGCACCTAACCTGTCCAGTCCCATTAGAATTTTATATGTTTCGATGAGATCCCCTCTCATTCTTCTAAACTCCAGTGAATACAGGCCCATTCGATCCAGTCTCTCCTCATATGTTAGACCTGCCATCCGGGAATCAGTCTGGTGAACCTTCGCTGCACTCCCTCAATAGCAAGAACATCCTTCCTCAGATTAGGAGACCAAAACTGAACACAATATTCCAGGTGAGGCCTCACCAAGGCCCTGTACAACTGCAGTAAGACCACCTTGCTCTTATACTCAAATCCCCTAGCTATGAAGGCCAACATGCCATTTGCCTTCTTCACCGCCTACTGTACCTGCATGCCAACTTTCAATGACTGATGTACCATGACACCCAGGTCTCGTTGCACCTCCCCTTTTCCTAATCTGCTGCCATTCAGATAATATTCTGCCTTTGTGTTTTTGCCTTCGAAGTGGATAACCTTACATTTATCCACATTATACTACATCTGCCATGCATTTGTCCACTCACCTAACCTGTCCAAGTCACCCTGCAGCCTCTTAGCATCCTCCTCACAGCTCACACCACCACCCAGCTTAGTGTCATCTGCAAACTCGGAGATATTACACTCAATTCGTTCATCTAAATCATTGATGTATATTGTAAATAGCTGGGGTCCCAGCTTTGAGCCCTGCGGCACTCCACTAGTCACTGCCTGCCGTTCTGAAAAGGACCCGTTTATCCCAACTCTCTGCTTCCAGTCTGCCAACCAGTACATTACTCCCAATACCATGTGTTTTAATTTTGCACACCAATCTCGTGTGGGACCTTGTCAAAAGCTTTTTGAAAGTCCAAATACACCACATTCACTGGTTCTCCCTTGTCCACTCTACTAGTTGCATCCTCAAAAAATTTTAGAAGATTTGTCAAGCATGATTTCCCTTTCATAAATCCATGCTGACTTGGTCCGATCCTGTCACTGCTTTCCAAATGCGCAGCTATTTCATCTTTAATAACTGATTCAAACATTTTCCCCACTACTGATGTCAGGCTAACCAGTCTATAATTACCCGTTTTCTCTCGCCCTCCTTTTTTAAAAAGTGGTGTTACATTAGCTACCCTCCAGTGGGAACTGATGTCCTGGGGGTAACATTTGCTAATGCAGTTCGGGAGTGTTTAAACTAATATGGCAGGGGGATGGGAACCTATGCAGCGAGACAGGGCGAAGTAATATGGAGTCAGAAACAGATGGTAGAAAGGTACAAAGCAATAGTGGAAGGCAGAGTAACCAAAGTCACCCTACAGCCTCTTAGCATCCTCCTCACAGCTCACACCACCACCCAGCTTAGTGTCATCTGCAAACTCGGAGATATTACACTCAATTCGTTCATCTAAATCATTGATGTATATTGTAAATAGCTGGGGTCCCAGCACTGAGCCCGGCGGCACTCCACTAGTGTGGAAATGAATTTTTATCTAAGCTGATATCATACGGTATTTGTGTGCCTTTTGATCAAAATGGAGTCCTGGCCCTTCCAGAACTTTCTGCATTTTAGCAGTCAGCTTGCATAAACAGCTAAACCTGGTTTGAGATGGCTGATGGCCATCAGACAGCTAGGAGACAAGTCATGCTGAGACAAGTACCCCCCCATGGTGCTTTCCTATGTCACCCCACCCTTATCTTCTAGCCATTATCTCTTGCAGAGACCTCATCCATTTGATGCAAACAGATAAACTGACCAGGAAATTGGAACAATCCTGACACAATACAAGACAGGTGGTAGCCCATTACCTATGACTCATGGAGTAATGGCTGGCTGGCCAACTGATAACCCTGACAAAAGGAAATATCTGGATACCATGTCAGGACCAGGATATAGTAATTAACTCTTTATCTGTATTCACTGACTGTGAGACAGAGCAATACACAGGGAGAGGCCATAATTTGGGTTTTCTGTATAAATATCTTGTTAAACTGAACCATTTCGGAGGTGTTCACTTAGCCCTTGACTGAGTGTAACCTACCCCTTGCGAGCAAGTAAATTAAAGAAACTTCTACCGGAGCTGTAAGTGTCGGAGTCATTCTTTTCAGAGGTCGAGATTTCGACACTAGTCACTGCCTGCCATTCTGAAAAGGACCCGTTTATCCCGACTCTTTGCTTCCTGTCTGCCAACCAGTTCTCTATCCACATCAGTACATTAACCCACAATACCATGTGCTTTAATTTTGCACACCAATCTCTTGTGTGGGACCTTGTCAAAAGCTTTTTGAAAGTCCAAATACACCACATCCACTGGTTCTTCCTTGTCCACTCTACTGGTTACATGCTCAAAAATTTCTAGAAGATTTGTCAAGCATGATTTCCCTTTCATAAATCCATTATGACTTGGACCGATCCTGTCACTGCTTTCCAAATGCGCTGCTATTTCATCTTTAATAATTGATTCCAACATTTTCCCCACTACTTATGTCAGGCTAACTGGTCTATAATTCCCCCTTTTCTCTCTCCCCCCTTTTTTTAAAAAGTGGTGTTACATTAGCTACCCTCCAGTCCATAGGAACTGATCCAGAGTCGATAGACTGTTGGAAAATGATCACCAATGCATCCACTATTTCTAGGGCCACTTCCTTAAGTACTCTGGGATGCAGACTATCAGGCCCTGGGGATTTATCGGCCTTCAATCCCATCAATTTCCCTAACACAATTTCCTGACTAATAAAGGATTTCCCCTAGAGGATGGAACTGGAGAATTAATAATGGGAAACAGGGAAATGGCAGAGACTTTGAACAAATATTTGTATCGGTCTTCACAGTTGAGGACACTAAAAACATCCCAATAGTGGATAATCAAGGTGCTATTGCCCGGTAGGGGGCGTGGGGGGAACTTAAAACAATCACTAGATAAAGTACTAGACAAACAAATGGGACTAAATGTGGACAAGTCCCCGGGACCTGATGGCATGCATCCCAGGGTCTTAAAAAAAAGTGGCTGCAGAGCTAGTGGATGCATTGGTTGTAATCTACCAAAACTCCCTGAATTCTGGAGAGGTCCCAGTGGACTGGAAAACTGCAAATGTAACACCTCTCTTTAAGAAAGGAGGGAGACAGAAAGCAGGAAACTATGGACCAGTTAGCCTAACATCTGTCATTGGGAAAATGTTGGAGTCCATCATTAAGGAAGTAGTAGCAGGGCATTTAGAAAATCATAATGCAGTCAAGCAGAGTCAGCATGATTTTATGAAAGGGAAATCATGTTGACAAATTTGCTGGAGTTCTTTGAGGTATAACGAGCAGAGTGGATAAAGGAGAACCAGTTGATGTCATATATTTGGATTCCCAGAAAGCATTCGATAAGGTGCCACACAAAAAGGTTACTGCACAAGATAAGAGCTCACGGGGTTGGGGGAATATATTAGCATGGATAGAGGATTGGCTAACAGAAATCAGAAAGTTGGGATAAATCGGTAATTTTCAGGCTGGCAAACTGTAACTAGTAAGGTGCCACAGGGATCAGTGCTGGGGCCTCAACTATTTACAATTTATATTAATGACTTGGATGAAGGGACCGAGTGTAATGTAGCCAAAGCTGCTGATGATACAAAGATAGGTGGAAAAGCAAGTTGTGAGGATGACGCAAAGGATCTACAAAGGGGTATAGAGAGGCTCAGTGAGTGGGCAAAAATTTGGCAGATGGACTATAATGTAGGAAAATGTGAGGTTATCCACTTTGGTAGGAAAAATAAAAAAGCAAATTATTATTTAAATGGAGATTACAAAATGCCGCGGTAGAGAGGGATCTGGAGTTCTTATATACGAAACGCAAAAGTTAGTATGCAGGTACAGCAAGTAATCAGGAAGGCAAATGGAATGCTGGCCTTTATTGCAAGGGGATGGAGCATAAAAATAGGGAAGTCCTGCTCCAACTGTACAGGGTGTAGGTGAGGCCACACCTGGAGTACTGCGTACAGGTTTGGTCTCCTTATTTAAAGAAGGATATACTTACATTGGAGGCAGTTCTGAGAAGGTTCATGAGGTTGATTCCGGAGATGACGGGGTTGTCATATGAAGAAAGATTGAGCAGATTGGGCCTATACTCATTGGAATTTAGAAGACTGAGGTGTGATCTTATTGAAATGTATAAGATTCTGAGGGGGCTTGACAGGGTAAATGCAGAGAGGATGTTTTCCCTCGTGGGGGAATCTAGAACTAGGGGGCATAGTTTCAGGATAAGCGGCTGCCCATTTAAAACAGAAATGAGAAGGAATTTCTTCTCTGAGGATTGTGAATCTTTGAAATTCTCTACCCCAGAGAGTTGTTGGGGCTGGGTCATTGAACATATTTAAGGTAGAAAGACAGATTTTTGAATGATAGGGGAGTCAAGGTTATGGGGAGCGGGCGGGGAAGTGGAGTTGAGGATTAGATCAGCCATGATCTTGTTGAATGGCAGAGCAGGCTAGAGGGGCCGAATGGCCTACTCCTGCTCCTATTTCTTATGTTTATATAGCACCTTTAATGACCTGAGGACTACAATTGCATTTACAGAACGCTTCACAGTGGTGTAATCAGACAAAAGTTCACACCGAGGCAAAGGAATGGGTGACTAAAAGTTTGGTTGAAGAATTAGGTTTTAAGAAGGGCCTTAAAGGAGGAAAAGTTTAGGGAGAGAATTCCAAAACTTGGGGCCCAGAATGTTGAAGGCACAGTCACTAATGGTATTGCGAAGGGAGTTGGGGATGCAGGAAAGGCCAGAATAGGATGAACGCAAAATTCTCAGAGGGTTGTAGGCAATGTTCCCTGTAAGCTGCACGGCCGCGCAGTGCTCCAGAGAACCCCTGCAGCCAGCTTTTCAATGTAAAAACTGAATGCACAGTATTTTCAATGGTCCGCGCAGCTCTTTAAGAAGGCTGCGCAAAGCCAAAAAAAATTTCAGGGAACATTGGTTGTAGGGTCATAAATGAAAATAGGAATGTTAAATTGGCAGCTTTTGAGGACTATGAGCCAATGTAGGTCAGTGAGCACAAGGGTGATGGGTGACTGGGACTTGTGGGTTAGGAGATGGACAGCAGAATTTTGCATAAGCTGAAGATTATGGAGGATGGAAGATGCAAGGCCGGCCAGAAAAGCATTGGGAGTAGTTGAGTGTGGAGGCAACACAAGCATGGAGGAGGGTTTCAGCAGCAGATAAATAAAAAGCAAATTATTATTGAAATGGAGAGAGATTACAAAATGCTGCAGTACAGAGACCTGGGATTCCTTGTGCATGAAACACAAAAAGTTAGTATGCAGGTACAGCAAGTGATCAGGAAGGCAAATGGAATGTTGGCCTTTATTGCAAGAGGGATGAAATATAAAAGCAAGGAAGCCCTGCTACAACTGTGCAGGGTATTGGTGAGAGCACACGTAAAGTACTGCGCCATCATCATCATCATAGGCAGTCCCTCGAAATCAAAAAAGACTTGCTTCCATGCTAAAAGTGAGTTCTCAGGTACAGTTCAATATGGGAATTACAGTCTCTGTCACAGGTGGGACAGACAGTGGTTGAAGGAAAGGGTGGGTGGGGAGTCTGGCTTGCCGCACACTCCTTCCGTTGCCTGCATTTGATTTCTGCATGCTCTCGGCGACGAGACTCGAGGTGCTCAGCGCCCTCCTGGATGCTCTTCCTCCACTTAGGGCAGTCTTTGGCCAGGGACTCCCAGGTGTCGGTGGAGATGTTGCACTTTATCAAGGAGGCTTTGACGGTGTCCTTGAAACATTTCCTCTGCCCACCTGGGGAACGCCTGCCATGTAGGAGTTCCGAGTAGATCGCTTGCTTTGGGAGTCTTGTGTTGGGCATGCAGACAATGTGGCCCACCCAACGGAGCTGGTCGAGTGTGGTTAGTGCTTCAATGCTGGGGATGTTGGCCTGATCGAGAACACTGACTTTGGTGCATCTATCCTCCCAGGGGATTTGCAGGATCTTGCGGAGACATCGTTGGTGGTATTTCTCCAGTGACTTGAGGTGTCTGCTGTATATGAGCCATACAGGAGGGCAGGTATCAGTACAGCCCTGTAGACCATAAGCTTGGTGCCAGATTTGATGGCCTGATCTTCGAACACTCTCTTCCTCAGGCGACCGAAGGCTGCAATGGTGCACTGGAGGTGTTTTGATCTCCTTATTTAAGGAGGGATATACTTGCATTGGAGGCAGTTCAGAGAAGGTTCACTAGGTTGCTTCCTGAGATGAAGAGGTTAACTTAAGGTTGAGCAGTTGGGCCTATACTCATTGGAGTTTAGTAGAATGAGAGGTGATCTTATTGAAACATATAAGGTACAGAGCGGGCTCGACAAGGTAGATGCAGAGAGGATGTTTCCATTCGTGGGGGATTCTAGAACTAGGGGGTATAGTTTAAGAATAAGGGGTCGCCCATTTAGAATGGAGATGAGGAGGAATTTCCTCTCAGGGTCGTAAATCTGTGGAATTTTCTGCCCCAGAGAACTGTGGAGGTGGGAGTCACTGAATAAGGTGGAGATTAGACAGATTTTTGAACGATAAGGAAGTGAAGGGTTATGGGGAGCGGGCAGGGAAGTGGAGCTGAGCCCAGGATCAGATCAGCCATGATCTTATTAAATGGCGGAGCAGGCTTGAGGGACCAAATGGCCTACTCCTATTCCTAATTCTTATCTTCTTATAAGCTGAGGCAGAGGTGAAGACGGGCGACGTTATGGAAGTGGAAATATGTGTCCTTGTGATGGAGAGGTTGCAGGTTCAGAAGCTCAGTTCAGCATCAAACAGGTCATGGAGGTTGAGATCAGTCTGCTTCAAACTGGGACAGGTGCTTGGGAGGGGCATGGAATCTGAGCGAGGGAATGGAGTTTGCGGCGGAGGCCAAAGACAATGGCTTCAGTTGTCCCAATATTTCATTGGAGCAAATTGCGGCTCATCTTGAACTGACTGTTAGACATGCAATCAGTAAGAGTGGCTGAGTCAGAATTAACATTAAACAATAAAAAATGCAAGCCCATAAAGAACACCAAACAAGAGAAAATTAGAAGAGTTATCAAATGAATAAAAGGAATTAAAAAAGTAGATGGATAAAGCCTAAGAAAATAAATCAAGTGATGAAACTCAAGCAGAAAAAGCAAAAGCAAAACAGTAAAATAAAAATGAGGAAGTAAATAAATAAATACGAAGAATTCTGTGGTTTAGCATTACATTTAAATTTGTTTGGTAAGTGGTTGGAAAGTATAGTTCCTGCCCTCCCTAGAAATCCATTCTACATATTGATCACTATATAAAGAACTTCCCCTTCTGCTATTCTGTGTTCCCTTGTCCAATGGTCGTGGTTTAATTTGAACTAATGTTGCAGATTTACCTTTCCATTCCTTTTATTACCTTGTATGCCTCAAAGAAGCAGCTTCTCACTTATCTCCTTTCAGGAATAAATACTTCAAGTTTCTCTACTCCTCAGATGCTAGGGATCAATTTTTACCTTTGGAATTTGAAAGTCTCCCTGGTGTTACTGAGCAGAATTGGACAATGAAGGTGTAGTGTGGCCAGAGCACTTCCTCGCACTCATTAGCTTTTGCTACATAGTTTAGCATTTAAGATGTTTTGTTGATTGCTGCTCTGCAGTGATTGGACATGTTGAACACAGAATCTACTAATCTTCTAGATCTCTTCCAACTGCACCTGTAGCTATTTCAACACCATTCATGGGGCCCAAGTTTCGGCCTCAGTTGCTCCTGATTTTTTGGAGCAACTGGTGTAGAACGGAGTATCTTAGAAATTCAAATTCTCGGCCTTTAGCTCCAGTTCTAGTCAGTTAGAACAGTTTCACTTTGGAACAGAATTTTTTTTTCCAAAAGGGGGCGTGTCCGGCCACTTACGCCTGTTTTCAAAGTTTCGTCAGTGAAAACTTACTCCAAACTAACTTAGAATGGAGTAAGTGAAGATTTTTGTACGTTCGAAAAAACCTTGTCTACACTTTAGAAAATCAGGGGTAGATTACAAATCAGGCGTAGGGAATGGGGGGAGGGGGAGGGGGTTTAAAGGGAAGTTTACAAACATTAAACACTTCAGTTTTACAAATAAAGAGCCATCATCAATAATAAATGATAAAAACATCAATAAATCAACCAATAAATAAATTTAAAAAAAATTAATAAGAAATAATTTTTTTTTAAAAAATCAATAAATAAAACATTTTCTACTTACCGACTGCAGCACCGGGAGCCCTCCAACAGCGTGCTGGGATGCGCCCCCGCCCCCCCCCCCAGTGTGTCTCTCACTCTCTGTCTGTTAGTGTTTCTGACAGCGAGGGGAGGGGGAGGAGGGGGGTAGAGGAAGAGAGGAGGGAGGCAGAGAGAGAGAGAGGCAGAGAGGGAGGCAGAGAGGGAGGCAGAGAGGGAGGGAGGGAGGCAGAGAGGGAGGGAGGGAGGCAGAGAGGGAGGGAGGGAGGCAGAGAGGGAGGGAGGGAGGCAGAGAGGGAGGGAGGCAGAGAGGGAGGGAGGGAGGGAGGGAGGCAGAGGGGGAGGGAGGGAGGCAGAGGGGGAGGGAGGGAGGGAGGCAGAGGGGGAGGGAGGGAGGCAGAGGGGGAGGGAGGGAGGCAGAGGGGGAGGGAGGGAGGCAGAGGGGGAGGGAGGGAGGCAGAGGGGGGGAGGGAGGGAGGCAGAGGGGGGGAGGGAGGGAGGGAGGGAGGGAGGCAGAGGGGGGGGAGGGAGGGAGGCAGAGGGGGGGGAGGGAGGGAGGCAGAGGGGGGGGAGGGAGGGAGGCAGAGGGGGGGAGGGAGGGGGGGAGGGAGGGGGGGAGGGAGGGAGGCAGAGGGGGGGGAGGGGGGGAGGGAGGGAGGCAGAGGGGGAGGGAGGGAGGGAGGCAAAGGGGGAGGAAGGGAGGCAAAGGGGGAGGGAGGGAGGGAGGGAGGGAGGGAGGGAGGGAGGCAAAGGGGGAGGGAGGGAGGGAGGCAAAGGGGGAGGGAGGGAGGGAGGCAAAGGGGGAGGGAGGGAGGGAGGCAAAGGGGGAGGGAGGGAGGGAGGCAAAGGGGGAGGGAGGGAGGGAGGCAAAAGGGGAGGGAGGGAGGGAGGGAGGCAAAGGGGGAGGGAGGGAGGCAAAGGGGGAGGGAGGAAGGGAGGCAAAGGGGGAGGGAGGGAGGGAGGCAAAGGGGGAGGGAGGGAGGGGGGGAAAAGGGGGAGGGAGGCAGAGGGGGAGGGAGGGGGGCAAAGGGGGAGGGAGGCAGAGGGGGAGAGAAGGGGGGAGGGAGGAGAAGGGGAAGAGGGGGGAGGGGAAGGGGGGGGGGGGGAAGGGGAAGGGGGGGAGGGGAAGGGGGGGAGGGGAAGGGGGAAGGGGGGAGGGGGAAGGGGGAGGGGAGGTGATGAGGGGAAGGGAAGGGGGGGGAGGGGAAGGGGAAGGGAGGGGAAGGGGAAGGGGGGAGGGGAAGGGGAAGGGGAGAGGAGAAGGGGAGATGAGGGGGAAGGGGGAGAGGGGAAGGGGAAGAGGGGGAATGGGGAGGGGAGAGGAGAAGGGGAGATGAGGGGAAGAGAGGGGAAGAGAGGGGGAAGGAGGAGAAGGGAGGGGGGAAGGAGGAGAAGGGAGGGGGGAAAGGAGGAGAAGGGAGGGGGGAAAGGAGGAGAAGGGAGGGGGGAAAGGAGGAGAAGGGAGGGGGAAAGGAGGAGAAGGGAGGGGGAAAGGAGGAGAAGGGAGGGGGAAAGGAGGAGAAGGGAGGGGGAAAGGAGGAGAAGGGAGGGGGAAAGGAGGAGAAGGGAGGGGGAAAGGAGGAGAAGGGAGGGGGAAAGGAGGAGAAGGGAGGGGGAAAGGAGGAGAAGGGAGGGGGAAAGGAGGAGAAGGGAGGGGGAAAGGAGGAGAAGGGAGGGGGAAAGGAGGAGAAGGGAGGGGGAAAGGAGGAGAAGGGAGGGGGAAAGGAGGAGAAGGGGGGGAAAGGAGGAGAAGGGAGGGGGAAAGGAGGAGAAGGGAGGGGGAAAGGAGGAGAAGGGAGGGGGAAAGGAGGAGAAGGGAGGGGGAAAGGAGGAGAAGGAGGGGGAAAGGAGGAGAAGGGGGGAAAGGAGGAGAAGGGAGGGGGAAAGGAGGAGAAGGGAGGGGGAAAGGAGGAGAAGAGAGGGGGAAAGGAGGAGAAGGGAGGGGGAAAGGAGGAGAAGGGAGGGG
Organism: Pristiophorus japonicus; assembly: GCF_044704955.1. NCBI lineage: Eukaryota > Metazoa > Chordata > Chondrichthyes > Pristiophoridae > Pristiophorus > Pristiophorus japonicus. The sequence goes on along the minus strand of NC_091980.1, from coordinate 239,525,296 downwards.
GAAAGGAGGAGAAGGGAGGGGGAAAGGGGGGAAAGGAGGAGAGGGGAGGAAAGGAGGAGCGGGGGGGGAAAGGAGGAGGGGGGAGAAGGAGGAGGGGGGGAGAGGAGGAGGCGCGGGGGGGGAAGGAGGAGAGGGGGGGAAAAGGAGGAGAGGGGGGAAAAGGAGGAGAGGGGGGGGGAAAGGAGGAGGGGGGGAAAAGGAGGAGAGGGGGGGGGGGAAGGAGAAGGGGGGGAAAGGAGATGGGGGAGGGAGGCTGAAGGAGCCGGGCTCAAGATTTTGGGCAGGGTCCGTCCCCAGCACCAGATTTACAGGTAGGTGGCATTGGGTCGGGTCGGGTCCGGAGCGCAGGTCGGAGCGAGGTCGGGTCGGGTCGGGAGGAAGCAGGAGCTGGCCGTGGGAGGCAGCCTTTTGCACCCAGCCCCAGTGAGGCCATTGGGCGTGCATGTGCAGAGGTCCCGGCACTGTTTTCAGCGCAGGGACCTAGCTCCGCCCCCTACAGCTCGTGCTGCGCCGCACCCGACTCCAGAGGACCAGCAGGGAGCCAGAGAATCTGTAAGTATTTTTTTGGCGCACTTTGTGGCGCGAAAACCGGGCGCCCAGGTCGGGGCTGCGCCGTTCTAGGCGCGGCCCGAAACTTGGGCCCATGGAGTGGGTAAGCCACCTACTTTTTCTTTTTGTGCAGTACTTCCACTTGTCTGCATTTAATTTCACCTGCTACTGTTTCACCCACTTACATATTATCTAACTCATTCTTGAAATGTTTTGCTGCTTCCTCATTCACCTCCCATTATCAGATTGGTATCATCTCTCTCCTCAGATTCTACTGTTTCTCTGCCCCTCCTCCCTCGTCTGACTTAGTCTCCAAATTTGATCCGGTTGCATTGAGTTTCTGAATCTAAGCCATGAATGTAAATGAGAAGTTGTTTATTTTCTGTTGGCATGAATTTCACCTTGAACAACGCCCTGTTGCTTGAATTCCTCCCTCACCCTACTCATCTAAAGAGGAAGTAGATGTTCCAAATTTTGAGAAGATTTAACAAAATAAAATGCTTGTTTCTGGTATTCTAACTACAGCAATATAGCAAGTTTCTGAAATCCACCATAATCATTTGTTTGGGGCAATTCTGTGGGTCATTGCACAACTTGGACTCTCTATTTCTGTACGAGCTAAGCGAGAATATTGTTTTCAGAGTTTGAACCTGCATAGCTATAGCATACCACCAAATTAAACAGATGATTGGCCAACACTGATCCCAATCAGTGTACTGGTTATTAACCATTTTGGTCACAGGTTAAAGTGCACTGCTGAAATAAGTTTACAACAAAACTTCTAAATCAATGCCCATTTGTCAGTAACACATTGTGCATTATTAAACACATCCTTCATTTCTCTGAATAGTTTACTTCTTCAGTAAATCCATAAATTGTGGTTGCAGTAATGGACAAGGTACTTTGTAACAGTACTTACATGCCTGTATTTTTGATAATACGACCTTGGTCCATTTTTTGTCCTATTCCATGTACAACAAAGACAATGTGGGTAGGGAGTGGAGGTTTGTCTTCAAGTGAAGACTCTTCTACATATCCTCTATGAAGTCTAGTCCCACTACTTGATGCTACATTGACAAAAACAGACATTATTTGTGTACATGTAGATTATATGTATTGTTTCAGTACTAAGAAGCTGGCCATTAAAAGCTTCAGGCAGACACATTCTCCCAACTACAAAGCCATATGGTAGCTGTAATTAAAGTTTTTGGGCCCAAGTTTCCACATGATTCGCGCCTGATTTTTAGGAGCAACTGGTGGAGAACGGACTATTTTAGAAATCGCAATTCTCCACATTTTTTTTCTGCAGTTCTAGTCAGGTAGAACAGTTCTAGTTTAGAACAGAATTTTTTCTTCAAAAGGGGGCGTGTCCGGCCACTGACGCCTGATTTGAAAGTTTCCACAGTGAAAATGTACTCCAAACTAAAGTAGAATGGAGCCAGTGAAGATTTTTGTAGAACTGAAAAAACCTGTTCTACACATTAAAAAATCAGGCGCAGGTTACAAATTAGGCGTCCAGAACGAGGTGGGGGGGAGGGAACTCATTAAATTTGACAATAAATCCTTATTTGTACTTCTACAAATAAATCCAACCTGAATAAACATTTATAAGCCAAGAAAAGATTAAATAAACCATCTTCCTACCTGTGTGAAAGTGCTTCAGCCAGGGAGAATTCTGCAGCCGTTCGTGCCTCAGCGGGAGGGGGAGAGTGAGAGGGAGGGAGAGGGGGAGAGTGAGAGGGAGGGAGGGAGGGAGGGAGGGAGGGAGGGAGAGAGAGAGAGAGAGAGAGAGAGAGGGGAGGGAGGGAGGGAGAGTGGGAGGGAGGGAGGGTGAGAGGGTGAGAGGGAGGGAGGGAGGGAGAGGAGGGATGGAGGGAGGGGGGAGAGGGGGAGGGAGGGAGGGAGAGAGAGGGAGGGAGGGAGGGAGGGAGAGGGAGGGAGGGAGGGAGGGAGGGAGGGAGGGAGGGAGGGAGGGAGGGAGAGAGAGAGAGAGAGAAAGGGGGGAGGGAGAGAGAGAGAGAGAGAGAGGGGAGGGAGGGAGAGAGAGAGGGGAGGGAGGGAGAGAGGGGAGGGAGGGAGAGAGAGAGAGCGGGGATGGGGGTGGGGGGGGGAAGAGAGAGGGGGGGGGAAAAGAGAGAGCGGGGGGAAGAGAGAGAGCGGGGGCGGGGAAGAGAGAGAGAGAGCGGGGGGGGGAGGAAGAGAGAGCGGGGGGGGGGGGAAGAGAGAGCGTGGGGGGGGGGGGAAAGAGAGAGAGCGGGGGGGGGGGGGTGTCGGGTCGGGTCTGGTCGGCGGGGGGGGTGGGGGGTAGCAGGTGTCGGGTCTTGTCGGGGGCGGGGAGCAGGAGCTGGCCGTGGGAGGAGCCTTATTCACGCAGCCCCAGTGAGGCCATTCAGCCAGGGCTAGGGGCTGCGTGCTTCGGGCCCCTCCCACACAGTTCGGCGCCTGGAGCTACTGCACTTGCGTGCCGACTGTAGCGCGCATGTGCAGAGGTCCCGGCACTGTTTTCAGCGCAGGGACCTGGCTCCGCCCCCCCACAGCTCGTGCTGGCTGCGCCGAGGGCCAGAGGGCCAGAGGGCCAGAGGACTTGTAAGTAGGTGGAGAATACCGAGGATTTTTTTAGGCGGCGTTTTAGGCGCGAAAAACGGGCACCCAGCTCGGAGGGGCGCCCGTTTTTTTTCTTGTGGAAACTTGGGCCCTTTAAGTGGTAAACTTACTCTACAAATTTGGGGATTTATATGTATTTTTGAAAAGACGACTTAATAGAAATAATAAAATCACAAATGTTTGCTGTATTTTAATTCTGGAATTTCTCCGCTTCACATTTTCTCAACATTGTCTATAGCACTCAGAAAATTTTATGATTTCACTGGCAGGCTGGACAATCGGAGAGCCAGCAATGCATCTCCTGGATTATATATTTGGAAGTGTTCTGGCAACGCAAACTAGCTCCTCTTCCTTCAGTCAATGAATGTGCCTTTGGCTGTTGTACCAGTAAACTTTACTAAAATTGTAGCAGTCTTGATGCACAAGTTACAAGAAGTTAGACTCAAACCTGGGTCTCGCCTAGTCCCTGGGGATTTCCAACAATTTATATTTTATTACAAGAGGCCATTAAGGTAATTTTTCTCCAATTTGCCAGTCCATTCATCAATTCCATCTGAGAAAACCAACAGGTGAGCTGCTCCAATGTCTCCAACAGTGCTGCTCTGGACTGCTACAAGGCGGTATATGCAAGATTTGCTCATCAATGAACTCTGCAATAATTTTCTCTGGGTAGACCAATCTGTAGTCAGTTACTGGGATGTGCAGGGAAGCAGTTTGGAAGATGTGAATTCAGGTACTGCAATCCACTACCACAATGAGCTGCCTAAGATAGCACCAGCCTGGTTGACGAATACAGCCAGCTGTTTTTTCCCCCCCACAATTTCCATGTACAAAGTGACGTTGCACCAGTGAAAAAATTATTTCAGAAGTAGAATGCAATATTGTGCTAATTTTACAGGTACTGTTTGACTCAGGCTCTTGCTTATAACACACTTAATAAAAATATTGACTGTGACCAGGAATTGTGAAATAGTCAGCAGTCATACAATTCCATTCTTCTCCTAAGGTCAAAACCGACTTACATTTCAACAGTTAAAAACACGTTCCTTTAAAAATATTTTTAGAAATGAAACTGAAGTTATATTATGGAGGCTGTGAAGTCTAATGTTCACACATGTAATTTTAGTTTATTGACCATATACTTATTCTCAAAAAAAATAAAGACATTAACATTCAGCAATTAGTAAAGCAAAATATGTTTTGACCATACCGTACCTTTGGAAAATCCTAATTTTTGGGTAACTGTCCTGGCAATTTTGGATGTGGTTGCGTCACTGTACAGGTAAACCTCATCCACACTGTACCAGTCCACATGGTTGCGGCTGAGCTTTAAACTATGTATAGCTGAGACCGATAAAAATATTTCAAATATTAATAAAACACAACCTTCCATAAGGCACTGCTCTTTATAAAAGGTGACATGTAAAACAACAGTTAACTTTAAATAGTGAAAAAGTGTTAAAAATGCATGCAACCGTGATCAGGGAACATGCCAAATCTAGAGGGGTTTTTTTTAGGAAATAAATACAGACCAGAGAAAGCACTTCATGAACTGAAACATTTCCAAGTTTCTTGTAAAATAGGTTATAATTAAGTTATAAAAATTGCTTTGCCCTTCAGTAGCTTGTGGGATTGGGCAGGGGGAAAGAGAGTAGATAAACTTGTCTGAAAGACTCACTGTCAGAAACACGCAACCCCTCCATTACATACATATATATTCATACAGAGTTCAGATGGTGGATGTACCTAGAGATGGTACAGTATCAAGCAATTAGGATTAAAGTCAAACAAGTCTTTTGCATTCAGTGTTGTAATTTACAGGCAAATAATGAATACGTTGCAAGTCTTAAATTACTGAAGGCAACTCGTGCAACGGAAAGCGTGTTTTAGTACACAATGGAGCTAATTGTCCAAAACTGTCAACGCCTGTTCAGTCATTTCACAAGACCATTCACAAATTACTTCTATCCCAGAAGGACCAGCAATGTTAAGTGACCAAGCAATTATATACATTTCTTGTTGAACAGTTCATGATGTGCAGCTCTCAGTTTGTAAAATGTTCATGCTAATTCTTAAGGACCTTATTTTGTATTGCCAACTTCTACAATACTATTTACCCTTCTTACAAGATTACCGGTGGAAACATGCACTAAAAGCCAAACAGCATGTAATAATCTATTTGCCAGCCACAATTTCCTAAAAGTTGCAACTGAAGCACATAATAATGAATTTAGAGAGCAGGGTTTCTATGGGCATGGGACTGATGTGGGGTGGGAGAGGATAATTTCAAATTCAAGAACAGTCCTACTCTGGGTACCATCGCAAGTTCAGGAGGAGAGGAGGATGTAACTACTACTTGGAAAAGTTCTTCTAACCAATAGCAAAGTTGTACAGAGTAATCTATACTATACCTTGGCAACGCTTTCTTTTGTTACATGCAGTGTCTGTACTTTCCTTATATCCTCTCCATTTGAACAGAAATGGAAGGTAGAAGGGAGGGAGTTGGTAGAAAACTAACAAAGTAAAAAAAGTGAGCTTCATGGATTTTGTGATCACTACTGATCTTCAGAATGCATAGGTCTTGAAATCAAAATACATTCTAGGCTTTCCAACTAAAAGGTTTTTACATAATTAATACTACGTATTTACACCATATTGCTGCACTTATGCTGTAATTCTGAATTAATTCTTTAAAAAAAAAATTGTTTTTTTTTAAATTAAACACAAATGATCTTATTCACAAATGTAAGGGGATACAATTTGACATTTGCTTCATGGCCTATGATATCTGAATCTTTATGTCCATACTAGGGTTGTCACGTTAAGATTTTAAATGGTGCAATTTGCGGGTCACCAGCAATTGTCCAGACACTGGTTTCTTGAGAAGTTTCACAATTGTTAAAAGTCGGAGTTCCATTAGCCTCTGCTTTTTTACAATGGATTGTAGTCAGATACTTTATGATCAGCACACCAGTGGCCCAAATGTAATAGCACATCTTTAGTCATCTCCATTTCGACTTCTGTAAACAGTTTTTGCTTAAAGAAAGGCAGTGCATCAGCTTACAACTGTCTTGTCTACTGCAAAACCAGAAAAAATGATATAAATACAACTGAATTGAAAACTGTCAGTGAAAATGGTTTGGAAACAAAACATACCCAAAAGTGTTAAGGGAGATGCTTTTCTCTCCCTCACCCCCAACTTATCTGAAAAAGACAATTCAACTTTAGAGCTCATCTCTTCTCTCGACTCTGGTTATTACTGTAAGATTCCAGTACAATCAGAAGATAGGCAGTAACTTCAAAAAGAAACAAAATTCCTCTGAGCAGCATATTGGCCTAGAAATCCCGGTTGAAATCGTCCCGTGGGCGATCGACTGAAAAAGTTAAAAAGATGCGCACCTACCTGTTCCTGCTGCACCCATTAGAGATCCCAGTCTCGAGGCCTCCACTCACTGTGCATCGGAGTGCGTGCACGTCGGGACATCCGTAAGCGGGAGCTGCAGTCACATGGCTCTGGGCAGCCAATCCAGTTACAGTATTTTCTCATTCATAATAATGGGAACTCCGTAAGTAGGAGTTCCCATTATGATTGAGAAACCCGCCAACACCGAAACAAAAATAATAGAAAGAAATACACCACATATTTAAGATGACTTTAAATTAAAGTTATTTACGTCTTATTAAAAAAAAATTCTGAATTTTAAAAGTTTTTTAAGTTATGGTTTAAAATAAACTTACCTTAGTGGGCAGGGTTTTTAAACAATAAAATGTGTTTAAGTTTAATTTTACAATGTTTTTGTATGTTTTAAAACTCTTACGCCTGTAAAAGTAGGCTATGAGCCTGCTTTTATCAGGCGCAAGAGTTTTCAGGACATCCGCTGGGCAAGATATGGGTAAATACCGCAATCTTGCCCATGCGAATGTCCTGGCTGCGGAGATGCGGAGGATCTGTCAAGCTGGAGCTTGACAGATCGGAAAAGCCGGTTTTCAACGCATGCGCATTTTAAAACAGGAAGGAGAGAGAAAACAGGGAATTATAGACTGGTTTACCTGACATCGGTGGTGGGGAAAATGCTGGAATCAATTATTAAAGATGTAATAGCAGCGCATTTGGAAAGCAGTGACAGGATCGGTCCAAGTCGGCCTGGATTTATAAAAGGGAAATCATGCTTGACAAATCTTCGAGTTTTTTTTGAGGAAGTAACTAGTAGAGTGGATAAGGGAGAACCAGTGGATGTGGTGTATTTGGACTTTCAAAAGGCTTTTGACAAGGTCCCACACAAGAGATTAGTGTGCAAAATTAAGGCACATGGTATTGGGGGTAATATATTGACGTGGATAGAGAACTGGTTGGCAGACAGGAAGCAAAGAGTGGGAATAAACGTGTCCTTTTCAGAATGGCAGGCAGTGACTAGTGGGGTGCCGCAGGGTTCAGTGCTGGGACCCCAGCTATTTACAATATACATTAATGAGTTAGACGAAGGATTTGAATGTAGTATCTCCAAGTTTGCAGATGACACTAAGCTGGGTGGTAGTGCGAGCTGTAAGGAGGATGCTAGGAGGCTGCAAGGGGACTTGGACAGGGTAGGTGAATGGGCAAATGCATGGCAGATGCAGTATGTGGATAAATGTGAGGTTATCCACTTTGGTGGCAAAAACAGGAAGGCAGATTATTATCTGAATGGTGACAGATTAGTAAAAGGGGAGGTGCAACGAGACCTGGGTGTCATGGTACATCAGTCATTGAAGGTAAGCATGCAGGTCACAGTCTAAGGATAAGGGGTAAGCCATTTAGGACCGAGACGAGGAGAAATTCTTCACTCAGAGAATTGTGAACCTGTGGAATTCTCTACCACAAAAAGTTATTGAGGCCAGTTTGTTAGATATATTCAAGAGGGAGTTAGATGTGGCCCTTACGGCTAAAGGGATCAAGGGGTATGGAGAGAAAGCAGGAATGGGGTACTGAAGTTGCATGATCAGCCACGATCATATTGAATGGTGCAGGTTCAAAGGGCCGAATGGTCTACTCCTGCACCTATTTTCTATATTTCTATGTTTCTATGTGCATTGAAAATCGGCTTTTGCGATGCCTGCCCGGGTCCTTACACACTCCGTACAGACCCGGGGAGGCCAGGATCTCTAGGCCATTAAGTCCACGTAGCAGGCAACACCTCAGAACATTTTGTAGGTGTTGGAGATTATTTACCTTGCTAAGATGTTTTATTTTTCAAATGAAAACATTGGAGAAAAGTCACAGGAACTCTAAGATATCATAATACAGCTTTTCGTTTTCCTGGGCTACAACACATTTTTCACCCAAAGCAGAAGGAAAACAACCTGGCTATCTACAAGATAATGCAACTTAGTAATTATCCTTTTGGGCACCAGTAAAAAAATTCCATGTGCAGAAGTTCAGAAAGAGAACAGAAGTTTGTGAGACGGTTTCTGCAATGGTACACCATTCACAGTTGCATAAGGGAGGTCACTCAGGCTCTGTATGCAAAGAGGTGAATACATTTCATTCTCTCTTGCCAGAGAGAAACAGGCGGAGTGAGCATGCGGCTTAGTCAGGATAGCAGGCGTACACATACTGCAAGGTGCCACTGACTGCACACATGTTGCTTTGTGGGCGCCGCATGTGAACTCTGGGATGTGACAAATGGAAGGGATTCCACTCCCTCAATGTCCAGCTGGTATGCGACCATATTCAGATCATGCAAGTCAAAGTTTGGCATCCTGGCACCAGCCAGGATGCCTTCATTCTATGGCAGTCCACTGTGCCATCTCCTTATCAGCCACCATAGGGTGGTTACTAGACGCCAAGGGTTATCCGTTGATCATCTGGCTCAGGTCTTGGGTGTGCAACCCAACCATACGAGGGCAGCATGCACATAATGAAAGAAATGATGCCACACGGAATTTGATCCAGCGGACCATTGGGGTCCTTAAACACGCTTCCGCTGCCTGGACCAATCTGGAGGAGTCCTGCAGTGCTCGCCAGAGTGCATCTCAAAATTCGTTATGGTCTGCTGCATACTGCACAACTTCGCCATCATGATGGCACAGCCCTTGCCACCAGGTATACAGCAAAGAGCTGAGGAAGAGCAAGGGAAGAGGCAACCAAGATAGTTTGGCCAGGCTACACATGATCAACTGATCCAACTGCAGTACAGGTGAACATAATCCCAATTTCCCATTCACCCACAGTCCTACACCTTACCTTCCCCTCTGTTACGGACCATCACAGCGTCCTCTTGGGCACAAAGCTACAATAAAAGCCACCACAAAATACTCCAATCCAACATTATACATCAATCCATCCAATATTACATACCAAAGTCAACTAATCACCTTTGTGCATTCCCTTAGTGCCCATCTTCCATATGCCTTTGCTTGTCCGAGTGCTTAAATGCAGTGCTACACCAGTTACTACAGCATGGCTGATGGAAGGCTGCTGTCTTTCAGTGGGGGGAGACTGCAGATGGATTTAGAGGACGACCTCAAGCAGCTCTGGCCTGGCTTTAGACTGTACCACCTTGCTTGGGTGCAAGCAGTCTAAGCTGGCTGGTTGTAAGGCAACAGCAAGGGTACTGGTGGAGTGGCAGTGGTGGGAAGACGAATGCGGTTATCCTGAGAGAGGACAACAGGTTTGTGCTCCACAGAACCACTGCCACTCCCCCGGGCAGTGCCTCAGCAATCGTAGTAATTCTAGCTGGAGGATACATTGCTGGACTACTGTGACATCCTGAAAGCCCCTTTCAACACTGGCAACTGCAGCTATGATGGCAGCAGTCTGTGTTTGCGTGGCAGCAAGTTGAGCTTGCATCACTTCAGTCTGAGCTTCCACTGCAGCACTCCCAACATTGGTGACTTCTGCTTGTGCAGCAATGAACATAAAAACATAAGAATTAGGAACAGGAGTAGGCCATCTAGCCCCTCGAGCCTGCTCCGCCATTCAACAAGATCATGGCTGATCTGGCCGTGAACTCAGCTCCACTTACCCGCCCGCTCCCCAGAACCCTTAATTCCCTTATTGGTTAAAAATCTATCTATCTATCTGTGATCTGAATACATTCAATGAGCTAGCCTCAACTGCTTCCCTGGGCAGAGAATTCCACAGATTCACAACCCTCTGGGAGAAGAAATTCCTTCTCAACTCGGTTTTAAATTGGCTCTCCCGTATTTTGAGGCTGTGCCCCCTAGTTCTAGTCTCCCCGACCAGTGGAAACAACCTCTCTGCATCTATCTTGTCTATCCCTTTCATTATTTTAAATGTTTCTATAAGATCACCCCTCATCCTTCTGAACTCCAACGCGTAAAGACCCAGTCTACTCAATCTATCATCATAAGGTAACCCCCTCGTCTCTGTACCCCCTCCAAAGCTAGTATATCCTTCCTCAAGTAAGGTGATCAAAACTGCACGCAGTACTCCAGGTGCGGCCTCACCAATACCCTGTACAGTTGCATCAGGACCTCCCTGCTTTTGTACTCCATCCCTCTCGCGATGAAGGCCAACATTCCATTCGCCTTCCTGATTACCTGCTGCACCTGCAAACTAACTTTTTGGGATTCATGCACAAGGACCCCCAGGTCCCTCTGCACCGCAGCATGTTGTAATTTCTCCCCATTCAAATAATATTCCCTTTTACTGTTTTTTTTTCCCCCCCAAGGTGGATGACCTCACATTTTCCGACATTGTATTCCATCTGCCAAACCTTAGCCCATTTGCTTAACCTATCTAAATCTCTTTGCAGCCTCTCTGTGTCCTCTACACATCCTGCTTTCCCACTAATCTTTGTGTCATCTGCAAATTTTGTTACACTACACTCTGTCCCCTCTTCCAGGTCATCTATGTATATTGTAAACAGTTGTGGTCCCAGCACTGATCCCTGTGGCACACCATTAACCACCGATTTCCAACCCGAAAAGGACCCATTTATCCCGACTCTCAGCCAGCCAATTCTCTATCCATGCTAATACATTTCCTCTGACTCCGCGTACCTTTATCTTCTGCAGTAACCTTTTGTGTGGCACCTTATCGAATGCCTTTTGGAAATCTAAATACACCACATCCACCGGTACACCTTTATCCACCATGCTCGTTATATCCTTAAAGAATTCCAGTAAATTAGTTAAACATGATTTCCCCTTCATGAATCCATGTTGCGTCTGCTTGATTGCACTATTCCTATCCAGATGTCCCGCTATTTCTTCCTTAATGATAGTTTCAAGCATTTTCCCCACTACAGATGTTAAACTAACCGGCCTATAGTTACCTGCCTTTTGTCTGCCCCCTTTTTTAAACAGAGGTGTTACATTAGCTGCTTTCCAATCCGATGGTACCTCCCCAGAGTCCAGAGAATTTTGGAACTTGAGACATCGGCCATCAGACGCTGCATCATGGTTTGGATCACAAGTGTGCTAGAATGGACTCCTCCATGCGCCTTGACATTGCACAGGCTTTCTGGTAGGCCTGCCAATGCATTTCATTATGCATAGTAACAGCAGGGTGGTGCATGCTTATATCATCTGCAGCCTGTAAATCAGAAGAGATTGTGGGATGAGAGGGAAGTAGAATGTGAGAAGGAGGATTCAGTATAAGAACATAAGAAATTGGAACAGGAGTAGGCCATGCGGTCCCTCGAGCCTGCTCCGCCATTCAATAAGATCATGGCTGATCTGATCATGGACTCAGCTCCACTTCCCCGCCCGCTCCCCATAAACCCTTATTCCCTTATCGTTTAAGAAACTGTCTATTTCTGTCTCAAATTTATTTAATGTCCCAGCTTCCACAGCTCTCTGAGGCAGCGAATTCCACAGGTTTACAACCCTCTGAGAGAAGAAATTCCTCCTCATCTCTGTTTTAAACGGGCGGCCCTTTATTCTAAGATCATGCCCTCTAGTTCTCGTCTCTCCTATCAGTGGAAACATCCTCTCTGCATCCACCTTGTCAAGCCCCCTCACAATCTCATATGTTTCGATAAGATCACCTCTCATTCTTCTGAATTCCAAGGAGTAGAGGCCCAACTTACTCAACCTTTCCTCATGAGTCAACCCCCTCCTCTCTGGATCATTCTCTGAACTGCCTCCAAAGCAAGTGTATCCTTTCTTAAATATGGAAGCCAAAACTGCACGCAGTATTCCAGGTGTAGCCTCACCAATACCTTGTATAGCTGTAGCAAGACTTCCCTACTTTTATACTCTATCCCCTTTGCAATAAAGACCAAGATTCCACTGACCTTCCTGATCACTTGCTGTAACTGCATACTAACCTTTTGTGTTTCATGCACAAGTACCCCCAGGTCCCGCAGTACTGCAGCACTTTGCAATTTTTCTCCATTTAAATAATAACCTGCTCTTTGATTTTTTTTCTGCCAGAGTGCATGACCTCACACTTTCCAAAATTATACTCAATCTGCCAAATTTTTGCCCACTCACTTAGCCTGTCTATGTCCTTTTGCAAATTTTTTGTGTCCACCTCACACATTGCTTTTCCTCCCATCTTTGTATCGTCAGTAAACTTGGCTACGTTGGAGGAAGGGACAGAGAGGTGATCTTATCGAAACGTGTAAGATTATGAGGAGGCTTGACAAGGTGGATGCAGAGAGGATGTTTCCACTGATGGGGGAGACTAGAACTAGAGGGCATGATCTTAGAATAAGGGGCCGCCCATTTAAAACTGAGATGAGGAATTTCTTCTCTCAGAGGGTTGTAATTCTGTGGAACTCGCTGCCTCAGAGAGCTGTGGAAGCTGGGTCATTGAATAAATTTAAGACAGAGATGGACAGTTTCTTAACCGATAAGGGAATATGGGGTTATGAGGAGCGGGCAGGGAAGTGGACCCGAGTCCATGATCGGATCAGCCATGATCGTATTAAATGGCGGAGCAGGCTCAAGGGGCCTTATGGCCTACTCCTGTTCCTAATGTTCTTGCAGCGAAGTTTGGTGCAACACACACTTTTGAATAATTATTGGAATTAATGATTGATGCATTTTGAAAGAAAGATTTGCATTTATACAGAGCTTTTCAGGACAACTGGGTGTCCCAAAGCATTTTACAGCCAATGATGCACTTTTTAAAGTGTAGTCACTATTGTAATGTAGAAACGTGGCAGCCAATTTGCACACAGCAAACTCCCACATACAGCAATGTGATAATGGCCAGATGATTGGTTTTAGTGATGATGACGGAGGGATTAATACTGGCCAGGACACTAGAGTCAACTCCCCTGCTCTTTAATTGCTTTAATGGCTCATCTGAAAGATTTGAGTAACAAAATGTAACACATTTTGAGTAACAAAATGTGGAACAGTTATAAAAAATATTCAAAGCTCTTATTCAAAGAGCTAAATCAAATATCTGGATACATCACATGTACCAGTGATATAATTGGAATGTTTATTATGCTCATCAGCTGATATCAAGGAACCACAGCCAAATAACCTCGGCTTTATTCAGCCGTTAGTAGTTGCCGACTAAAGAGAGCAAGATATTTGTCTTTGATATTGGGCTTGTGGGTCAGTGAGTTAGCCTGATGGAATTCAGAAATGTACACCAAAAATAGCTTGGGTGCAGTGTGACAGTCAACAGTGTATTCAGCAGAACCAGTTGCAAATACTCACGAGAATCAGGCGATTTATAGAAAGGTCAGAGGAGAAGTGAAAAAGAAAATAAGAGGGGCAAAGAGAGGGTATGAGCCAACATAAAAGGTAATCCAAAAGTCTTCTATCGGCATGTACATAATAAAAGGGTTGTAGGAGGAGGGGTAGGGCCGATTCGGGACCAAAAAGGAGACCGATGTATGGAAGCAGAGGGCATGGCTGAGGTACTAAATGAGCACTTTGCAACTGTCTCCACCAAAAAAGGGGATGCTACCACAGATAGTGAAGGAGGAGGCAGTGGTGACACTTGATAGGATGAAAATTGATAGATAAATCACCAGGAGCAGATGGGATGCATCCTAGGATGCTGAGGGAATTGAGGGTGGAAATTGTGGAAGTACTAGCCATAATATTCCAATCCTCCATAGATACTGGGATGGTGCCAGAGTACTGGAGAATTGCAAATGTTACACCATTGTTCAAAAAAGTGTGTAAAGATAAACCCAGCAACTACGGGCTTAAAATTGGCCCACCCCTTTTTTCGGCGCACTCACCAGAGATGCACCGATTTTGTGGGCTGAAAAGGGCGGCAAAAAACGTCCCCCAATTCTGGCCACTGTGTTGCCTCTCCCGAGGCTTGGCGCGGCGTGGCCAGTCGATGGGGGGGGGGCTAGAAACAGTGCCAGCAGTTCTCCACATGCGCATTGGAGTGTGCGCGCATGGGCAGTAGCTCCTGCCCCAACCCTCTGTGTGCATGCTGCAGCGTGGGACCAGATGCATCCCGCCCCATCCCAGGCCAAGTGGCCTCCCACACAGGTCGGCCCTCTGCCTTCCCAGGCTAGAAGGCCACAACAAACAGGTTAGTGTGGGGCCCAAGCCGGGGATGGGGGGAGTTTTGATCCCGGGTGGGGGCCTGTGGGAGTTTTGATCTCCGGGGAGCAGGGGGGGGGGGGTGGTAATTCCAAACCGCAGGGTGGGTTCGATCACCGACCTCATGGGGGTAGGGGGGGGTTCCAATTCAGTGGGCAGTCCGATTCCCGTCCTCTAGGGAAGATCTGATCCCCAGATATGTCCGCTCTCTGACCCCAGGTGCTGTTCTGATCCTGGAGGATCTGATCCCCGACTCCGGGAGGTAGGGTTGTTTGTAAGGGTCGGGCTGATGGTGCGTGAGCTTAGGCGGCTGGGAGAACACAAGAATTACAAGCAGGAGGTACCTCTATTTTTTATTTGGATATTTTGAAAAAATTATGTAAATATGTTTTGTCTCTTTACTTCTTTTATTTTTGTAGTTTAAGCTTCCATGAATGTTTCTGTTGTATAGTAAATTAACTTTACGAAGTTTGTCATATGATGTCCTGTATAGCTGTTTGATCCTATTCACATTCTTTAGTCAAGTCATTAAGTTCTGCTGGTCTCCGATGTACCTACCTTCGCAAGGGTTTTCTGTGCGGCCACAAGTAGCCACATACTCTGGCCTAAGTTAGTCTGGAGTAACTATTAACTGTCCAAAGTGACCTAAATGGCCAAAACGGGCGTAGGTGGCTGGCAACGCCCCCTTTTGAAAAAAACTAAACTAAAAAAATCCTAACTAACTCACATACACTGGTGCAAATTGAATGTGCAAAATTAGGATTTTTAAGATACTCCAGAAAAATTAACTTGCTCCAAAAAAAAACGGAGCAACTCCTGGGCAATTTTGAGCCCTATAGGCCTGTGAGTTTAACCTCGGTAGTGGGGAAGCTTTTAGAAACAGTGATCAGGGACAAAATCACTTGGATAGATGTGGATTAATTAAGAAAAGCCAGCATGGATTTGTTAAAGGCAAATCATGTTTAACCAACTTGCTCAAGTTTTTTGATGAGGTAAGATAGGGTTGATGAGGGTAATGCGGTTGACCGTGTACTTGGATTCCCAAAAGGCATTCGACAAAGTGCCACGCTTGTCAAAAAAGTTGAAGCCCATGGAATAAAAGGGACAGTGGCAACATGGATACGAAATTAGCTAAGTGACAGGAAACAGAGAGTAATGGTGAATGGTTGTTTTTCGGAATGGAGGAACGTATACAGTGGTGTTCCTCAGGGTTCAATTCTGACATCACTGCTTTTCTTGATATATATTAATGACTTAGACATGGGTGTACAGGGCACAATTTCAAAATTTGCAGATGACACAAAACTTGGAAGTATAGTGAACAGTGAGGAGGAGAGTGATAAGACTTCAGGAAGCCATAGACAGGCTGGTGAAATGGGCGTGCAGATGCAATTTAATGCAGAAAAGTGTGAAGTGATACATTATGATAAAAAAGAATGAGGAAAGGACATATAAACAAAATGGTATAATCCTAAAGGGGGTGCACGAACAGAGAGATCTGAGGATATGTGCGCATAAATCGTTGAAGATGTCAGGGCAGGTTGACAAAGCAGTTAAAAAGGCTTACGGTATCCTGGGCTTCATAGAGGTATAGGGGTGGATTTTCCGGTCCTTTGTGCCCCGTTTTCCACCCCGGAGTGGCGGCAGTGAGGTCTTCTGGGCGGGTAGTCAGCCAGCCTCCAGCACCCCGCGGGGGTTTTCGGGGCCGGTTTTGCAATGGTGCGGAGTAGCACTGCCCGGAAGAGCTGCGCTGGTGTGCAACACCCCTGGTTGCAACACCATTGCGCTTTTTAACTCTCACCTGACCCGTACACCCCGAAGCGCGTCCCGCAGTGAACGCCTAGGAAATCGGGTGATCCAACTATACCGACTGCAGAGACGTAAGTAATGCAGTCCTAAGGTAAGTGTGATTGGTTTTTATTTTACATTTATTTGGGGCAATTTATGTTGTGGCGGCCCTCCAATTCTGGGCACCACACTTTAGGAAGAATGTGAAGGCCTTAGAGAAGGTGTAGAAAAGATTGACAAGAATGATTTCAGGAATGAGGGACTTCAGTTACGTTGATAGAATGGAGAAGCTGAGGTTGTTCTCCTTGGAGCAGAGAAGATTGAGAGGAGATTTGATAGAGGTGTTCAAAATCATGAGGGGTCTGGATAGGGTAGATAGAGAGAAACTGTTCCCATCGGGGGAAGGGTCGAAAACCAGAGGGCACAGATTGAAGATGATTGGAAGAACCAGAGGCGCCGCAAGAAAAAAAAAGGTTACGCAGCGAGTGGTTGGGTTCTGGAATGCACTGCCTGAAAGGGTGGTGGAGGCAGACTCAATCTTACCTTTCAAAAAGGAGTAGAATAAGTATCTGAAGGAAAAGAAAATTGCAGGGGTATGGGGAAAAGGCAGGGGAGTGGGATTAGCCGAGAGTCGGCACGGGCTCGACAGGTCGAATGGCCTTCTTCTGTGCTGTAACCATTCTATGATTCAGTTGTGATCTGCTGCATGATTAAGATCAACAGAAACAGTAAGATGTGTTGTACTGAATATTTGCATACCAACGCCCTGCAATTAAGAGTTGTGACACGTTTTGTGCTCAAGATTCTTCACTTGGTATTACTTTTTCTTACCTCAGTTACTTACGTCCTTCCAAATTTTCATCCCTAGCACTTGAAAGCGCCAATTCATGCTGAAGTATAATTCCACTAATGTTTCCTACACGCCAATACCTCAACCAAGTGTTCAGTCTTCGTGTGAGCCTAGACGAGAATTACAGCTGACCCCTTTCTAAACCCAGGAACACCGAGGCTAATTGAAGTGTCCCTACCACATCAGCAGAGATCAAGTAATCCAGCACGCAGTGGGAGTGAACCTGGGCCTTTTCTGTCTGTATGCTTCAGGTCCACATTGGATAGTGCACTTGGCAAGAAATAATACAAATTTTTAACTCTTAAAACAAGGCTGCTTTTTTCCATATAGGGTCTTCAATTTTCCAAGGCAATGGCCACTCTTTAAAAATACTTTTCAACCTGGGTTATATATCAGGAGGTTTGATCAAAGCTAAATCTACTCACATATATAAAAAAGGTTAAACAATCAGCATGTTTTAAACTGTAAAAATCGTAACCCAATTAACATTTTGGGTTTTGTTTAAAAGCCAAAATTCTGTGCAAATGTGTAAAACAAATTTAACAGACGATGTGTGACATCATGGAGGATTATCTAGAATACTTTAAAAAGAACCAGCAATGGTATCCTCCCTGGCCACTCGTGCTAAAAACTGCAAGATGCCGGATTTCAAAAATTACACAGTAGTAGCAGGACCTGGAAAGCCAAGCTATTAAAAAGATTATATACAAGCAGCCCTATAATAATCTAAATTAAGGCTATTGCTGTGCTGATCATTTGAAATTCCTTTTTATTCAGATGAATAGAAGTTAAATAAATGGTGACAACCCTAGTCTTCTGCAATAAAAATACTTTTATCCATAAATCCTGGACATTATCTTCCGTCTCCAATTACAGACAAATCCCCCTCCCATCTTTAAAAGATAGTCGACGGTGTAGGCAGGCAACGTTTGCATGCAAACAGCTGAGCAAAAATGAATGAAGCATTTATATAAAGCACAATTTCACCAACTATCATGCATAGCTATTGGCAATTTTTAAAAAGCTGATTTGGTTCATGCTGGATCCATCTTGTATGTAAGCATATTTCTTCAATTATATGGACCTGTTACTATTTAATCCATATCATGCTGCATGTGTAAAACAAAGTAACATTGCATAGCAATAATGCTACCTTGCACTCCCAGAGATGCTCAAAGGATATACAGCCCAGAAACTGACAGGCACAACAATGCAACTTGTATTTACATAGCACCTTTGGTGCGGTAAAACGTCCCAGGGTACTTCACAGGAGCAATTATCGAGCTACATTTGACACCAAGCCACATAAGGAGATGTTGGGACAGGTGATCAAAAGCTTGGTCATAGAGGTAGATTTTGAGGAGCGCCTTACGAGAGGAGGGAGAGCTAGAGCGGTTTGGGGAAGGATTTCCAGAGCTTGGAGCCTCGATGGCTGAGGGCACAGCCGCCAATGGCAGAGCAACAGGAGTCGGGGATGCATGGGAGGCCAGTTGGAGGAGCGCAGAGATCTCGGAGGGTTGTGGGGATGGAGGAGGTTGCAGAATTTGGAAAGAGCGGGGCATGGAAGGATTTGAAAACAAAGCAAGAGAATTTTAAATTCTAGGTGTTGCCAGACTGGGAGCCAATGTGAGTCAGCAAGCACGGGGGTGATGGGTGAACGGGACTTGGTGCGAGTTAGCACACGGGCAGCAGAGTTTACTATAAATTCAGAACAGATTTATTACAGCCATTGCTCAAAAAAAACTTCTCCTTTAGAAGGGCCTATTTTCCTATTTCATAGTCAGTTATTTATGAGACCAGGAGGTGCAGTGGGTTCACACACTATTACATAAGAAATAGGAACAGGAATAGGCCATACGGCCCCTCTAGCCTGCTCTGCCATTCAATAAGATCATGGCTGATCTGATCATGGACTCAGATCCACATTCCTGCCCGCTCCCCATAACCCTGATCCCCTTATCGTTTAAGAAACTGTCTATTTCTGTTTTGAATTTATTCAATATCCCAGCTTCCACAGCTGAGGCAGCGAATTCCACAGATTTACAACCCTCAGAGAAGAAATTCCTCCATCTCAGTTTTAAACGGGCGGCCCGTTATTCTAAGATCGTGCCCTCTTGTTCTAAGATCTTGCTCTCCCCATCAGTGAAAACATCCTCTCTGCATCCACCTTGTCAAGCCCCCTCATAATCTTATATGTTTCGATAAGATCACCTCTCATTCTTCTGAATTCCAATGAGTAGAGGCCCAACCTACTCAACCTTTCCTCATAAGTCAACCCCCTCATCTCCGGAATCAACCGAGTAAACCTTCTCTGAACTGCCTCCAAAGTATATCCTTTCATAAATATGGAAACCAAAACTGCACGCAGTATTCCAGGTGTGGCCTCACCAATACCCTGTATAGCTGTAGCAAGACTTCCTTGCTTTTATACTCCATTCCCTTTGCAACAAAGGCCAAGGTTCTATTGGCCTTCCTGATCACTTGCTGTACCTGCATACTATCTTTTTGTGTTTCATGCACAAGTACCCCCAGGTTCTGCAGTACTGCAGCAATTTGGCATAAAAAATCAAAGAGCAAGTTATTATTTAAATGGAGATTGCAAAGTGCATGACCTCACACTTTCCAACATTATACTCCATCTGCCAAATTTTTGCCCACTCACTTAGCCTGTCTATGTCCTTTTGCAGATGTTTTGTGTCCTCCTCACATATTGCTTTTCCTCCCATCTTTGTATTGTCTGCAAACTTGGCTACGTTACACTCAGTCTCTTCTTCCAAGTCGTTAATATAGATTGTAAATAGTTGGGGTCCCAGCACTGATCCCTGCAGCACCCCACTAGTTACTGGTTGCCAACTAGAGAATGAACCATTTATCCTGACTCTCTGTTTTCTGTCAGCCAATCCTCTATCCATGCTAATATATTACCTCCAACCCTGTGAACGTTTAGTTTGTGCAGTAACCTTTTATGTGGCACCTTGTCAAATGCCTTCTGGAAGTCCAAATACACCACATCTACTGGTTCTCCTTTATCCACCCTGTTCGTTACATCCTCAAAGAATTCCAGCAAATTTGTCAAACATGACTTCCCCTTCATAAATCCATGCCGACTCTGCCCGACCGAATTTTGCTTTCAGCTAACTATAGTTAGTATCCAGCCTAGAATGATGAGCTGAAAATCTTCTCTCTCTTTCTATTGTTTGTAAGAGTCCAAAAGTGAGAACGGTTTCTGCAGACTCAACCAATTGCTAATGGATACAGATCGTCAATTAAAGTACCTGGCAATTTTAAGGTAATTGGCAAAAGAACCAGAGGCAAAAGGAGGAGATTCTTTTTACGCAGCGAGTTGTGATCAGGAATGCACTGCCGGGAAGCAGATTCAATTGTAACTTTCAAAAGTGAACTGGATAAATACTTGAAGGGGATAAATTTGCATGGCTATAGGGAAAGGTCAGGGGGAATGAGGCTAATTGGATAGCTCATTTCCATTTGAGTTACCACAGTAACGTTAATGATCACACTGTTTGAAATATCAAAACTAAAACACCAGGGGCTAGAAATTCGCGGGGATACTGCCCCTCACGAGAGTCAGAACAGGGGCGCTAAAGGGTTGGTAGCCATGAATGTCGGCATTCGTGCCGCTCGGCAATTTCAGTGTGCTGGTTCCGGCGGCGCAAAGGAGTATCGCCCGGGTGTACAACGCCCCTGGTATCGACCTGCTTTTTCAGTATTTGTTTTGTGCTGAACCTGTAGCTACCGGTAGTGACACCGCCAGAGAAAGCAGAGCTGTCCTGGCGGCGGTGGGAAGGAATGTTTTTTGTTCTGATTTTTTTTGTACTTGCAGGGAGGCCTCTCATAGGGTGCTATGAAGCTGGCTCTTTGGCTCCATATCATCATCATCATAGGCGGTCCCTCGAACGAGGATGATTTGCTTCCACACCAAAAGGGATGAGTGTGAAGATATTTCAATGAAGGACCCGATATTCCAGTCCTGAACACCAGGGGTGGAAGATGCCTGTGCGTGGATTTTTTTTAACGTGTGGTGACCGTTGCACATCAGCCACCACACAGGCTTGACAGAGCTAGGCCTTTATCCAGTGGCAAGCATTAACTAGGACGACTGGAGACCTGCTCTGCTGCACGGACCGAGTGGGCACACATATCACAGTGTGGGCTGGTCCATGCTGCCCGTGGGCCCTCAGCTCTTCTGGGCCCCGTATCCCCATTTGTCGCACCTCTGCCACGATCTCGCACCGCTTCTTCGCCACACCTCCGTCACAATCTCTCACTGCTCCTCCACCACGATCGCTCACCGCACCAAACATTTGCCGCACCTCCGCCACGATCACTCGTCGAATCTCAGCCACCGCTCTTCCACGTCGATCATCCGCTACATTTCTGTCTCGATCTCTCACCGCTTCTCCGCCTCAACCTCCGTCATGATCTCTCGCCGCTCGTCCGCCCTGACCTTCCCACTCCTCTGCTGTACTTGGGCCCCGCATATTCAATTGTTCACCTGGCCTAGCACCCCAAGATAAGTGTGGAACGCCTCCCAAAGCACTCCACTCCACTGTCAGTGCGCAGCTGCTGATGCAAACCATTTCCCGCCATTAAATTTATCCACCACCCTACATTAACACCTCAAAAAACCATCTACCTAATTTCCAGCCCCAGATATTTTCCATCTCGTTATTCCCCTTCTCCATACCATTCTGGAGCTGAACAGGTAGGGAATCAACTAGCTCCTAGGGCTCTGCTCTAATCACTTAGGATCTTACGTAAAGGTGGGAGTTCTTGCATCTAGTCTTTGAAACTGGAGATTAACATTAGGCCAATTTAAGATGATTGATGTGTATCTGATAATTTAACCAAGGACACTGCCACTTCATACAATAGGCAGGTCCTGGCACAATAGCTTGGGCAGCCTTAATGTCAGCAAGCACAGGAAGAATGAAGGGGAGCTGGATAGTTGGGAGCTGGGTACAAGGACACTGAGTAAACAAGTGGACTGTATTAAGCTCAGCAAACAATAACGTAGGGTAGCTTCACCTGATAAACATTCCTATTGTACGCTGCCGACTATTGAAATGACAGGTACCAGCATAATTATTGTATCTAAATAATGATAGTGTAAAATGGGGAAGGGTGGGAGAATGAGAAAGGGGAGCTAGGCTTATTCCTGATTCAACCACTGTTTCATTCCTGTAAATATTATATCAGTGAAATAGGGTCAAGCTATAGTTAGTGGACTGAGAAGTCACCAATTGCACTGATGGAATATATTAAACTGCACATACAGTATTTTCAAACATTGGTTGTAGGGCTGAAGAAAGTTACAGAAATAAGGAGGGTTAGGATCTTAAAGAAATTTGATTCTGAGAATAGGAATGTTAAATTGGTGGTTTTTGAGGACTGTGAACCAATGTAGGTAAGTGAGCACAAGGGTGATGGGTGAGTGGGACTTGTGGGGTTAGGATATGGACAGCAGAATTTTGCATAAGCTGAAGATTATGGAGGATGAAAGATGCAAGGTCAGCCAGAAAAGCATTGGGAGTGGTTGAGTGTGGAGGCAACAAAAGCATGGATGAGGGTTTTAGCAGCAGATAAATAAAAAGGCAAATTATTTAAATTGAGGGAGATTACAAAATGCTGCAGTACAGAGGGAGCTGGGGGTCCTTGTGTATGAAACACAAATAGTTAGTATGCAGGTACAGCAAGTGATCAGGAAGGCAAATGGAATGTTGGCCTTTATTGCAAGGGGGATGGAGTATAAAAGCAGGGAAGTCCTGCTACAACTGTACAGGGTATTGGTGAGACCTCATCTAGAGTACTGCAAACAGTTTTGGTCTCCTTATTTAAGGAGGGATATACTTGCATTGGCAGCATTTCAGAGAAGGTTCACTAGGCTGATTCCGGAGATGAAGGGGTTGACTTATGAAGAAAGGTTGAGCCTATACTCATTGGCGTTTAGAAGAATGAGAGGTGATCTTATTGAAACATAGAAGGTACTGAGGGGGCTCGACAAGGTAGATGCAGAGAGGATGTTTCCACTCGCAGGGGAATCTCGAACTGTTGGGCACCAAGGGCACTGATTGGTCACATTTAATATATTCTTTCTCAAAGGTTATAAAGCCATCTTTGATCTTCATTTTGTTTGCAGAATTTAAAAAAAATTACACGCCCCTGTATAAGTAATACTGAGGGAGGAGGTTTTTTTTCAAAAAATGGTTTAATTATACATATGTTAAAGTCATTAAAAACTAACAGTATCTGACTTGGAAATCTTTCACATTAAGACGAGTGCTTCAGTTAAAAAGAGTGTTAAATTATTAAAACAACACAGAAGTTAAGCATTGGCATTTGTGATGCAATCTCAAATCCAGCTTTTTAAGTGGGTGGGTGGGGCTTTTGGTCTATGCAAAATTTAACGAGCTCCCATCTTACCAATTTTCTAAACACAAAATCAGAATCCAATAAGGATTCACTTTGAAAAATGTACTTAAATTAAAATAGCTTCCGGAGGTCACTAATTAAAAAGGCTCCAAGTCTGCGACAGAAGATACCGCATAAGTTTGGTAGAAAACCCAACATATAAAACTCTTTCTGATTTTCACCAAATTTCACAAGGGATTTTGAGATGACAAGTTAGGATTCAAGTATGATGTGAACATCCATTTCAATGCACAGTTGAGTTGATTCATAACATTCCAGTTCACAAAAAGAATCCAAAAAAGGATTTTCCAGTTTAAAGCAAAGGCAAAAAGAAATTTAGAAGTTGGTGCATCATTTCTTGAGATGCAAAAATAGAACAAGTTGATAGTTTGAAATGGGCCCTTTTGAAATTAAATCTGTGTTTGAATGAAATTCAATGAAAACTTATTGAATGAAAGACTAATTTGTCCGACTCCTTTTCCCAGATTCTTTTTTAATGTAGTTATAAAGCTGATAAACTGAAGAACCCCTTTTCATCAGAACTGAAAGGTCATCAACCTATAATGCTAACTCTGTTTCTCTCTCCATAGATGGTGTCTAACCTGCTGAGTATTTCCCGCATTTTCTGTTGAATGTTTTACTTAGTGGAGAATGAAACATCATACGAATCAAACTGAACATCATCTTGCATAATGTTAACAGTCCAGATTTGGAGAAATTGAAGGAATTCACATGCATAAGTCAGGGAGACCAGTCCAGAACGAGGGAGAGTTAATTGTTACACTCCTGCTATTACCACACTAGCCGAGGGCCCAGGGGCAGCACGGGCCAGCCCACACTGTGATATGTGTGTGCACTAGGTCCGTGCAGCAGAGCAGGGCTCCAGTCGTCCTGGTTAACCCTTGCCACTGGATAAAGGCCTAACTTTGTCAAACCTGTGTAGTGGCTGGTGTGCAATGGTCACCGCACGTTAAAAAAATCCACGCACAGGCATCCTTTCATCCCCTCAATTGGAGTTCAGGGCTGGAACATCAGATCCTTCATTGAACCATCTATCTGTGAACTCATGTGGAAGCAAGTCATCCTCGTTCGAGGGACCACCTATGATGATGAGTAGATATAGAGCAGTGGAAGACAACTTCTATAAGAAGCAGGCAACCAGACTACTTACAGGAGCGACTGACAGCACTGAACCAGAGTAGAAGTCTGCGGCAGACCTGTATTCGTAAATATACTCAAAGATCACAATTATTTGTGATCATATTCCTTTTTAAATAGGGTGCTGATGGCAAGACTCTGGTAAACCAGTGGTGTGATTTTGTTTTAAAAACTCTTCATTAGTTTCACATTTTTAGAATTGTTATTGCAATATTATTGCAAACTTTCTATATTTTCAAACATTGCTCTTAAAACTAAATGTGTGAATCAACTGGGGCCAGCTAAATTACTGGCTCAGCACTGACAAAGGTGCCTGGAAGTATGTGACCCATTTGTCTGCTTGGGTGGGAAAGAAGTAAAACAAAATTAGACAGGAAGTCAGAGAATACAAGTTGTAATTTTTTTTTCTAATCCTTGAAAAATGTTTTCCTGGA
The DNA here is from genome assembly GCF_044704955.1 of Pristiophorus japonicus. NCBI lineage: Eukaryota > Metazoa > Chordata > Chondrichthyes > Pristiophoridae > Pristiophorus > Pristiophorus japonicus. Next base: position 239,500,012 of record NC_091980.1, on the reverse strand, counting down.
TAGTTACCAAAATATGGGTGCCAAGAAATGCTATTTTATTCTATTTGTATCTGTTAATTTAACATGTTATTTAAAATATTGCTAAAAAATAAAATAATCCTCTTTCATTACAGTTATTGGATTTGAGAGAGCCACAAGTCACATTTATTGCCCTGCAAAGCTTTTAATGCCTTACATAAAACACACTAACATCTAACTTCATAGTACATTCAGCAAATGTCAGGGCTGCAGCTCACAAACATGAAATTAGAAATATTATAGTACATACAATGAACAGCTATTGTGTATTCAAATAATAAACAAGGCTGAAAAATTCCAGCCTTTATTTCAGAAAGAGTGGATTGTGAAACTGGAATTAGGATTACAGGCTTTCTTTGTCTTACCGTCTTTACTATCCATAGATTTAGCTACTTCCAGTTCAAATGCATCCTGCATCTGTTGACCCCGAAAACGCTTTAGGTGTTCAGCTTCAATCAGATCACTGTCTTCCTCCTCCAAAGGTTGCCACGTACCATCAATAAACCACTGGCCACGCATGACTAAAATCTTATCAGACTCTGCAAAGTCAAAGACAATACAAGCATAGTTAATTACAGAAAGCAAAATCTGGCATGCTGCAAAATTACTAAACTTTTATTTTCTTAAATATATTAGTAGAACAAGCACCAAAATACTGCAGCTGTTTTCACTACAGATGCTGCATGCCCTGCTGGATGTTTTCAAGATTTTCTGTTTTTGTTTCATACTACTGGGATAATGGAATGGGGAAAGAGAGAAAGGAGAGGGACACAAGGAATAATCTGCAACCAGATTGTACTGTACAGGATGTTAAAAACAAGACACAGACTGAACAAGTAATGCTTATTTTTACTCATTTCATTATTTCTCAGAGTTCACTGTTGGGAAGAAAGCTTTCTCTATCTGCAGGAAGCAAGAGTCTTAAATGAAATCAGTTTGCACAGTTCCAATCGACATGAATCTAGTTGCTAACCTCAGATAAGCTAGAGATAGCCGACATAGGAGATGAAAAATGTTACCAGCACAGTTGGAGGTACTCTTCTCTAGGTGAGGCTGACATATTGGTGGGGCAGTGATTGGAGCTTTATTCAGCATGTTACACAAGAACATAAGAATTAGGCAGGAGTAGGCTATTTGGCCTCTCGAGCCTGCTCCGCCATTTAATAAGATCATGGCTAATATCATCATGGACTCAGCTCCACTTCCCTGCCCGCTCCCCATAACACTTTATTCCCTTATCGCTCAAAAATCTGTCTATCTCTGCCTTAAATATATTCAATAACCCAGCCTCCATAGCTCACTGGGGCAGAGACTTATTCTGAGACTATGCCCCCTAGTTTTGGTTTCCCCATTAAGTGGAAATATTCTCTGCATCCACCTTGTCTAGCCCCCTCATTATCTGAGATGTTTCGATAAGATCACCTCTCATTCTTCCGAATTCCAATGAATATGGGCCCAAACTACCTTCATGTCAACCCCCTCATCTCCGGAATCAATCTAGTGAACCTTCTCTGAACAGACTCTAATGCAAGTATATCCTTCCTTAAATACGGAGACAGCAGGTGTGGCTTCACAAATACCCTATAGAGTTGTAGCAGGACTATTCCCCTTGCAATAAAGGCCAACATTCCATTTGCCTTCCTGATTACTTGCTGTATCTGCATACTAACCTTTTGTGTTTCATGCACAAGGACCCCCAGTACTGTAGCCACTTTGCAATTTTTCTCCATTTTAATTATAATTTGCTTTACTATTTTTTCTGCCAAAGTGGATAACCTCACATTTTCCCACATTATACTCCTTCTGCCAAATTTTTGCCCATTCACTTAGCCTGTCTATATCCCTTTGCAGATTTCTTGTATCCTCCTCACAATTTGATCTCCCACCCATCTTTGTATCAGCAAACTTAAATGAAGGGGCCGAGTGTAATGTAGCCATGACATTAATGTAGATTATAAATAGTTGAGGCCCCAGCACCGATCCCTGCAGCACCCCACTCGTTACTGTTTGCCAACCGGAAAATGACCCATTTATCCCAACTCTCTGTTTTCTGTTAGTTAGCCAATCCTCTATCCATGCTAATATATAGAAACATAGAATCATAGAAAATAGGTGCAAGAGTAGGCCATTCAGCCCTTCGACCCTGCACCACCTTTCAATAAGATCATGGCTGATCATTCACCTCAGTACCCCTTTCCTGCTTTCTCTCCATACCCCTTGATCCCTTTAGCCGTAAGGGCCATATCTAACTCCCTCTTGAATATATCCAATGAACTGCGGTAGGAAATTCCACAGGTTAACAACTCTCAGTGAAGAAGCTTCTCTTCATCTCAGTCCTAAATGGCTTACCCCTTATCCTTAGACTATGTCCCCTGGTTCTGGACTTCCCCAACATCGGGAACATTCTTCCTGCATCTAACCTGTCCAGTCCCGTCAGAATTTTATATGTTTCTATGAGATCCCCCCTCATCCTTCTAAACTCCAGTGAATACAGGCCCAGTCGATCCAGTCTCTCCTCATGTCAGTCCTGCCACCCCGGGAATCAGTCTGGTGAACTTTCGTTGCACTCCCTCAATCGCAAGAACATCCTTCCTCAGATTAGGAGACTAAAACTGTACACAATATTCCAGGTGTGGCCTCACTAAGGCCCTGTACAACTGCAGTAAGACCTCCCTGCTCCTATACTCAAATCCCCTAGCTATGAAGGCCAACATACCATTTGCCTTCTTCACCGCCTGCTGTCACTTGGTAGTCTGTCATATCCAACAAAGACGTTAATGCGCTAATCATCAATGGCATGTGTCTTCAAGTGGCTGTATAGGCCAATTCTGGATGCACATAGTCTCTTGCACGTCGGACAAGGGAAGTTTGATGTGCCTGATGCTGACAGTACTGCCACCTGATGTCGTCTATCTCTAGTGTCCCACAGGCATTGACATCGGCTTTCTTCGAAGGTCTGGCAGGCAGTCCTCGTGAGGGTTCGCCACTGGATTTTATTAACTGCTGTATTCTCGAGGTCCTTTGGTCGGATGCCACAGTACTGGAGGTTAGCCTTGATGCAATCTTTGTAGCGCTTGCGGGGGGGGCCCCTGTGTCTTCAACCTTCACAGACCTCACCGTGAAGAAGCTGACGAGGGATCCTGGACTCATCCATGCGGATGACATGTCCAGTCCACCGGAACTGGGCTTGCATGATCATCACCTCGATGCTAGTTGATTGTGCTCTCTCCAGAACCTCAAAGTTTGACACCTGGTCTTGCCAGCGTATGTGGAGTATAGATCTGAGACTGCGCATATGGAAAGCTTCCAACTTTTTGATGTGACTCCTTTAGGGTGTCCAGGTCTCACATCCATAAAGGAGAGATGAGAGAACGACTGCTCTATACACCAACATTTTAGTTGACAGTTAGATGTGGTGGTGACTCAACACCTTAGTGCGTCAGCGACCAAGTGCCTGGCTGGCTTTACAGATCCTTGCATCAATTTCCTTGTAGAAGGACCCATCACTTGATATGGTGCTGCCAAGGTACTTGAAACTGTCCACTGACTTTAGTTGTATACTGCCGATGAAGACTGTGGGAGCAGGTGCTGTGGTGCCAGGGGCAGGCTAGTAGAGAACCTCATTTTTACTAAGGCTGATGGTTAGTCCAAACAATTCTGTTGCCTCAGCAAATTTGCTGAGTATGAATTGTAGGTCACTTTCCTTGTGTGCCATAAGGGCGCAGTCGTCAGCAAAAAGTGCCTCTAGGATGAGTCGTTTCCGTACCTTGGTCTTTGCGGCAAGGCGGTGGAGGTCGAACAGTGAACCAGCTAATCGATATTTCAGGTAAGCCCCAAACTCCAAGTCTTTTATGGCATAGTTCAAGACACAGGTAAAGAATAAGTTGAACAGAACTCGAGTGAGTACACAACCTTGTTTCACTCCATTTGAGATGGCAAATGGGGGCCGTGGTTGTGCCGTCTGAGAGCACTTCACCTGTCATGTTGTCATGAACAGCTCGATGATGTGGACAAACTTCCTTGGGCACCCAAGTTTCGTCAAGTTTGACCACAGCGCTGCTCTGTTGACAGTATCAAAGGCCTTGGTGAGGTCAATAAATACATGCCTGCCATTCTGAAAAATACCCATTTATCCCGACTCTCTGCTTCCTGTCTGCCAACCAGTTCTCTATCCACGTCAGTATATTACCCCCAAATCCATGTGCTTTAATTTTGCACACCAATCTCTTGTGTGGGACCTTGTCAAAAGCCTTTTGAAAGTCCAAACACACCACATCCACTGGTTCTCCCTTGTCCACTCTACCAGTTACATCCTCAAAAAATTCTAGAAGATTTGTCAAGCAGGATTTCCCTTTCATAAATCCATGCTGACTTGGACCGATCCAGTCACTGTTTTCCAAATGTGCTACTATTTCATCTTTAATAATTGATTCCAACATTTTCCCTACTACTGATGTCAGGCTAACCGGTCTATAATTACCCGCCTTCTCTCCCTCCCTTCTTAAAAAGTGGTGTTACATTAGCTACCCTCCAGTCCATAGGAACTGATCCAGAGTCGATAGACTGTTGGAAAATGATCACCAATGCATCCACTATTTCTAGGGCCACTTCCTTAAGTACTCTGGGATGCAGACTATTAGGCCCCGGGGATTTATCGACCTTCAATCCCATCAATTTACCACCTAATAAGGATTTCCTTCAGTTCCTCCCTCTCACTAGACCCTCGGTCCCTTAGTATTTCCGGAGGGTTATTTGTGTCTTCCTTCGTGAAGACAGAACCAAAGTATTTGTTTAACTGGTCCGCCTTTTTTTTGTTCCCCATTATAAATTCACCTGAATCTGACTGCAAAGGACCTACATTTGTCTTCACTAATCTTTTTCTCTTCACATATCTACAGAAGCTTTTGCAGTCAGTTTTTATGTTCCCAGCAAGCTTCCTCTCATACGCTATTTTCCCCCTCCTAATTAAACCCTTTGTCCTCCTCTACTGTATTACAAAATTCTCCCAGTCCTCAGGTTTGCTGCTTTTTCTGACCAATTTATATGCCTCTTCCTTGGATTTAACACTATCCTTAATTTCCTGTTAGCCACGGTTGAGCCACCTTCCCAGTTTTATTTTTACTCCAGATAGGGATGTACAATTGTTGAAGTTCATCCATGTGATCTTTAACTGTTTGCCATTGCCTATCCACCGTCAACCCTTTAAGTATCACTTGCCAGTCTATTCTAGCCAATTCACGTCTCATACCATTGAAGTTACCTTTCCTTAAGTACAGGACCCTCTGAATTAACTGTGTCACTCTCCATCTTAATAAAGAATTCTACCATATTATGGTCACTCTTCCCCCAGGGGCCTCGCACATCAAGATTGCTAATTAGTCCTTTCTCATTACACGTCACCCAGTCTAGGATGGCCAGCCCTCCAGTTGGCTCCTCGACATATTGGTCTAGAAAACCACCCCCAATACATTCTAGGAAATCCTCCTCCACCGCATTGCTATCAGTTTGGTTAGCCCAATCAATATGTAGATTAAAGTCGCCCATGATAACTGCTCTACCTTTATTGCACGCATCCCTAATTTCTTGTTTGATGCTGTCCCCAATCTCACTACTACTGTTTGGTGGTCTGTACACAACTCCCACTAGTGTTTTCTGCCTTTTAGTATTCCATACCTCCACCCATACCTCCACCCATACCAATTCCACATCATTCAAGCTAATGTCCTTCCTTACTATTGCATTAATTTCCTCTTTAACCAGCAACGCCACCCCACCTCCTTTTCCTTTCTGTCTATCCTTCCTACATGTTGAATACCCCTGGATATTGAGTTCCCAGCCTTGGTCACCTTGCAGCCATGTCTCTGTGATGCCAATTACATCATATCCATTAACTGCGCAGTTAATTCGTCCACCTTATTGCGAATGCTCCTCGCATTGAGGCACAGAGCCTTCAGGCTTGTCTTTTTAACACCCTTTGTCCCTTTAGAATTTTGCTGTAATGTGGCCCTTTTTGTTTTTTGCCTTGGGTTTCTCTGCCCTCCACTTTTATTTTTCCTCTTTCTAACTTTTGCTTCTGCTCCCATTCTACTTTCCTGTCTTCCTGCATCGGTTCCCATCCCCCTGCCATATTAGTTTAACCCCTCCCCAACAGCACTAGCAAACACTCCCCCAAGTCCTGGCCAGGTGCAGACCATTTGGTTTGTACTGGGCCCACCTCCCCCAGAATCGGTTCCAATGTCCCAGGAATTTGAATCCCTCCCTTCTGCACCACTCCTCAAGCCACGTATTCATCGGAGCTATCCTGCGATTCCTACTCTGACTAGCACGTGGCACTGGTAGCAATCCTGAGATTACTACTTTTGAAGTCCTACTTTTTAATTTAGCTCCTGGCTCCCTAAATTCGTCTTGTAGGACCTCATCCCATTTTTTACCTATATCATTGGTACCTATATGCTCCATGACAACTGGCTGTTCACCCTCCCTTTTCAGAATGTCCTGCATCCGCTCCGAGACATCCTTGACCCTTGCACCAAGGAGACAACATACCATCCTGGAGCCTCAGTTGCGGCCGCAGAAACGTCTATCTATTCCCCTTACAATAGAATCCCCTATCACTATAGCTCTCCCACTCTTTTTCCTGCCCTCCTGTGCAACAGAGCCACTCATGGTGCCATGGACTTGGCTGCTGCTGCTCTCCCCTAATGAGTCATCCCCCTCAACAGTACCGAAAGCGGTGTATCTGTTTTACAGGGGGGGATGACCGCAGGGGACCACTGCACTACATTCCTTCCACTGCTCTTCCTGTTGGTCACCCATCCCCTATCTGGCTGCGTAACTTTACCTGCGGTAAGACCAACTCACTAAATGCGCTATTCACATTATTCTCAGCATCGTGCATGCTCCAGAGTGAATCCACCCGCAGCTCCAGTGCCGCAATACAGTCTGTCAGGAGCTGCAGCCGGGTACACTTCCCGGATACGTAGTCGTCAGGGACACTGGAAGCGTCCCTGACTTCCCACATAGTACAGGAGGAACATAACACGTGTCCAAGCTCTCCTGCCATGACTTAACCCCTAGATTAACTTAATTTGGCAACAATAATGCTAAAGGTTACTTACTGATAAAAGAAAAACTAGTCATCAATCACCAGCCACTTAGCCCTTTGGCTGTGACGTCACCGTTCGATTTCTTTCTTCTACTTTTTTCCTTCTCTCCCTACTGCAGCTGCACCGATCTCCTTACTGCACCTCTCCGATCTCCCGCTCCACCTCCCGACTCGATGCTGCTGCTCCCCCGACTGACGGGCCTCTCCGCTCTCCCGCTCCGCCTCCCGACTCGACACTGTTGCTCACCGGACTGACGGGCCTTTTGTAGGCCTCTACGATCTCCCGCTCTGCCTCCCGGCTCGACGCTTCTGCTCCCCGGACTAACGGCCTCTTGTCAGCCTCTCCGATCTCCCGCTCCGCCTCCCGACTTGACGCTGCTACTCCCTGGACTGACAGGCCTCTTGTAGGCCTCTCCGTGGCCCCAACCCAGTAACCTTTTATCTTGTGCAGCAACCTTTTCCTGCCGCACCTTACCAAATGCGTTCTGGAAATCCAAGTACACCACATCCACTGTTTCCCCTTTATCGTTACATCCTCAAAGAACTCCAACAAATTTGTGAAACATGATTTCCCTTTCATAAAACCATGTTGACTCTGCTTGATTGACTCATGCTTTTCCAAATGTCCTGCTACAGTTTCCTTAATAATGGACTCCACTTCCCAATGACAGATATTAGGTTAACTGGTCTATAGTTTCCTGCTTTCTTAAATAGGGCATTATATTTGCATTTTCCAATCCGCTGGGATCTCCCCAAACCCAGGGAATTTTGGTAGATTACAACCAATGCATTGACTATCTCTGCAGCCACTTCTTTTAAGACCCTGAGATGCAAGCTATCAGGTCCAGGGGACATCCGCCTTTAGTCCCATTATTTTACCGAGTACTACTTCTTTAGTGATAGTGATTGTATTAAGTTCCTCCCTCCCTATAGGCCCTTGATTATCCACTATTGGGATGTTTTTACCATGAAGACCGATACAAAATATTTGTTCAAAGTCTCTGCCATTTCCCTGTTCCTCATTATTAATTCCCCAGGCTCATCCTCTAAGGGACCAACATCTACTTTAGCCACTCTTTTCCTTTACCTGTAGAAACTCTTACTATTTGTTTTTATATTTCGTGCTAGTTTACTTTCATAATTTATCTTCCCTCTTTTTATTTTTTTTTAAGTCGTTCTTTGTTGGCTTTTGGTCTGCCCCCCTCCACTAGTCTTGGCCACTTTGTATGCCCTTGTTTTCAATTTGATACCATCCCTTATTTCCTTAGTTAGCCACTGATGGTTATCCCTTTTCTTGCATTCTTTTCTTCTCATTGGAATATATTTTTGTTGAGTTATGAAATATCTCCTTAAATGTCCACCACTGCTCATCAACCGTCTTACACGTTAATCTATTTTTCCAGTCCACTCTGCCTTCATACCTTTGTAGTCTCCTTTGTTTAAGCTTAAGACACTTGTTTGAGATCCAACTTTCTCACCCTCCAACTGAATTTGAAATTCAACCATGCTATGGTCACTCATTCCTAGAGGATCCTTTACTAGGAGAGTGCTTATTAATCCTGTCTCATTACACAGTACCAGATCTAAGATAGCCTGCTCCCTGGCTGGTTCCGCAACGTACTGTTCAAGGAAACTATCCCGGATACACTCTATGAACTCTTGCTCAAAGCTACCCTGGCCAATTTGCTTTGTCCAATTTCCCATGATTATTGCCGTTCCCTTTTTAGAAGCTTCCATTATTTCTTAATTTATACTCCGTCCAACTGTGTAGCTATTAGGGGATCTATAGACTACGCCCACCAGTGATTTTTTTCCCCCATTATTCCTCATCTCCACCCAAACCGATTCAACATCTTGCTCTTCTGAGCCAATATAGTTTCTCACTAACGCACTGATCTCATCCTTTATTAACAGAGCTATCCCACGTCGTTTTCCTTTCCGTCTGTCCTTCTGAATTGTCAAATACCCCTGAATATTTAGTTCCCAGCCTTGGTCAACTTGCAACCACATCTCTGTAATGGCAATCAGATCATACCCATTGGTATCTATTTGTGCCGTCAACTCATCTATTTTGTTACGAATGCCGCGTGCATTCAGATAGAGAGCTTTTAAATTTAAAAAAATATATATATTTTTTCCTGCTTTAACCCCACTTTGATGTTTGTACACTCTGTCTCTTCCTGTCACGCTCTGGTTTTCATTTCCCCCAGTGCTACCCTGCTCTATTGCCTTCTCCTTATTCTTCGACTTTTAAAATTTCCACTCACTTGAACCCTCCATCTCCCCCCCCCCCACCCAGTAATTAGTTGAAAGCCCTCTCTACAGCCCGAAGTTATTTGCTTCGCCAGGACCCTAGTCCCAGCACGGTCTAAGTGGAGCCCATCTCCCAATGGAACAGCTCCCTCTTATCCCAGTACTGGTGCATGTGTCCCACGAACCAAAACCCATTTCTCCCACACAGTCTTTGAGCCACGTGTTTAAAACTCTGATCTTATTTACCCTATGCAAGTTTGCTCGTGGCTCAGGTAGAAATCCAGAGAATATTATCTTTGTGGTTCTGCTTTTTAATTTGGCCCCTAGCTGCTCATAATCCCTCAGCAGAACCTCTTTGTTTGTCCTACCTATGTCGTTGGTACCCATGTGAACCACGACAACTGGATCTTCCCCCACCCATTGCAAGTTCCACTCCAGCCCAGAGGATATCCTTATCCCTGGCACCGGGTAGGCAACACAGCTTTCGGGACTCATGCTCTCAGCTGCAGAGAACAGTATGTATCCCTACAGTGTTTCTTTTTACTCCTCCCACTTGAATGGCCCCTGTGCCACAGTGCTGTGGTTAGTTTGATCATCCTCCCTGCAGTCCCTGCTCTCGTCCACACAGGGAGTAAGAGCTTCGAACCTGTTGGACAAGAGCAAGGGCCGAGGTTCCTCCATCACAACCTACTGGATCCCCATACCTGCCTCACTCGTAGTCACACCCTCCTGTTCCTGACCATGGCTCGAATTTGAATTAATTAATCTAATTGGTGTGACTAGCTCCTGGATTGCAGCATCCAGGTAACTCTCCCCCTCTCTGGTGTGTCGTGGTGCCTGCAGCTCGGACTCCAGCTCATCAACGCGGAGCCGAAGTTCCCCGAGCTGCAGTCGCCGTGGACCTCCATGGTTTCCACCAGTTCCCACATGCAACAGCAGAAACACACCACCTGCCCTGCCATCTCTAATGTATTCAATTAGTTAAAATTTGAAGTTTTGAAAGTTTAGTTCATAATACCAGCTCTTAATTTAAACCAATGCCCAAGAAGAGAGAGAAAACTGATCAAACTGACCAATCTAGCAGTTAGTGAAATATCACTTACCTGGTTTTACTTTTTGTTTTTAATTGATTTTAATCTTCCCCCTCTTCTCCGAATTCCCACTCTTTCCAAATTTCCAAATAAGCCACTCTGTTTAACTTCACTGTGTTATTGTGCTACTTTTGATCTGGCAGATCTTGATGCTAACATCGGATGCTGACAATATTCCATTATCCTATACGAAGATCTCTCACCATGATGTACATAGAAATTCACCCCAAAAATGTAATTACGATGTTTAAATAATAAAGCATGTGAGGAGCTAGTCACGTACCAAATGAAGGAGATCAAACTCTTTTCCTCCAGACTAGCCATTTCTATTTCCCACTGCTGTTTGGCATCCAGTGTTTTGTCTTCCTTAATGTAAAGCACTTGGAGCCACCTACCTGTATATCTGCAACATTTTAGAATTGCAAATTGTTGTCATGTTTGTAACTACAATGCAACACCACTGTATTACTGTATACACTCAACTTAGATGCACACCTTGAACACAGGGGGTGAACTTGTGGGAGACACTCCTTACCTGATCACACAGGTATATAAAAAGGGAGGACCCACGCAGGGTCATCACTTCTGAAGTCCTGTAATAAAGAGCTAAGGTCACAGAGTGGCCTTGTCCCTGGAATGTGCCTCATATGGTTTCATGCTGTAGAGTAAGGACTTTACAGTTGTTACAGGAAAATTCTGCACTTCATAATGGATATGGACCTGTCTGATCAGCATCGAAATCTCACCAAAGATAATGTTGTAGAATTTATTTTCTCCCTCACTTAGTTCTAAATGCCACTTCTTGGTTGCAGAAAAGACAAAGGAAGTAAGGGGGGAGAACTTCGATATTCATGTTGTACTTGCATGGGCCGTCATTATTTGTGCAGTGGAGTCCATTTGTTAGTTCATTCTTGTCAGACTTCAAGTGCCTCCAAATTGCCCGTAAACTGAGACAACCTATTCAGTGACAGACAAAATGCTAAGCAGTTGATTTATCAGCTGTGTGCCACTGCAAGTAGAGCACCAAGTGTACTGCCTGCTTTGAATGTCAATGCAAAATGATGCTGGACAATTCCAAATAAAAAATATTCTAATTATAGGTATTCTTTAGATTTGGCTGATTCTCCCAGAATGCTGCCTCTGCTTTTTGAGTATTCTTGCATCAGACTCAATAGCTTTAGGATGATGCCTTTTTGGTCCTATCCAGCTTTTCATGTCTCATCACAATTGTCTCACACTCCTTTTCTTGGTTTACAGGATTCTGGGGATGTTTTGAGAGAGATAAGCAGTTCATTCATCCTCTTTGTTCCAAAAGAATGATCAAGTTTAACATGGTGTGGAACACAACTAAACTCAAGATCAGGAGCCAGGTTTAATACTTTAAGAGGGCTAAATTCAAAGATGAGGCAAGATTTTAAATATATGGATTAGAGGAGGATGTTTAGCAACACTTCAGTAGAAAATAAATAAAACACCATTACAAGAATAATGTCGGACATGCTAGACAATACGCACCCAAGATCAGCAAGCTCACACTAGACAAGCGTGACCCTAAATGGATTAAAGACTTACATTTACATAACGCCTTTCACGACCACTGGACACTTCAAAGCACTTTACAGCCAATGAAGTAATTAACCAATTAAAAAAGTGAACTAAAGAGGAAAAATTACTTCTACAAACCTTGCAGGGAAATAGGACTCACTGGGATGAATACAAGATCATGCAAAAACAAAGTAACAAGGTAGTCAGAGTAAATGAGATACCTAGAAAAAAAACATAACTGCAGAGGCAAAATACCACAGTAAAAAATTATTTCAATACTACAATAGCAAGAAGACTACCAGAGAGGGGAGTACATTAAAAGACGTGAATGGGCTTCAAACCGAAGATAAGCAAGAGACCGTAAATATTCTGTAATGATTACTTTCTCCAAATATTCACAACACAGAAGATGGACAATATGCAGTCCCGTTCCCCCACCCCCCACCCTGAAAAAAAGTACCAAGACAAAATTCAGGACTGCAACACAAGATGGAAGTCCTATAAAAGCTGAAAGGACTTAAAACAAATAAATCCACAGAGATAGATGATACTTATCCCAGTAAGTAATGTAGTACCTGTACCCATATTCAAAAAGGGCGATAAAACAGACACAAGCAGTTAAAGACCACTAATCTTCAAATCTGTGTAAAATAATGGAATGGATCAGAGGTAAACTTGATTATCTGGCTAAAGGGTAGAAAAGAATAGCTACTGGTTTGAGGGGGTAATGTCAAGGTTGGGTGGGGTACTCAGTGCTCCAGAACTCAGTATTAGGGCTACTGCCATATCTAATTTACATCAATGCCTTGAAATCAGAAGTTCAATGTAAATCGGCCAAACTTGCAGACGAAACCAAACTTAGTAGGGCAGTGAAATCGAAGGAGGCATCCCAGAAATTACAGAATGAGCTAAATAAATTATGTGAGTGAGCTGATCAATGCACTTGTCTGCATTAAATTCAATCTGCCAAAGAATTGTACACAGGAAAGAAAAATTGGCATCACTACTCTATGAATGATGTTGAATTAGCTATGATTAAAGGAGACTCAGAAGTCCTTATAGTCTCAATATATCCAACCAATGCAGGGCAGCAAATAAAACCAATAAAACCCTGAAAGAGGCCGCTCAGCAGCAAACAAAATTACAGGGAACAATGCAGGAGACACTTGGAATTTTCACCTAGGAAACGAGGCATCAGAAGGGTGACGCTACAGAAAGTATACAAGATAGGAAATGGTACGGAAAAGGCCAATCCACAAACTGCTTTAAAATATAGTGAGACCAACACATGGGAGGCTGGGAGCGCAGGCAGTGGTGGAACACATTAAAAAATATATATAATTCTGGGAATGTGGGCATCACTGGAAAGGCTGCCATTTACTGCCCATCTCGGAGAAGGTGCTGCTAGACCACGTCCTGTGGTGGTTTGACACAATTGAGTGGCTTGGTAGGCCACTTCAGAGGGCAGTTAAGAGTCCACCATGTTGGTGTGGGACTGGAGTCTCATATAGGCCAGACTGGGTAAAGACGATATAAATTCTACTCATTCTCAAGATTTTCCTCTGTTAATTCAATTTGTTGAATTTAACAGGGTTCATAAAAGCTGAGCTTTTATCATTTGGGTAATTGCATACACAAGTCTAAAAATGTTCAACATTTAACCCTTGCTGGAAAGTATACACGTAAACATCAGCTAAAAATAGGACCAGATTTAGCTGCGAATGTTTTGCTAACACTCACTGTCTAGACTCAGACTAGCTACAAGGGCAAGCTATTGGGAGGCTGCATCCCAACAAGAATCATATCCTTCAGATAATATGGAGCAAAAACAAGAAATATTTGTTGAAAGATCAACTTGTAACACATGCGTAGAGAAAGACTTCTTTAAGGCATCACAATGACAAAACACTTCAAAAAGTGCAGGTTTAACTGGTTTTGCCAGGTTATCACTATGTACAAGTATAAACAGAATGTATCAAGACTTGTGATGTGATGTGATTACAAGTATACAAATTAAATATGACTAGATAACTGAAACTGGGAGTTTTAGTTCTTAAATGTTTTTCAGACGGGAGGAATGTAAACAATTGTGTTCCCCAGGGGTCAATGTTGGGATTGTCAATGGGGGAATTTCCTGGGCTGGTCATTCCCAGAAGTGATTCGAGTATCTCACATTTAGGAGGGTGCCCATACGGCCCAATATCTAATTACATGATAATGCAATCTGAGGGCGTGAACAATAAGACCCCCTTGTCGCCTGAAATGGATGAAGTCTTTCATATGTTCTCTCATGCGCTTCTCCAGTCTCGTCAAAGGTGGACTGAAAGACTTGGTGAGATCAGTCCAGATATGTATTGTTAAGATTTCACAGATAGATGAACACACAGCAACAGTCAAAGTATACTTCTTTTACTTAACTCCATCCCACTTCTCTCCTCTAAAATGGGAAAAATATAAGCGACTTACCTTGTCCCTTTCATGGGCTGACTGGTTTGTTTTTGGCATTACAGTACCTTTCTTTCAGATTACTTCTAACTGAAAAGACTGACCTGCTAGGCTGTCACTTCAGTGCAGGACTGAGAGTGTGCTGCACTGTTGGAGATGCCTTCTTTAGGATGAGACGTTAAAACGAGGTCCCGTCTGCCCTCTCGGGTAGACGTAAAAAGTCCATGGAGTTCTCCTGCTGCCCTGGCCAATAGCTATCTCTCAACCAACACCACAAAAAAAATCTTATGTCTCATTGCTGATTGTGAGATCTTGCTGTGCACAAACTGGCTACCATGTCTTACCAACATTACAACAGTGACTACACTTTAAAAGTACTTAACTGGTTGTGAAGCACTTTGGGACATTCCGGGATCATGAAAGGTTCCATATATATGCGCAAGTCCTTTCTTTCGTTATATATATTCTCCCACCAGAAACCGCGGTGGAAGCAGAATCCACAATTAAGTGGGAAATAGATAAATATTTGAATTTTGTGTGTTTGGGAATGGGACTGAGGCACTTTTAGGTGGTCAGCACAGGTGCTATGAGATGATTAGCCTCTTTCCATGCTGTAAAATTCCATTTTTCTATGCATGGAATTATCATACCACACTACTGACTATGACATGACATAAATGTTGGTCCCTTAGAAGATGAAAAGGGGGATTTAATAATGGGAAATGTGGAAATGGCTGAGCCCTTAAACAATTATTTTGCTTCCGTCTTCACAGTGGAAGACACAAAAATCATGCCAAAATTTGCAGGCCACAGGAATGTGGGAAGGGAGGACCTGGAGACAATCACTATCACTAGGGGGGTAGTGCTGGACAGGCTAATGGGACTGAAGGTAGACAAGTTCCCTGGTCCTGATGAAATGCATCCCAGGGTATTAAAAGAGATGGCGGAAGTTATTGCAGATGCATTCGTTATCATCTACCAAAATTCTCTGGACTCTGGGGAGGTACCAGCGGATTGGAAAGCAGCTAATGTAACGCCTCTGTTTAAAAAAGGGGGCAGACAACTATAGGCCGGTTAGTTTATCATCTGTAGTGGGGAAAATGCTTGAAACTATCATTAAGGAAGAAATAGCGGGACATCTTGATAGGAATAATGCAATCAAGCAGACGCAGCATGGATTCATGAAAGGGAAATCATGTTTAACTAACTTACTGGAATTCTTTGAGGATATAACGAGCATGGTGGATAGTGGTGTACCGATGGATGTGGTGCATTTAGATTTCCAAAATGCATTCGATAAGGTGCCACACAAAAGGTTACTGCAGAAGATAAAGGTACGCGGAGTCAGAGGAAATGTATTAGCATGGATAGAGAATTGGCTGGCGAACAGAAAGCAGAGAGTCGGGATAAATGGGTCCTTTTCGGGTTGGAAATCGGTGGTTAGTGGTGTGCCATAGGGATCAGTGCTGGGACCACAACTGTTGACAATATACATAGATGACCTAAAAGAGGGGACAGAGTGTAGTGCAACAAAATTTGCAGATGACACTAAGATTAGTGGGAAAGCGGGTTGTGTAGAGGACTGAGAGGCTGCAAGGAGATTTGGATAGGTTAAGCGAATGGGCTAAGGTTTGGCAGATGGAATACAATGTCGGAAAGTGTGAGGTCATCCACCTTGGGAAAAAAAAAAACAGTAAAAGGGAATATTATTTGAATGGGGAGAAATTACAACATGCTGTGGTGCAGAGGAACCTGGGGGTCCTTGTGCATGAAACTCTTTTGGAGTTTACCTGAAAAAACAAACATTAAACCGTGCCACCCGCCCTGGATGACACACCAGACATTTACAAGGCCCTTTTTTTTCTTTTTTGTGTTTTTTTTTGTGTTTTTCTTTTTTTTGTGTTTTTTTTTGGCACTAAAATCACATTTTTTCCTCCAGTGCCCCCTATAAAAGGGGAGGGGGACACTAAAAGCACCGGCAATTAAAACAAATTAAACTTTAAAACGTAAAATCAAATTAAAATTTGGTTGCCGGGCGTGATGATGCACTCCAGTCCCTCCGGTGCCCACCTCTCGCGGAAGGCCGCGAGCGTACCGGTGGACACCGCGTGCTCCATCTCCAAGGACACCCTGGACCGGATGTAAGAGCGGAAGAGGGGCAGGCAGTCAGGTTGAACGACCCCCTCGACCGCCCACTGCCTGGACCGGCTGATGTCACCCTTGGCCGTGCCCAGGAGCAGTCTTACGAGGAGGCCCTCGGACCTACCCGCTCCCCTCCGCACAGGGTGCCCAGAGATCAGGAGAGTGGGACTGAAGTGCAGCCAGAATTTCAGGAGCAGCCCCTTTAAATAATGGAACAGGTCCTTGTGCATGAAACTCTTTTGGAGTTCTTGTGCATGAAACTCTTTTTGGATTGTCCTTGTGCATGAATCCCAAAAGGTTAGTTTGCAGGTGCAGCAGGTAATCAGGAAGGCAAATGGAATGTTGGCCTTCATTGCGAGAGGGATGGAGTACAAAAGCAGGGAGGTGTTGCTGCAACTGCATAAGGTATTGGTAAGGTCGCACCTGGAGTACTGCGTGCAGTTTTGGTCACCTTACTTAAGGAAGGATATACTAGCTTTGGAAGGGGTACAGAGACGATTCACTAGGCTGATTCTGGAGATGAGAGGGTTACCTTATGATGATAGATTGAGTAGACTGGGTCTTTACTCCTTGGAGTTCAGAAGGATGAGGGGTGATCTTATAGAAACATTTAAAATCATGAAAGGGATAGACAAGATAGAGGCAGAGAGATTGTTTCCATTGGTAGGGGAGACTAAAACTAGGGGGCACAGCCTCAAAATACGGAGGAGCCAATTTAAAACCGAGTTGAGAAGGAATTTCTTCTCCCAGAGGGTTGTGAATCTGTGGAATTCTCTGCCCAAGGAAGCAGTTGAGGCTGGCTCATTGAATGTTTTCAAGTCAAAGATAGATAGATTTTTAACCAATAAGGGAATTAAGGGTTACGGGGAGAGGGCGGGTAAGTGGAGCTGAGTCCACGACCAGAACAGCCATGATCTTATTGAATGGCGGAGCAGGCTCGAGGGGCTCGATGGCCTACTCCTGTTCCTAATTCTTATGTTCTTATGATCATCTTATTGTATAATGTGACAAGCGTGATAAACATTTCCATCCGTGAGGCTGAACATAACCCACTCAGTAATTACAAGATCAGCTCAATTTGTGGATATACTTATTGCATATTATCTGGACAAATATATCAAGCTTTGTAAAAAAAAACACAGAGAATAGAAGATTCCAGGAAACTTCCAAGATTACCTATAATCCAATTTCCCCACTTCCCCCTGGTATTTCGGTATCTTTGTGGAATGAAGGAAAAGCAACACTTTTGGGTGGAGTGGGAGTGAAGGAGGCAAGGGTCAAGAGAACTTACAATGTTGTAAAGTAGATCAGAGGAGTGTACAAGAGATCTAAAGATTTGAAGACTAATATTAAAACTTTACAGATCAAACATTTCAAAGACACAAATAAATATGATCCTTAAACACTGCACATGGCAAACATTAATAAGCTCCCAAAACAAGCTGCGAAGTGCCTATTTCAAAGTAAACAAATTATTTGAAGATCGTGATGGATCTGGGAGGATCCAGCATAATACCAGAGGTTGAAAAGGCAAATCAATAGCATTATGAACATTCTTACATTAACTAGACTTGGGAATCCAAATGTAAATCCAATTAGGGAGTTCTTCCCTAAATCTTCTCAAAGCAGCATGTTCCCTTAACAATTCACTTAAAAATAAGAGGGTTAGAGGAACTTACAAGCTTTTTTTACGTTTGAATGCATTATGTGCTCATCAAAATGAAATCCAATACGAGAACCACAGACTCTGTCACAGGTGGGGCAGGTAGTTGTTGAGGAAAGGGGGTGGGTGGGGCTGGTTTGCCGCACGCTCTTTCCGCTGCCTACGCTGGCCTTCTGCATGCTCTTGGCAATGAGACTCGAGGTGCTCAGCACCTTTGCGGATGCATTTCCTCCACTTAGGGTGGTATCTGGCCAGGGCCTCCCAGGTGTCAATGGGGGTGTTGCACTTTATCAGGGAGGCTTTGAGGGTGTCCTTGTAATGTTTCCTCTGCCCACCTTTGGCTCGTTTGCCATGAAGGAGTTCCGAGTAGAGTGCTTGCTTTGGGAGTCTTGTGTCAGGCATGCGAACAATGTGGCTTGCCCAGCGGAGCTGATCAAGTGTGGTCAGTGCTTCAATGCTGGGGATGTTGGCCTGGCCGAGGACGCTGATGTTGGTGCGTCTGTCCTCCCAGGGGATTTGTGGATCTTGTGGAGACATCGTTGGTGGTATCTCTCCAGCGACTTGAGGTGTCTGCTGTACATGGTCCGTGTCTTTGAGCCATAACT
Organism: Pristiophorus japonicus; assembly: GCF_044704955.1. Lineage (NCBI taxonomy): Eukaryota > Metazoa > Chordata > Chondrichthyes > Pristiophoridae > Pristiophorus > Pristiophorus japonicus. The sequence goes on along the minus strand of NC_091980.1, from coordinate 239,481,145 downwards.
AAAGTAAATGTTGGTCCCTTAGAAGATGAGAAGGGGGATTTAATAATGGGAAATGTGGAAATGGCTGAGACCTTAAACAATTATTTTGCTTCAGTCTTCACAGTGGAAGACACAAAAACCATGCCAAAAATTGCTGGTCACAGGAATGTGGGAAGGGAGGACCTTGAGACAATCACTATCACTAGGGGGGTAGTGCTGGACAGGCTAATGGGACTCAAGGTAGACAAGTCCCTTGGTCCTGATGAAATGCATCCCAGGGTATTAAAAGAGATGGCGGAAGTTATAGCAGATGCATTTGTTATAATCGACCAAAATTCTCTGGACTCTGGGGAGGTACCAGCGGATTGGAAAGCAGCTAATGTAACGCCTCTGTTTAAAAAAAGGGGGCAGACAAAAGGCAGGTTACTATAGGCCGGTTAGTTTAACATCTGTAGTGGGAAAAATGCTTGAAACTATCATTAAGGAAGAAATAGCGGGACATCTAGATAGGAATAGTGCAATCAAGCAGACGCAGCATGGATTCATGAAGGGGAAATCATGTTTAACTAATTTACTGGAATTCTTGGAGGATATAACGGTGGATAGAGGTGTACCGATGGATGTGGTGTATTTAGATTTTCAAAAGGCATTCGATAAGGTGCCACACAAAAGGTTATTGCAGAAGATAAAGGTATGCGGAGTCAGAGGAAATGTATTAGCATGGATAGAGAATTGGCTGGCAAACAGAAAGCAGAGAGTCGGGATAAATGGGTCCTTTTCGGGTTGGAAATCGGTGGTTAGTGGTGTGCCACAGGGATCGGTGCTGGGACCACAACTGTTTACAATGTATATAGATGACCTGGAAGAGGGGACAGAGTGTAGTGTAACAAAATTTGCAGATGTCACAAAGATTAGTGGGAAAGCGGGTTGTGTAGAGGACACAGAGAGGCTGCAAAGAGATTTAGATAGGTTAAGCGAAGGGGCTAAGGTTTGGCAGATGGAATACAATGTCGGAAAGTGTGAGGTCATCCACCTTAGTAAAAAAAAAACAGTAAAAGGGAATATTATTTGAATGGGGAGAAATTATAACATGCTGCGGTGCAGAGGGACCTGGGGGTCCTTGTGCATGAAACTCTTTTGGAGTTTACCTGTAAAACTCCTTGTGCATGAATCCCAAAAAGTTAGTTTGCAGGTGCAGCAGGTAATCAGGAAGGCGAATAGAATGTTGGCCTTCATTGCGAGAGGGATGGAGTACAAAAGCAGGGAGGTCTTGCTGCAACTGTATAGGGTATTGGTAAGGCCGCACATGGAGTACTGCGTGCAGTTTTGGTCACCTTACTTAAGGATATACTGGCTTTGGTGGGGGTTCAGAGACGATTCACTAGGCCGATTACGGAGATGAGGGGGTTACCTTATGATGATAGATTGAGTAGACTGGGTCTTTACTCCTTGGAGTTCAGAAGGATGAGGGGTGATCTTATAGAAACATTTAAAATCATGAAAGGGATAGACAAGATAGAGGCAGAGAGGTTGTTTCCACTGGTAGGGGAGACTAGAACTAGGGGGCACAGCCTCAAAATACGGGGGAGCCAATTTAAAACCGAGTTGAGAAGGAATTTCTTCTCCCAGAGGGTTGTGAATCTGTTGAATTCTCTGCCCAAGGAAGCAGTTGAGGCTAGCTCATTGAATGTATTCAAGTCACAGACAGATAGATTTTTAACCAATAAGGGAATTAAGGGTTACGGGAGCGGGCGGGTAAGTGGAGCTGAGTCCACGGCCAGATCAGCCATGATCTTACTGAATGGCGGAGCAGGCTCGAGGGGCTAGATGGCCTACTCCTGTTCCTAATTCTTATGTTCTTATACAGGAGGCAAGTATTACTACAGCCCTGTAGACCATGAGCTTTGGTGGCAGTTTTGAGGGTCTGGTCTTCAAAACACTCTTTTCCTCAGGCGGCCGAAGGCTGCACTGGGGCACTGGAGGCGGTGTTGAATCTCGTCGTCAGTGCCTGCTCTTGTTGATGAGGCTCCCGAGGTATGGGAAGTGGTCCATGTTGTCCAGGCCCATGCCATGGATCTTAATGACTGGGGGGCTGTGCTGTGTGGAGAAGACAGGCTGGTGGAGGACCTTTGTCTTACGGATGTTTAGCGTAAGGCTATACTTTCGTACGCCTCAGTAAATATGTCGATGATGTCCTGGAGTTCAGCCTCTGTATGTGCGCAGACGCAGGCGTCGCCCACGTATTGTAACTCGCGACAGAAGTTGGGGTGGTCTTGGACCTGGCCTGGCGAAGGTTGAACAGCTTCCCACTAGTTCTGTAGTTTAGTTACACTCCAGCGGGGAGCTTGTTGACTGTGAGGTGGAGCATGGCAGCAAGGAAGATTGAGAAGAGGGTTGGGGTGATGACGCAGCCCTGTTTGACACCAGTCCGGACGTGTATTGGGATCCATTGGTAAGGATCATGGCCTGCATGTCGTCGTGGAGCAGGCGGAGGATGCTGACGAACCTTTGGGGGCATCCGAAGCGGAGGACGACGCTCCATAGATCCTCGCGGTGACAGTGTCAAAGGCCTTTGTAAGGTCGAAGAAGGCCATGTAGAAGGGCTGGCACTGTTCCCTACATTTTTCCTGCTGCTGTCGCGCTGTAAAAATCATGCAAAATTCACATGCATACATTGTGCCTGACTGTCCTTTCTATAGCTGGCCCTTTTAAATGGTGCAAACAGAGCACTTCATTTTAGATACATTACATCATGTTGACCCCATTTGTTCACTTATGGTTAATTTTCATCTCTCCAGTGTGAGCAAAATTTGTATGCAAATAAGGTTAACGGAAACTGAGGTCTTCTGTACTTAGTAGGTTGTCATCTTAAAAGGAGCTGCATATATTGGTGCCAGTTGAATCACTATCATGATTCTTCCAATTCAAGAAATGAATGGGAGATAGTACTCCTAACTATCCCCTCCCCACAGCAAATTGAGCATAAACTGAGTGAACTAAAACTTCAACTTTTAAAGTTACCACCAAATTAATCATCAAAATAGAATTATTTCTCATCTCTGCTTAAAACTCATTAAATATTGCCCATTTCCCACTATTAACATGAATCGCCTGAATGAAGATTTGTGTTCTTTTTATTTAAATGTAAACATTTAATGCAGAACCTTTCCTCCATTCTTGAACTAGACCTTTTCCAACTCAGTGCGAACTTGACTGACAAATCTGGAAACATGATCTTTCGCAAGTATCGTCTCTATATTGTGCAGGGTGCAATAACATCATGAACATTATATTCAAAATGAGAGACCTGGTGACAAAGGTTGAAGACCACCTTACATTTCAGCATTGAACCAAAATTGAGATTAATGGAATTGTAGTGCCCATTTACAAGGATATTTACTAAAATCAATTGCTGCATTAAATCTACCAGTACCCCACAAATATTTAAGGTATCATTAAAATATGCAGCAAGAACAATGGCTATGATTTGTAATTACATGTTGACATAAATTATAAATGTCTAAAGTAGCATTTTCTTTTTTGAATATTTGGCAATATTTGAATGTTTACAGAAACATCTGATTAGAATTTGTTGTTCCTTACTTTCCTCCTCTTGCCATTTTAAAAGAGTTATATGTAAATACAGTGGATTTATCAAAGTTATATTACATTAATGACTGAACATTGCCCCTCTTTTTTATATTGAGCTCAATAGTGAATAGTCCTATTTTTTGCAAGTTTCACCACACAAACAGCAATATTTCAATAAGGTAGGAATCATCTCCACCAGCTACCATCGCTAGCTTTTCCGTCCAATGAATTTCAACCTCCCAAAAACTCTGGTTTCCTCCCCCACACATGCACAAACCTACATAGACTCCAATTCTAATTTCAAACACCAGCCATCCTTCTGTGTTCTCTCAGATGAGTGCGCCAAATTATGAGTAATTTTCTACAGCGTGCATGTACTCACCAAGAAATGATAAGAGACCATCCACAAAAACACTCTCGTTTGTCTGAACCAGATTTTACTTCAGATAACAAAAGGTGAAAAGCCAGTCTTGCAATCTTCAAGCTGACTGGTCTCCCCCAGCTTGTGGAGAACTAGCTCATGTAATTCTGTCACCTGCAAGGCAGACTGTGACAAACAACAAACGGTGGGAATTTTTTTTTTAATCCTTATGTCATAGTGGGTATTATCCAGTATAGTACTAGGCTCAAATCCCGTATGTACAGTTAGTGGATCTCAGCTGGGCAGCATTTGGAATGCTACAATTGGCCTCATAAGTACCTGAGAGGAACACGTCAGCCAAGGTTTCCACACTTGACGGCTGTCCAAAGACCCATAATGCAAAGTGTGTGTAGACAGCATTCGGGCCAGTGTAATGCCCCAGTGCAGGAATGGACACATACTGTTATATTTCTCACAGAAAAAAAATGCCTACCTGAGCAATGCCAGCTCTTGCAAGAGGAAAAAAAAATACAAAAAAAGAACCCACCCTGACACTTCATTATAATTTTTTTTGCCTAAAGGGTAACCTGTCGGGTTTATTTACACTAGCAATATCAGCGCAGTGAAGGCTTAATCAGCCAAACTAGTGCAAAGGATCAGGGAATTTTAAACGCAAGTGAGTTACGCCCAATACCACTTAAGTCTGTGTTTTCCATTTTACACCGGTTCAAGATTCAATTTGCTGGATCAGGCCCCACCCACAAAACCTGCCATGCCCCAGGTCAAAATTGCCAGATGTTCCACTGATTGTGCTGCTTCAGGAAGGCTCATCAAATTGTGCTATTATATTAGGCACACAGGCACGAGTGGACACTTAAAAAAAAATCATATCAAAAAGTATTTAATTTACTAAGGAACAGACCAATGTACACTAATGAAATTATTAAATGGTTCAGTATAGTTTTTTTTATCATTTTCAGTAATTTTAAAATCAGGTTACTCACAGGTGGAGGACTGGCAATTCATTAAAAGTGCTTATTTTTGGTGGAAAAAAAAATTCAGCTGTATTAATAAAACTGCACCAGGTTACTATTCTTAAATACATCAAGGAATACATTTTAATGGAAAGAAAAAAAAAATACGTTCTACTATGCTGCCAGATTGCACTAGTTCATTGAAGATTTTATGTTTGTGATTGTACAAATACATTTTAGTGGAAACCTGAACTGTAACCTAACCGGTGCAATTTTGAATGCATTTTCCCCAATTGCACCCAAACGAAAACTCTACCGGGTCATTTCCAGCCCTTTCTGTGGAATTGGTTGGGCATTTTTATAGTGCCATTAACATAGTGAAACGTCTCAAGGAGTATTATGATACACAAAATTTAACACCGTGCTGCATAAGTAGAAATTAACGTAGATGACTAAAAGCTTGGTCAAAGAGGTAGGTTTTAAGGAGCGCCTTGAAAGAGGAAAGAGGTGTAGAGAGGCGGAGAGGTTTAGGCAGGGAGTTCCAGAGCTTGGGGCCTAGGCAACAGAAGGCACGGCCACCAATGGTTGAGCGATTATAATCAGGGATGCTTAAGAGGGCAGAATTGGAGGAGTGCAGACATCTTGCAGGGTTGTGGGGCTGAAAGAGTTTACAGAGATAGGGAGGGGCGAGGCTAATGAGATATTTGAAAATAAGGATGAGAATTTTGAAATTGAGGCGTAGGTCAGCGAGTACAGGAGTGAGCGATGGGTAAGCGGGACTTGGTGCGAGTTAGGACACGGGCAGCCGAGCTTTGGATCACCTCTAATTTACATCGGGTAGAATGTGGGAGGCCAGCCAGGAGTGCATTGGAATAGTCAAGTCTAGAGGGAACAAAGGCATGGATGAGGGCTTCAGTAGCGGATGAGGTGAGGCAATGGCGGAGACGGGCGATGTTATGGAGGTGGAAATAGGCAGTCTTAGTTACGCTGCGGATATGTGGTCGAAAGCTCATTTCAGGATCAACTATGACACCAAGGTTGCGAACAGTCTGGTTCAGTTGGGGAGAGGGATGGAATCAGTGGCTAGGGAACAGATGTTGTGGCAGGAACTGAAAACAGTGGCTTCGGTTTTCCCAATATTCAACTGGAGAAAATTTCTGCTCATCCAGAACTGGATGTTGGACAAGCAGTCTAACAATATAGAGACCATGGAGAAATGTGAAAAATTTAGAGGTTAGCATGTTGGGCTTTTATGAAAAGATATATTTTTTTAATAGATTATTATTGAAGTCTTATTTGCCACAATTTGGAGCTATTGGGGCAGACTTTGTCCTCTAAATAATGGAGAGGCTAATGGCGCTCGATATTTATGCACAAATGATACAGCAACTCCAGATGAGGGACAGATGCGTATCTAAATGTCAATATCCAAAGGTTGCTGTCTGAATTGTGCCGCTCCGCTGTTAGCTTCGCAAAAACGGCATCTCGCTGTCTGACTCACCATTGCAATGCATTGAATGGTGTTGTTACGGTATTTGCACGGTAAATACAAACCACAGAAAGTTAAGTCTCGTCATTTCAAGTGCAAGTCTTCTTAGGGAGACCCCCGGAGTCGAGGATGACTTGCTTCCACACTAATATGAGTGCCAAGGTGAGATCAATGCAGTATCTAGGGCTCAATTTTGGCCCAGCCAGTTTTTCGGTGCACTAACCGGAGATGCACTGCTTTTCTCCGTTCAGAAGTGCGCAGAAAAATTTCCTTCCCACTTTGGCCACTGTCCGGCCTCCTCCCTGTGGTCGCGCAGCATGGCCAGTCAAGTCGGGGGTGGAGCCAGCGTCCTGCGCCGAAAACAGTGCCGGGATGCCTGCACATGCGCAGTGGAATCCAGTGCCGATGTCCGCGCATGCGCAGTAGCGCTGAAAGTTGGCAATCGCCCATTTTTAAAGAGATTCGTAGCTGCTTGTGTTTTGGTGTCAGGAATGAAATTAACTGCTGAATTCAAGAAGCAGTGCTGCGTTTGTTAATATCAGTGCTGCATGCCTGCAAAAGTGTCAGAAGGAATGCTGTATTTCTGAAAATCATTGCTGCATGCAAAATAAGTAGTGTGTGTTTGGAAATATCACTGTGTCTAAGAGCATTGGAAAAATGCTGTGTCTCAGAGCAGCTGCAGCAGCAATACAGCAAAGCAACAACGTGCACCAAGAATGAAGAATTTCTTGCATGACGAAGTGGAGATACTAGTTAATGTCATTGAGAACAGATAGCAGGAGCTGGATACCAGAAGAGGTCGCACAAAAGTGCCACCCAAAGAAATGAAGAAACGCTGGAACCAAGATGCAGTAAATTTCTGTGCATTGGTGAACACCAAGAGATCTGGAAGCCAGTGTAAAAAGAAATGGCAGGACCTTGGGCAAGTAATTAGTGTAAGTAATATTTTCATTTATTCAATGCAATTACAATTGTAAATGTGACCAGCTGTATATCTCCCACCCAGCAGAAAGACACTCTCTCTAAAAAGTTGCATTTTCATCCAAGCAGAAGAAATTGTCCCACAACAAAAGGGAAAGAAATCGAACAGGAGGAGGCACGCCCAATCTGGACCTACTAACACCCTTGGAAGAGAGGATCGTTGCTTTGATGGGTCCTACCTGGAGAAAAAAAAAAATCAGTATTGCACAAGCTGGGCCCACACACGAGGGAGTGGGCAAGTCCTGAAAATTCATCGTGGTCCTTCAAATCAACCTGCTGCCTGGCCTGCTATGTATGAGCCTACTCAGGCCACCCATCCTGCCCGCCCACCGCCCCCCTCCTCGGCTGCTAACCATTTGACCGTGCGGTTATATTTTGCAGAACCTGATGCCAATCCTGAAGATTCAGACGCGGATGCAGACAAGCCTGAGCACGAGAACATCTTCCAAGCCAACCCTCCAGACCAACATTGGGGGGGGGGGGGGGGGGGAGGGGAAATGGAGATGGATGAAGGGGACACTGTTCTACTGAATCTTGAGGTGGTCGCGTTAACAGAGTAGCGTTGGGAGCCGTTTCAGTGACTAGTGGTTTGGGTTCTGGTGCGACATTCCATGGTTTCCCACCGTCCGAGGTTGCGGGTCCCAGTGGTGGTGGGATGCAGCATGGAACACCCAAGGACCCACCGTCCCAGCCTGTGCCTCCCACTAGGGTGCCGCAAGGCAGACCCAGGGTGAGGGGGAAGGAGAAATCGACCACGCTTTCCTGAGATGCAGGATGTAGCAGATGTGGTTCAGATCATGGCATTCAGTGGGGAAAGCAATGACCTTACCCGATCACACCTGGACACCATCAGCGGGGTGAGTGATGAGGTAGCGGGACTGTCGGGAGAAGTAACAGTAATGGCACGGGAAATGGGAACGATGTCCGGGAACATCAGTGAGGGAATAGTGTCCATGAGGGAGGGAATATCAGAGATAGTGGAAAGGACGACACTGGCAAGGACACAGGCCATCAGGGAGGGAATGTTTCAGTCCACTGAGACACTGTCAGGGTGCAAGAGGGAGGGCATGAGAGAGTTAGCTGCTGCAATAAGGGAACAGGCCCAGACCATGTGCCCACTAACAGATTCAACTGCCACTCCCACTGCAATCCCTACACCAGCCTCTGAAGAGACCCAAGCTGGGCCCTCCACATTAACACCTGACCACCCCCCCACCACCCATGAAGAAGTGCACATTCACTGAGATGGTAGAAGGACTATGCTTGGTACCAAGCCCAAAAACATTGCACCACCGCCTGCGGGCAGAGGTGGGGGAGAGTCCAAGACCGAGCGCAGCGGGTGGTGTTAGACTAAAGGGGATGAGAGATGGGTGCAGCCTTACTTTGCTGCTGCTGTTGATGTTACTGTTGTAACTATTTTCAAATTGAAAGTTTTTTGTAAGTTATGCAAATTTACAACTTTATAAATGATCTTGAAATTTTTAAGTGATCTTAAAGAGTCATATTAAAGTAAAGTTTGATTTAAGAATAATTTTATTACACTAAAGTTAAGTACATTATAAACTTTTGAATAAAATATATTTTAGATTAAAACTGAATCATGTTTCATTAACACAACACAACATTTAGGAACAGCTCCAAACAATAAACATGTCTATGCGGAATAGTTGTCGCTGAGCCCTCAGGCATCATAAAGCGTTTACGGATGAGCTGCTGGCTCAAGGCTCGAGCAATCGTTAAAGGAGCATGATGGCCTGCCCTCCTCCGCCGTGGTGCTCCGGCCTCAGGCACTTGCATGGCTTCCTCATCCTCTTCATCATCCTCCTGCTCGTCATCTGCATCTTCCACATCATTATCAGCCACTCTCACCGTAGGTGGGTCTTCATCCACTATCAGCTGCTGCTGCCTCATGATGGCTAAGTTGTGCAGCATGCAGCACACAACAGTGAACTCACCAACAATCTCAGGGGAGTATTGCAAGTAGCCTCCAGAATGGTCCAGGCATCGGAAACGCTGTTTCAAGATGCCAATGGTCCTCTCTATGATGCTACAGTCGTAAAGTGCAACATGTTGTATTGATGGTCAGCTTCCATCCAAGTTATGCGTAGGGGCGTCATGAGCCAGGTGGCGAGGCCGTGTCTCCCAGTAGCCAGCTCTGCCCTTCTTGTTGCTGCTCAAACATGCCAGATATAATGCTGTTGCGTCGGATGAACGCTTTATGGGTGCTGCCAGGGTATCTTGCATCGACTGACATGATGCGATGCATGTTGTCACACACGAGCTGCACATTCATGAAGTGGAAGCCTTTTCTATTCCTGAACAGCTCGGCATCCTCCAAAAGTGCTCGCCAGGCGATATGGGTACAATCAATGCAGCCCTGTAACCTTTGGGAAGCCAGCAATCCTTGAGAACCCCACAGCCCTGTCATGGATTGCTTGGCCGGTCATTGGGAACTTGACGTCATTCCTCCACGCATACAGTGCAGCCGTGACCTGGCGAATGGAGACATGTACATGTTGAGAGATGGCACACACATCTCTCCATTTGTAGCTTGAAACGATCCCGAGGCATAGAAGGAAAGAGCATCTGTAACCTTCACTTCAACTGACAAAGCAGTCCATCTGCTTCTGAGGTCTGGTCTCAGCAACTCTCAGATCTCACAGACAACTTCTCGGCAGAAACGCAGCCTTCTGACACAATCTGCATCACTCAGGTCCACATATGAATACCTGACTCAAAATTGCCGAGGTAGGTAAGGCCTCCTGCCCAGCACCCTACGGGCTCTGATGTTCCTGATGTGATGAGCTCTAATCAATTGTCTCCTACGTAGCACAATGATGCAGAACGCTCGCAAAAGGTATGGCATTGTGAGTATTGCCCCCATACTTAAAGTTAAACTTTCAAAGGAGGTCAAAATGGCAGGAAAGCAGGCAGCACAGGTTTGCAGTTTCCTCTATCTTTCTCCTCTCCTCTCCTCTCCTCTCCTCTCCTCTCCTCTCCTCTCCTCTCCTCTCCTCTCCTCTCCTCTCCTCTCCTCTCCTCTCCTCCCCGATGGACCACACCCATACAGAGGTGTGGATAGAGGTGTACCGATGGATGTGGTGTATTTAGATTTCCAAAAGGCATTCGATAAGGTGCCACACAAAAGGTTACTGCAGAAGGTAAAGGTACGCGGAGTCAGAGGAAATGTATTAGCATGGATAGAGAATTGGCTGGCTGAGAGTCGGGATAAATGGGTCCTTTTCGGGTTGGAAATCGGTGGTTAGTGGTGTGCCACAGGGATCGATGCTGGGACCACAACTGTTTACAATATACATAGATGACCTGGAAGAGGGGACAGAGTGTAGTGTAACAAAATTTGCAGATGACACAAAGATTAGTGGGAAAGCGGGATGTGTTGAGGACACAGAGAGGCTGCAAAGAGATTTAGATAGGTTAAGCGAAGGGGCTAAGGTTTGGCAGATGGAATACAATGTCGGAAAATGTGAGGTCATCCACCTTGGGGGGAAAAAAAAAAACAGTAAAAGGGATTATTATTTGAATGGGGAGAAATTACAACATGCTACGATGCAGAGGGACCTGGGAGTCCTTGTGCATGAAACTCTTTTAGAGTCTACCTGCAAAACATAAACATTAAACTGTGCCACCCGACCTGGGTGACACACCAGACATTTACAAGGCCCTTTTTTCCTTTTTTTGGTTTTTTTTTTGTGTTTTTTGTTTTTTTTTTTGTTTTTTTTTGGGCACTAAAATCACAATTTCTCCGGTGCCCCCTATAAAAGGGAAGGGGACACTAAAAGCACCGGCAATTAAAACAAATTAAACTTTAAAACGTAAAATCAAATTAAAATTTGGTTGCCGGGCGTGATGATGCACTCCAGTCCCTCCGGTGCCCACCTCTCACGGAAGGCCGCGAGCGTACCGGTGGACACCGCGTCCTTGTGCATGAATCCCAAAAAGTTAGTTTGCAGGTGCAGCAGGTAATCAGGAAGGCGAATGGAATGTTGGCCTTCATTGCGAGAGGGATGGAGTACAAAAGCAGGGAAGTCCTGCTGCAACTGTATAGGGTATTGGTAAGGCCGCACATGGAGTACTGCGTGCAGTTTTGGTCACCTTACTTGAGGAAGGATATACTAGCTTTGGAGGGGGTACAGAGACGATTCACTAGGCTGATTCCGGAGATGAGGGGGTTACCTTATGATGATAGATTGAGTAGACTGGGTCTTTATGCGTTGGAGTTCAGAAGGATGAGGGGTAATCTTATAGAAACATTTAAAATCATGAAAGGGATAGACAAGATAGAAGCAGAGAGGTAGTTTCCACTGGTTGGGGAGACTAGAACTAGGGGGCACGGCCTCAAAATACGGGGGAGCCAATTTAAAACTGAGTTGAGAAGGAATTTCTTCTCCCAGAGGGTTGTGAATCTGTGGAATTCTCTGCCCAAGGAAGCAGTTGAGGCTAGCTCATTGAATGTATTCAAATCACAGATAGATAGATTTTTAACCAATAAGGGAATTAAGGGTTATGGGGAGCGGGCGGGTAAGTGGAGCTGAGTCCACGGCCAGATCAGCCATGATCTTGTTGAATGGCGGAGCAGGCTCGAGGGGCTAGATGGCCTACTCCTGTTCCTAATTCTTATGTTCTTATGTTCAAAGGTCTTTCATCCTCTCCTCTCCCTCTCCGCGCCGCCCCCCCCTTGAGTCTTGTGACCTCTCTCTCCTCTGCCCCCTTATCAGCAACTTGCCATGCAAAAAATTAAAAAACCTAAACATGCAAGGACAAGTCTAACTAACGGCAGACAGCATTGAATGCCCTGTGTCAAAATCTGGCTCATTAATTTAGTGAACTAATACATTTCATACCACTGCTCAAATGGCTTTAAATTTAAATCTTTTTGCTTTCTGGTTATGTTGCTAAAATATATCAATACCGTTGGTGATGTATGGCTGATAAGTTTGGGTTTTCCAACTTCAGCATTCCTGTTCTTCTGAAGTAGCTCCAGCATTCTACTTCCCCATTAGGAACTATTTGCCACTAAATGCAAAGATAGCTTGTCGCTAATTTAGTCTGCAACTACAAAGTACAAGCTATGGAAACAAATGGGTTCAATAATAAAAAGTATCTCTAACATGTTGCAAAACAACAATACATTAAAGATACAGTCTTGTTCAAGAGCCAGAAAATACGGAATTATTAAACCTGCCATTAGTCTTTCGTTACAATACAACAACTGGATAAGATACTTTCAGATTACTACTTCCTGTCTCTCAATAATAAATGCTGCGAATGACAAGGGATTGGTTGGAGCAGTGGGTTGTCACCCTCTAATGCCTCATTTTGAATCCAAACCCAAATGATGGAAATAATGCAAGTCTCCTACAGCTAGCTATAAGGGAAATTGATGAAGTTAATTTGGACAGAGTCAGCCCAAGACCTGGTGAGTCAAACCCACAGAAACAAAACGTATTCCATTTTCAGACACTGACATCCACCACCTCTATGGGTACCAAAATGCTGTAATGAGAAAAGAATGGATACTAGATTTCTGATTCTTTTACATCCTCAACATATCTCATCCCCAAGAAAAAAAACTAAACTACACCAAGATGCCTGCTTAGTTGCACTTGACAAGAATTTTTCTTCTACACATTGCATTTTATAAATTAAATATTATTGCACCTTCAATGTCACAAATTAGGAGGAAAAGTACTGTTGCAATTGAAAATAGCCAAAGCAGCGATGATCATGTTTTCCCTAATGGCATGTGCTATAGGTAAACGTGTGTGCTTATATGAAAAGTGACAACTGTGTCACCACAATAGCATACAATTCAATCTGATTTTATCATGACTCACTGTATGCATGCTGGTTTTCCCAATCTTCACATTTCACGATCTTCATTTGACACAAATTTTGCTCAACTATGCAGCACAGCAAGAGAGAGAAAAGGAAAGACTTTTCAGAGTGGGCTATGGGGATTTAACCTGATTGGTGAGGGTTCAGATGACAAAGCACAGGTGTTTAATTCTGAAAATCTGAACCCAAGGTTCACACCCATTCATTCCAGGTTATGTATTTTTGAATAATATGCACTATAGTTGGATTGTGAAAGTCACAGTATCAATGATATTACTATGGCATAACTGGATTCAATTTAATTTCTACATCCGAGCTTCAAAATTAATGAGTTGAGGAGGAAAATAAATCCTGATTTCCCACCACAGATGTCTTCAGCACGTCTACTAAAAATGCACTAGTGGCAGATCATCAGTGTGCATTGGTTTAGTTTAGTAATGTGCTTAATTTTAACAGAAGGTCTGCTAGATAAGCTATTTATCCAATATGTCAAATGGAGCACTTTCTGCATCTAATTCTAAGAAGTGACATTGTTGCTGTGTAGGGGAGTTTGGAGCATGCCATACACTTAAATAGTTGACTGTCAGTCATTTTGGTTAATACAATAAGTTTGCACTACAGCATGTGGACTGTACGATAGCAAATTTTTACCATGCATGTGTTTCAATTATTTATTTGAGTGATGCAAATTTCCTCTGACAGATGCAGGACACCATCTCATAGATGCATCACTGCACCCACATGTTTATTAATTTTAACAAATGTTATGCAGGACAATTAATGTGACAATGGCCAGCTAAACACAGTTGGTGCATGACAGGAAGAAACATATGGTTGATTGTATAAATAACAATGGGAAAAACAATTCTTCTCTTATACACACACACATACATTTTAAAAGTTGTAATCTTCTCTGGTCCAATGAAAGTAGTATCTCAGTATACCCATACAATTCAATGGAGTGCCTATACACAAGGATCACAGAATGTCATTAAACCTAAAGTTCAAGTTAAAAACTGCTGAGGTAACAAGTGATGTATTTGCTCTTTTTTTAGTGCATTTACTAATCAAGAGAAAACATTCCTGAACTTGTAGAACACCCAGTATAAATGTTTTTATCTTGTTAGAAAGAAATGTATTAAAGCAAAAAAAATTCTATTTACATGAGCACCAACTTTTATATTTTATCTCTCAGCTTGGCCTATCCTCACACTGCTCCAGTACTTTCTTCATATTTAGGCATTTCACTTTCTACCTTGAGTTAGATTTGCACTTGTATAGATTTTTAAACTTCTTGCGTGGCAAGTTGCTGAAAGTGCGAGATGATAACAGCAGAATGGGGCATCTGGGGCCTGAGTGAACAGGGCAAGCAACCGTGCACCTCCTTAACCAATCAAATTGTGACATTAACAGCACAAGGAAGTGTAAATTAGAGTGGCTGAATTTAATGTCAAATCAGGTACAGGAGGAGAAATTGAGGTGAAAAAAAGATTAGATTAAGAGAGGAGGAAAAAAAGAGACAGAAAGAAATACAAAAACATTTTTTCAATTTGAAATTACATTTTTAAAATCTCCAACAATTAAAACCTGAAGGAATGAGACTCCACACCCATAAATTATTAATTTTTAGTGCCAGAGAGATTGAACGGCAGTAATTAATACGTACCACTTTGTTAAAAAGGGTACTTAGACTGGAATGGACTAGCCTTGTGTGGCAAGTTTAGATTGCATCTACCACGCAAATACAGCAACTTCATGCCATTCAGTGCATTTCAGTGGTGAGGCAGTCGGTGAGATGCCGTTTTTGCAAAGCTAACGACGGAGCAGCGCAACTCAGACAGCAACTTTTAGATATTTGAGTTTTATCGCACATCTGAAGTTGCTGTATTAGCCTCACTGTTATTTTGACAGCAAAATCTGGGCCATTCTCTCTCAACCCCCTCTCAACTTCCTAATTACCCAGCTTCTGCTAAAATGGCATTATTAATTTCTCCCTATCCTGTCACACTGTGTACATCATTTTTTTTTTTAAACTGAATTCATCACCCTTCTGTTTAAGAAGCCCATGCTTTACCATTCTATACAAGAACGTAAGAACACAAGAATTGGGAGCAGGAGTAGGTCATACAGCCCCTCAAGCCTGTTTCGCCATTAAAGATTATGACTAATCTGCGACCGTAACTCCGCTTTCTTGCATGATCTCCATATCCCTGGATTCCCCAAGAGTCCAAAAATCTATCTCAGCCTTGAATACACCCACGATTCAGCCTCCACATGGAGTAGAGAATTCCCAAGATTCACAACCCACTGAGTGAAGAAATTCCTCCTTATCTCAGTCTTAAATGGCCAAATACTTATCCTGAAAGTCTGCCCCCTAATTCTAGACTCTCCAGCCATGGGAAACAACTTCTCAGCATCTAACCTGTCAATCCCCCTCAGAATCCTATGCGTTTCAATGAGATCATCTCTCATTCTTCTAAATTCCTGAGAATATAGACCCAATCTACTCAATCTCACCTCATGGGACAGCACTCTCATCCCAGGAATCAATATAATGAACTTTCGTTGCACTAAGGCAAGTAAATCCTTCCTCAGATAAGGAGACCACAACTGTGCACAGTCCTCCAGGTATGGTCTCACCAAAGCCCTGTACAATTGTAGAAATACTTCCTTACTCTTGTACTCCAACCAGCTTGCAATAAAGGCCAACATGCCATTTGCCTTCCTAATTTCTTGCTGTAACTGTATGCTAACTTTGTGTTTCCTGTACGAGGACACCCAATTCTCATTGAACACCAACATTTAATAGTTTCTCACCATTTAAAAATTAAATTTTTCTATTCTTCCTACTAAAGTGAATAACCTCACATTTTCCCACATTATGGGCCCAAGTTTCCACACGCGCCTAGAACGGCGCAGTCCCGACCTGGATGCCCGTTTTTCGCGCCACAAAGTGCGCCTAAAAAAATCCTCTGTATTCTCCACCTACTTGCAGGTCCTCTGGCCCTCGGCGCAGCCAGCATGAGCTGTGGGGGGGGGGGGGGGCGGAGCCAGGTCCCTGCGCTGAAAACAGTGCCGGGACCTCTGCACATGCGCGCTACAGTGGGCACGCAAATGCAGTAGCTCCAGGCGCCGAACTGTATGGGAGGGGCCCAAAGCACGCAGCCCCTAGCCCTGGCTGAATGGCCTCACTGGGGCTGCGTGAATAAGGCTCCTCCCACGGCCAGCTACTGCTCCCACCCCCCCCCCCCCCAACCAGACCAGACACTCGCTCCCCGCCCCCCCCCGCCTCCGGACCAGACCCGACAGCCGCTCTCCGCCTCCCCCCCGCCTCCGGACCAGACCCGACACCCGCGCCAGCCCCCCCGACTGACCCGACCCGCGCTCCTGTTCCCGCTTCCCCCCCCGACCCTACCCGCACTCCTGTTCCCGCTCCCCGCCTCCCCGACTGGACCCGCGCTCCCGCCCCTCCCCCCACTGGACCCTCCCTCTCTCCCTCCCTCTCTCCCTCCCTCTCTCCCTCTCCCTCTCTCCCTCTCTCTCTCTCCCTCTCTCCCTCTCTGACCCGACCCGACGCCACCTACCTGTAAATCTGGTGCTGGGGACGGGCCCTGCCCGAAGTCTCGGGCCGGCCCGTTCAGCCTTCAGTCCCGAAAGGCCTGCCTGAAGCACTTTCACACAGGTAGGAAGATGGTTTATTTAATCTTTTCTTGGCTTATGTTTATTCAGGTTGGATTTATTTGTATAAGTATAAATAAGGATTTATTATAGAATTTAATGACTTCCCTTCCCCCCCCCACCTCGTTCTGGACGCCTAATTTATAACCTGCGCCTGATTTTTTAATGTGTAGAACAGGTTTTTTCAGTTCTACAAAAATCTTCACTTGCTCCATTCTACTTTAGTTTGGAGTACGTTTTCACTGTGGAAACTTTCAAATCAGGCGTCAGTGGCCAGACACGCCCCCTTTTGAAGGAAAAATTCTGTTCCAAAGTAGAACTGTTCTACCTGACTAGAACTGCAGAAAAAAAAATGTGGAGAATTGCGATTTCTAAGATAGTCCGTTCTCCACCAGTTGCTCCTAAAAATCAGGCGCAAATCATGTGGAAACTTGGGCCCTATATTCCATCTGCCACCTTATTGCACACTCACATAACCTATCTATATCCCTTTGCAGGCTCTTTTCCTCCTCACAGATTACTTTCTCACCTAGCTTTGTATCATCAGCAGACTTCGATACATTACACTCTGTCCTTTATCCGAGTCATTATTTAGATTGTAAATAGCTGAGGCCCAAGCACTGATCCTTGTGGCACCCCACTATTTACAGCCTTCCAACCTGAAAATGAGCCATTTATTCCTACTCTCCTTTCTGTCCATTAACCAATGTTCTATCCATGCTAATTTCTCTCATTCCCACACAGTGGGGGTAATATTCAACTTCACCGACTGGGCGCTAACTGACGAAGTGAATCATCTACCAGCTGTAGAACCTGCCAGATACTCATTTTCACTGAAAATAATGGGATGAAAGTAGGGCAGGTTCCATAATGGTCAGGCTATCTTCACCACTCAGATAGCAAAGTTGAAAATTGAGCCCAGTGTCTCCAATCTCTTCAAAATCTGAATGGTTTGTTGCCACCCAAATAAGCATTCACTTTTCTCAACGATTCCCTCTAATCTAATTTCTGCCTCACCCACAGCACCGAGACTACTTTCATTGCACCTACTTGTGAAGTGACTTGGGGCACTTTTTCTGTTAAAGGTGCTAAACAAATGCAAATTGTTGTTGCCTTAGTCAATGTTTTGTGTGACGAGGCTCACTGGCCCCTTTTGCTCGCCACCATATTCAACACATTCTTCACCACCTCTCTTCTGTGATCCTTCTGCACCACAATGCTCTAATAGCTCCACATGCCGATTTCAGTGTAGCCACTACATCTCAACTAGTTTCTCATTCTGTTCCTGTACTGTCATCTCTACTATGCACACAGCTTTGATACCATCCTGTCAATCATTTACATTACACCTCTGCAACATCATCCACAAGTATGGAGTCAGCTTTCACATGTACGCTAATGACATAATACTTTCTACCACCATCACAACCCTTGCAATACTGTGCATTCAAGAACTGTCCGACAAGTCATTATTTTTACCTCCTGATGCACTTTTAATCCACTAAGCTGGGTGGGACTGCACTCGCTTGGTTCTATTCTGATCTATCTAATCGTAGCCAGAAAATAAAATAACAATTTATATAGCGCCTTTAACATAGTAAAACGTCCCAAGGCGCTTCACAACAGTGTTACAAGACAAAACAGATAAATTTGACATCGAGCCACAAAAGAAGAAATTAAGGCAGATGACCAAAAGCTTGATTAAAGAGGTAGGTTTTAAGGAGCATCTTAAAGGAGGAAAGAAAGGTAGAGAGGCGGAGAGGTTTAGGGAGTTCCAGAGCTTAGGGCCCAGATAGCTGAAAGCACGGCCACCGATGGTTGAGCAGTTATAATGAGGGATGTTCAAGAGGCCAGAATTTGAAGAGTAGACATCGTGTGGGGTTGTGAGGCTGAAAAAGATTACAGAAATAGGGAGGGGCAAGGCCATGGAGTGATTTGTAAACAAGGATGAGCATTTTGAAAATCAAGGTGTTGTTTAACCAGGAGCCAATGTAGGTCAGAAAGCACAGGGGTGACGGGTGATCGTGATTTGGTGCGAGTTAGTACACGGGCTATTGAGTTTTGGTGACAAGTTTACGCAGTGTAGAATGTGGGAGGCTGGCCAGGAGCGAGTACGAGTAGTCAAGTCTAGAGGTAACAAAAGCATGAATGAGGGTTTCAGCAGCAGAAGAGCTGAGGCAGGGGCGGAGGCGGGCAATGTTACGGAGGTGGAAAAAGGCGGTTTTAGTTATGCCGTGGATATGTGGCTGGAAACTCATTTCAGGGTCAAATATGACTCCTAGGTTGCGAACAGTCTTGTTTACCCTCAGATTGATGCTAGGGAGAGGGATGGAGTCAGTGGTTAGGGAACGCAGTTTGTGGCAGGGACCAAAGATAATGGCTTCAGACTTCCAAATATTTAATTGGAGAACATTTCTGCTCATCCAGTACTGGATGTCAGATAAACAATCTGACAATTTAGATACCAAACAGGGGTCAAGAGAATTGGTGGAGAGGTAGAGCTGGGTGTCGTCAGCATACATGTGGAAACTGACTCCGTGTTTTCGGATGATATCTCCATATAGGAGGAGAAGTAAGAGGGGGCCAAGGATAGATCCTTGGGGGACACCAGAGGTAACGATTCGGGAGTGGAAAGAGAAGCCATTGCAGGAGTCAGTGCTGGGACCACAACTGTTTACAATATACATAGATGACCTGGAAGAGGGGACAGAGTGTAGTGTAACAAAATTTGCAGATGACACTAAAATTAGTGGGAAAGCGGGCTGTGTAGAGGACTCAGAGAGGCTGCAAGGAGATTTGGATAGGTTAAGTGAATGGGCTAAGGTTTGGCAGATGGAATACAATGTCGGAAAGTGTGAGGTCATCCACCTTGGGGAAAAAAAAACAGTAAAAGAGAATATTATTTGAATGGGGAGAAATTACAACATGCTGTGGTGCAGAGGGCCCTGGGGGTCCTTGTGCATGAAACTCTTTTTGGAGCAAACAAAAAACATTAAACCGTGCCCCCCGATCTGGGGGAAACACCAAACATTTACAGGCCCTTTTATTTTTTTGTGGTATTTTGTGGGGGATTTTTTTGGGCACAAAAACATATTTTTTCTCCAAGTGCACCCTACAAAAGGGGAGGGGAACACTAACAGCACCGGCAATTAAAACAAATTAAACTTTAAAACGTAAAATCAAATTAAAATTTGGTTGCTGGGCGTGATGATGCATTCCAGTCCCTCCGGTGCCCACCTCTCGCGGAAGGCCGCGAGCGTACCGGTGGACACCGCGTCCTTGTGCATGAATCCCAAAAGGTTAGTTTGCAGGTCCAGCAGGTAATTAGGAAGGCAAATGGAATGTTGGCCTTCATTTCGAGAGGGATGGAGTACAAAAGCAGGGAGGTCTTGCTGCTACTGTATAAGGTATTGGTAAGGCCACACCTGGAGTACTGTGTGCAGTTTTGGTCACCTTACTTAAGGAAGAATATACTGGCTTTGGAAGGGGTACAGAGACGATTCACTAGGCTGATTCCAGAAATGAGGGGGTTACCTTATGATGATAGATTGAGTAGACTGGGTCTTTACTCCTTGGAGTTCAGAAGGATGAGGGGTAATCTTATAGAAACATTTAAAATCATGAAAGGGATAGACAAGATAGAGGCAGAGAGGTTGTTTCCATTGGTAGGGGAGACTAGAACTAGGGGGCACAGCCTCAAAATACAGAGGAGCCAATTTAAAACCGAATTGAGAAAGAATTTCTTCTCCCAGAGGGTTGTGAATCTGTGGAATTCTCTGCCCAAGGAAGCAGTTGAGGCTAGCTCATTGACTGTTTTCAAGTCAAAGATAGATAGATTTTTAACCAATAAGGGAATTAAGGGTTACGGGGAGAGGGCGGGTAAGTGGAGCGGAGTCCACGACCAGATCAGCCATGATCTTATTGAATGGCGGAGCAGGCTCGAGGGGCTAGATGGCCTACTCCTGTTCCTAATTCTTATGTTCTTATGTTCTTATGTAGGAGATTATCGGGCTACGATTAGATAGATAAGAATGGAACCAGTTGAGTGCAGTCCCACCCAGCTGGACATTGATGGAGAGACATTGGAGGAGGATGGAGTGGTCAACTGTGTCTTATAACACTGCCATGAAGCGCCTTGGGATATTTTTAAGACATTAAAGGCGCTATATAATAAAAGTTGTTGTTTTAATCCTGACTTGGTCAGCCTTTCCACAGTCCTCTCAGACTAAGGCATGTGGTGCACAACCGTGAGCCGAGTTTGATCCTGAGATGTGCTTTTAAACCTCATATCTGACCTGTTGAGGGCCTTATTCATCCACCACCAGAACACTGCCTGTTTATGTTACTACTTTTCATCTGAAGTGGATTGATTTCCCCAATCCCCTCCTCATTGGCCATCCCCACCTCTAAGTTCCATATAGTTCAACTAATCCAGAATCCCTGAACCTCAGCAAATCTACTATTAGATCTTGTTCAAATTCCACCTTCCTTTACTTTTTGAAAGAGCTTCTCTGCTCCTCTGACTCTAGATTGCTGTTTGTTGCCTGGGAAAGTTGTCACTAGAGTTCTCCTCAATCGACTTCTCCCCATGGCCGAGGGACTCCTCCCGGAGTCACAGTGCGGATTTCGTCCCCTACAGGGCACAACAGACATGGTCTTTGCAGCGCGACAGCTGCAGGAAAAATGCAGGGAGCAGCGCCAGCCCTTATACATGGCCTTTTTCGATCTTACAAAGGCCTTTGACACTGTCAACAGTGAAGGTTTATGGAGCGTCCTCCTCCATTTCGGATGCCCCCAAAGGTTTGTCAACATCCTTCGCATGCTTCACGATGACATGCAGGCCGTGATCCTTACCAACGGATCCATTACAGACCCAATTCACATCCAGACTGGGGTCAAACAGGGCTGCATCAACACTCCAACCCTCTTCTCAATCTTCCTCGTTGCCATTCTCCACCTCACAATCAACAAACTCCCCGCTGGAGTGGAACTAAACTACAGAACCAGTGGGAAGCTGTTTAACCTACGCCGCCTCCAGGCCAGATCCAAGATCACCCCAACCTCTGACGTTGAGCTGCAGTATGCGGACAACGCCTGCGTCTGTGCACATTCTGAGGCTGAACTCCAGGATATAGTCGATGTATTTACTGAGGCATAGGAAAGCATGGGCCTTGCGCTTAGCATCCGTAAGACAAAGGTCCTCCACCAGCTTGTCACCGCCGCACAGCCCTGCCCTCCAATCATCAAGATTCACGGCACGGCCCATCACAACGTGGACCATTTCCCATATCTCGGGAGCCTCTTATCAACAAAGGCAGACATTGATGCGGAGATTCAACATCGCCTCCAGTGTGCCAGTGCCGCCTTCGGCCATCTGAGGAAAAGAGTGTTTGAAGACCAGACCCTCAAATCTACCACCAAGCTCATGGTCGATAGGGCTGTAGTAATACCCACCTTCCTGTATGGGTCTGAGGCATGAACTATGTATAGAAGGCACCTCAAGTCGCTGGAGATATATCACCAACGATGTCTCCGCAAGATCCTACAAATCCCCTGGGAGGACAAGCGCACCAACATCGATGTCCTCAACCAGGCTAACATCCCCAGTATTGAAGCACTGACCACACTCGATCAGCTTCGCTGGGCAGGCCACGTAGTTCACATGCCAGATACGAGACTCCCTAAGCAAATGCTTTATGCGGAGCTCCTTCATAGAAAACGAGCCAAAGGAGGACAGCGGAAATGTTATAAGGACACCCTCAAAGCCTCCCTGATAAAGTGCGACATCACCACTGATACCTGGGAGACCCTGGCCGAAGACCGCCCAAGGTGGAGAAAGTGCATCCAGGAGGGCGTTGAGCTCTGAGTCTCAACGCAAAGAGCGTGAAGAGGCCAAGCACAGGCAGCAGGAGGAGCGCGCGGCAAACCAGCTCCACCAACCCCTTCCCTCGACGAATGTCTGTCCACCTGTGACAGGATCTGTGGCTCTCGTATTGGACTGTTCAGCCATCAAAGAACTCACTTAGGGAGTGGAAGCAAGTCTTGCTCGATTCCGAGGAACTGCCTATGATGATGTTTGTTGTCTCCTCCTGCTACACTAGCATGGCTGATCATTATACCCCTGCGCCCTGGGATTCTCTAAACCACTTTGCTACCTTTGATCATGCCATGTTTCCCCGCTATGATTGTTATCTTGGATACTGAGGAGCACAATATAAAGGTGCATGCACATGCGATAGTTACCTCAACTGTACGTATTACCTAAAAATGATACTCGGCTGTTTTAAAGCTTCATCGTTCATTTAAGTGACAACTTAAAGGGGGGGGATAAAAACAGAAAATGTTGGAAATCTCAGCGCGTCATGCAGCATCTGTACAACCTCATCGACCCGAAACGTTAACTCCGTTACTCTCTCCACACATGCTGCCTGACCCGCTGAGATGTGCAGCATTTTCTGTTTTTATTTCAGATTCCTGTATCCGCAGTATTTTGCTTTTGACCGCGGGGGGAGTTGTGCAGAGCACCCTATAGCAGTGTTCATTTAGACTTAGAGCCTCACTAAAACAGATCTGGGAAATTAGGGGTGTGAAATATAACAGCAGTGTATGAACAACGGAAATGATTTTCTAAAGACGAAATGGTGCGTTAATAGCACACAACCTCTTCCAAAGCAAACAAGCAACTTAACAACAGCGGGTCGGTCTCATTTCACCGGTTTGACAGAAGCCCAGGTGCGGATTGTTGGATGTGTAATCTTCTTTGATCAAATGGGAAAAGTTGAAGCGACACTTACGATACCAATACACGGGGTAGCACTCCTTCTCGATCACGTTCACTTCATAGAGCCCCCCGCGGACACACACGGTCTGCACGGTGTCCTCCTCGGTGACGGCCGCCTGCAGCAAGCCGGCCTTGGCCATGATTTTGCCGTACTCCCGGTACATGAGCTCGATGCGCAGCGAGTCGTAGCCGATGAAGGACTTCCACGCCTTTCGGTCCTCCTTGTAGAACCAGCGCACCTCCTCGGAGCCCAGCTCGCCCACCACGGCGTAGCGGTGCCGGATGGCGCTGGGGTGGACGCGCTTGTGGTCCACCGAGATGTCGCTCTCGCTGAAGTTCACCTCCTCGGGGTCGGCGAAGGGCAGCGAGCTGTCCGACTCGGCCGTGAACAGGTCGAAGGTGTCGTCGCTCAGCGAGTGGTACATCTCCAGGCCGAAGCGCCCTGAGCGCCGGCGGGGCTGCTGGTGGGGCGGTGAGGAGCGGGGAGAGGGCGGCCTGGTGTCGCTGGCCGCCGCCGCCGCCGCCGCCGGCTGCTGGAGTTGCTCTTCCTCCTGCTCCATCCTGCACTGCCTCTCCTCCTGCCTGCTGGGCCGGCCCGGCTTCCACTCGGGAAGCTACTCCTGCTCCGACTCCGCCTTCCTGCCGCTCATGACGCGGCGCGGAAGCCGGGAAGGGAGGAGCGGGAGAGCCGGAACCGGGGTGGGGCGAGGCGAGGCTCTCCGCTGTTCCCCCCCGCCCGGAGTTTCCCCCTATCACACACGCCAGACGCTGCTTCACTCCTCGGGCTCCCGCTCGGCCCGGCCCGCCTGTAACCCACACACCGCCGGCAACGAATCGCTCACCCGGCCAGCAGGCCCCCGGCCGCTCGCGTCACAACGCGCCGCACGTCAGCCCCTGGAGACCACAAACAGCCCAACTCCGCTCCGCAAAGGCCGGGCTCGCCGTGAGCTGAGCGGCCTTCAGGAGGAAGAGGCAGAGCAGGAGCCTGGGGCTCGGCGGCATCGGCGAACGCTGAAGAGGCTGGGACGGAGAGAGGAGCCGGCGCCTTTCTCCCATTCTTATGAGCCCGCCATCACATTGCCAGTCACCGGCTTCCCCGCCGGCGGTGATCTCAGTCCGGTCCGTGCGTGGCAGCACAAGACGGTTTAAAGAAAGACTTGCATTTATATAGCGCCTTTCACGACCACCGGCCATCTCAAAGCGCTTTCAAGCCAACGAAGTATTTTTCGAGTGTTGTAATGTGGGAAACGCAGCAGCCAATTTGCGCACAAGCAAGCTCCCACAAACAGCAATGTGATAACCAGATAATCTGTTTTTGTTATGTTGATTGAGGGATAAATATTGGCCAGGTCAGTGAGGGTAATTCCCCTGCTCGTCGAGGAAATAGGAAATGGATCTTTTAGTCCACCTGAGAGAGCAGACGGGTCTTGGTTTAATGTCTCATCCGAAAAACGGCATCTCCTCAGCACTGCTCTGGAGTGTCAGCTTAGATTTATGTGCTCAAAACCCACAACCTTCTGACTCCAAGGCCAGTGTGCTGCCCACTGAGTCACGGTTGACACTACAAGTCTGAGCTGCGGTAGATGCAATGGGAGGAGGCTCGTGTGGAGTATAAATCAAGAAATAAGGCAGTAACCATGGATGATTTTAACAAAGCAAATTGGCCAGGGTAGCCTTGAGGAGGAGTTCATAGAGTATCCGGGATAGTTTCCTTGAACAGTACGTTACGGAACCAACCAAGGAGCAGACTATCTTAGATCTAGTACTGTATAATGAGGCAGGATTAATAAACGATCTCGTAGTAAAAGATCCTCTAGGAATGAGTGAACATAATATGGTTGAATTTCAAATTTAGTTGGAGGGTGAGAAAGTTGGTTCTCAAACCAGGGTCCAACACTTAAATAAAGGAGACTACAAAGGTATGAGGGCAGAGTTGGCTAAAGCGGACTGGGAAAATAGACTAAAGAATAGGACGGTTGATGAGCAGCGGCAGACATTTAAGGAGATATTTCATAATGCAACAAAAATATATCTCAATGAGAAGGAAAGTCTGCAAGAGAAGGGATAACCATCCGTGGCGAACTAGAAACATATAGAAAATAGGTACAGGAGTAGGCCATTTGGTCCTTCGAGTCTGCACCGCCATTCAATATGATCATGATTGATCATGCAACTTCAGTACCCCATTCCTGCTTTCTTTCCATATCCCTTGATTCCTTTAGCCATAAGGGCCACATCTTAACTCCCTTTTGAATATATCTAACGAACTGGCCTCAACAAGTTTCTGTGGTAGAGAATTCCCACAGGTTCACAACTCTGAGTTTCTCCTCATCTCGGTCCTAAATGGCTTATCCGTTATCCTTAGACTGAGCCCTGGTTCTGGACTTCCCCAACATCGGGAACATTCTTCCTGCATGTAACCTGTCCAATCCTGTCAGAATTTTATATGTTTCTATGAGATCCCCTCTCATTCTTCTAAATTCCAATGAATATAAGCCTAGTCGATCCAGTCTTTCTTCTTTTTTCAGTCCTGCCATCCCGGGAATCAGTCTGGTGAACCTTCGCTGCACTCCCTCAATAGCAAGAATGTCCTTCCTCAGATTAGGAGACCAAAACTGTACACAAAATTCAAGGTGTGGCCTCACCAAGGCCCTGTATTAAGGAAATAAGGGAGTGTATCAAACTGAAAACAAAGGCATACAATGTGGCCAAGACTAGTAGGAGGCCAGAGTATTGGGAAATTTTTAAAAGCCAGCATAGAATGATTAAGAGAGGGAAGATAAATTATGAAAGTAAACTAGCACAAAATATAACAAGATAGTAAGAGTTTCTACAGGTACATAAAAAGCAATAGAGTGGCTAAAGTAAATGTTGGTCCCCTGGAGGATGAGACTGGGGAATTAATAATGGAGAACAGGGAAATCGCAGAGATGTTGAACAAATATTTTGTATCAGTCTTCACGGTAGAAGACACTAAGAACACCCCAATAGTGAATAATCAAAGGGCTATAGGGAGGGAGGAACTTAATACAGTCACTATCACTAAAGAAGTAGTACTAGGTAAAATAATGGGACTAAAGGCAGACAAGTCCCCTGGACCTGATGGCTTACATCCTAGGGTATTAAGAGATAGTGGATGCATTGGTTGTAATCTGCCAAAATTCCCTGGATTCTGGGGATTCCCAGCAGATTGGGAAACTGCAAATGTAATGCCCCTATTAAAAAAAGAAGGCAGACAAAAAGTAAAAAAATATAGACCAGCTAGCTTAACATTTGTCATTGGGAAAATGTTAGAGTCCATTATTAAGGAAGCATTAGTGGGACATTTGGAAAAGCATAATTCAATCAAGCAGAGTCAGCATGGTTTTATGAAAGGAAAATCATGTTTGACAAATTTGCTGGAGTTCTTTGAGGATGTAACGAGCAGGGTGGATCATCATCATCATAGGCAGTTCCTCGAATCGAAGATGACTTAGAAACATAGAAAATAGGTGCAGGAGTAGGCCATTCGGCCCTTCGAGCCTACACCACCATTCAATAAGATTATGGCTGATCATTCACCTCAGTACCCCTTTCCTGCTTTCTCTCCATACCCCTTGATCCCTTTAGCCGTAAGGGCCATATCTAATTCCCTCTTGAATATATCCAATGAACTAGCATCAACAACTCTCTGCGGTAGGGAATTCCACAGGTTATCAACTCTCTGAGTGAAGAAGTTTCTCCTCATCTCAGTCCTAAATGGCTTACCCCTTATCCTTAGACTGTGTCCTCTGGCTCTGTGTTCCCAACATCGGGAACATTCTTCCTGCATCTAACCTGTCCAGTCCCGTCAGAATTTTATATGTTTCTATGAGATCCCCTCTCATCCTTCTAAACTCCAGTGAATGCAGGCCCAGTCGATCCAGTCTCTCCTCATATGTCAGTCCTGCCATCCCGGGAATCAGTCTTGCTTCCACGTCAAAAAGTTCACAGGTGTTTCAATGATGGACCTAAAATGCCAAATCCGAACTAAATCTTGAAGGGTGGAAGATGCCTGTGCTTGAATTTTTTTAATGTGTGGTAACCGTTACACACCAGCCACCACATGGGCTTGACAGAGCTAGGTCTTGGCCTAGTAGCAAGAATTAACCAAGATGACAGGAGACCTGCTCTGCTGCACGGACCTAGTGTACACATATCGCCCGTGCTGCCCCTGGGCCTTCGCCTCTCCTGGACCCCGATCACATCCCTCTACAATCTCTCGCCGCTCCTGCAGTACATGCCCACGCTCCAATCACCGCCCTGGAACTTGATGATGTCACTCTTCACTGCCGTTGCTCTGATGCTCCAGCACATGTTGCTCCCTGGAGTGGTATGCCGCCACATTGCTCCTTCCGCTTCCCGGCCTGCTCCGATGATGCTCGCAGGCCGAGGGCCGCGCAGACTGCTGGGCCAGGCCGCCACGCTGCTCCTTCCACTCCCCGGCCTGCTCCGATGGTGCTCGCAGGCTGGGGGCTGTGCAGACTGCTGGGCTGCCACAGTGTGGATAAGGGGGAACCAATGGATGTGGTGTATTTGGATTTCCAGAAGGCATTCTGTAAGAGGTAACTGCACAAGATAAAAGCTCACGGGGTTGTGGGTAGTATATTAGCATGGATAGAGGATTGATTAACTAACAGAAAACAGAGTCGGGATAAATGGGTCATTTTCCGGTTGGCAAACAATAGTGGGGTGCTGCAGGGATCGGTGCTGGGTCCTCAACTATTTACAATCTATATTAATGACTTGGATGAAGGAACTGAGTGTAATGTAGCCAAGTTTGCTGATGATACAAAGATGGGTGGGAAAACATTGTGAGGAGGACACAAAAAATCTGCAAAGGGATATAGACAGGCTAAGTGAGTGGGCAAACATTTGGCAGATGGAGTATAATGTAGGAAAATGTGAGGTTATGCACTTTGGCAGAAATAATAGAAAAGCAAATTATAATTTAAATGGAGAAACATTGCAAAGTGCTGCAGTACAGAGGGACCTGGGGGGGTCCTTGTGCATGAAACACAAAAAGTTAGTATGCAGGTAATCAGGAAGGCAAATGGAATGTTGGCCTTTATTGCAAGGGGGATAGAGTATAAAAGCAGAGAAGTCCTGCTACAACTGTACAGGGTATTGGTGAGGCCACACCTGGAGTCTCTGTATTTAAGGAAGGATATACTTGCATTGGAGGCTGTTCGGAAAAGGGTCACTAGGTTGATTCTGGAGATGAGGGGGTTGACTTATGAGGATAGGTTGGGCCTCTACACATTGGAGTTCAGAAGAATGAGAGGTGATCTTATTGAAACTTATAAGATAATGAGGGGGCTCAACAAGGTGGATGCATAGAGGATATTTCCACTCAAAGGGGAAATTAAAACTAGGGGACATAGTCTTAGAATAAGGGGTCACCCATTTAAAATGGAGATGAGGAGAAATTTCTTCTCTGAGGGTTGTAAATCTATGGAATTATCTTCCCCAGAGAGCTGTGGAGGCTGGGTCATTGAACATATTTAAGGTGGAGATAGACAGATTTTTGAGTGATAAGGGCTACAGGGAGTGAGCAGGGAAGTGGAGCTGAGTCCATAATCAGATCAGCTATGATCTTATTGAATGGCGGAACAGGCTTGAGGGGCCAAATGGCCTACTCTTGCTCCTATTTCTTATGTTCTTATAAACACAGCACGGACTAGTTGGGCCGAATGGCTGCTGTCCATGCTGTGTGTTCTAGGTTATGTAATGCCCATTAAATGTGGGCAGGTTGCTGCCATTTCTGTCATTTATACTGCTGATGAGACTGGCAGAATTCGTGACTAAATATCAGCTCTACCACCCGAACCCAGGATCAACTAATCGAGACATTTCCATCTTAAATACGTGCAGTGGGCTCAGTAGATTAAATTCTGAAAATCTTGTCATTGATGAACGATTAATTATCTTGTTAAATCTAATTTGCCAAACCTGTGTGCTTACAAATACCTGGAAAGAGATTGGCCCAGATTTTTTAAATTAAGGATTACGCCACCTGCATTCGCACTTAGCTGTTGCGAGGCCTCAAAGAAAAAGTTGCTGTCAGACGCTGCAGAGTTGAGCGCGCGTAGTGGCCTGCAGATCCCAGGGGCGCACCGTGTGTGGAAGCGCACCTGGGATCACGTAGGCCGGTGCTCCAATCTGCAAACAAAGTCTAGCAGAACTTGAACATCACTAGTGCAATGCTTTCTCCTGCTTAAAGTATTTGTTCAGAGCTGCAAGAATGACTCATGCTGACATCTAAGAGGTATAAATGCAGAAACATGCAGAACTGCGCAATATTTCTCTTGATATTTGTTGAGTTAATCCCCAACTAAGTTAACCTTTAAATCATGACAAGCCTACACTCATTGAAGTTGAGAAGAATATGAGATGATCTTATTGAAACTGAGGGAGCTCAACAAGGTAAATGCAGAGAGGATGTTTCCTCTCGTGGGGGAATCTAGAACTAAGGGCATAGTCTCAGAATAAGGGGTCGCCCATTTAAAACTGAGATGAGGAGGAATTTCTTCTGAGGATTGTAAATCTATGGAATTCTCTGCCCCAGAGAGCTGTGGAGTCTGGGTCATTGAACATATTTAAGGTGGAGATAGACAGATTTTTGAACGATAAGGGAGTGAAGGGTTATGGGAAGCGGGCGGGGAAGTGGAGCTGAGCCCAAGACCAGATCAGCCATGATCTTATTGAATGGTAGAGCAGGCTCGAGGGGCCAAATGGCCTACTCCTGCTCCTATTTCTTATGTTCTTATGTAGTAGACACTATTAAAATGAGGCTGAAAAGTTATAAAATTACTCTCAAGTTGGAGATTGTTAGTCCTTGTACTTAAGTATATCGAAAATAACAAATTGATTCTGGGTGTATGCAGAATGCATTTTGTAAGTCATCTGCATTTTCATTTTTTTCCTCCCAGCAAAAACATTTAAAGAACCTGATGCTTTCATCAAAAATCTATTGGAAGACAGTTCTTTACTTTTCATGGACATAGCCTTATGTAGCTTTGAAAATTACTTGGATTTGTCAGAAGGTATTCCCTTACACTGTACAAACAGGCCCTATGCCTGTTTGCACCAGCCATAAAATTTTCATACCTAATTGCTGGGCAGTTGGTGGGCAATTAGTCCAACTCTGCGCTAGCAATTAGGATTTCAATGTTGGAATGGATAGTCTATCAAGTCGGAACTTGCTGTCCATTTCAAAGGCGGTTTAATGGCGCACTCTGAGAGTATGCCGTCATACCGACCGCAAATTCTGGCCCGATGTGAATCCTGTTAGACTGTTAAGGATGTCATAGCAGTGCATTTGGAAAGAGGTGACATGATAGGTCCAAGTCAGCATGGATTTGTGAAAGGGAAATCATGCTTGACAAATCTTCTGGAATTTTTTGAGGATGTTTCCAGTAGAGTGGATAAGGGAGAACCAGTTGATGTGGTATATTTGGACTTTCAGAAGGCGTTCGACAAGGTCCCACACAAGAGATTGATGTGCAAAGTTAGAGCACATGGGATTGGGGGTAGTGTACTGACATGGATTGAGAACTGGTTGTCAGACAGGAAGCAAAGAGTAGGAGTAAATGGGTACTTTTCAGAATGGCAGGCAGTGACTAGTGGGGTACCGCAAGGTTCTGTGCTGGGGCCCCAGCTGTTTACACTGTACATTAATGATTTAGATGAGGGGATTAAATGTAGTATCTCCAAATTTGCGGATGACACTAAGTTGGGTGGCAGTGTGAGCTGCGAGGAGGATGCTGTGAGGCTGCAGAGCGACTTGGATAGGTTAGGTGAGTGGGCAAATGCATGGCAGATGAAGTATAATGTGGATAAATGTGAGGTTATCCACTTTGGTGGTAAAAACAGAGAGACAGACTATTATCTGAATGGTGACAGATTAGGAAAAGGGGAGGTGCAAAGAGACCTGGGTGTCATGGTACATCAGTCATTGAAGGTTGGCATGCAGGTGCAGCAGGCGGTTAAGAAAGCAAATGGCATGTTGGCCTTCATAGCAAGGGGATTTGAGTACAGGGGCAGGGAGGTGTTGCTACAGTTGTACAGGGCATTGGTGAGGCCACACCTGGAGTATTGTGTACAGTTTTGGTCTCCTAACCTGAGGAAGGACATTCTTGCTATTGAGGGAGTGCAGCGAAGGTTCACCAGACTGATTCCCGGGATGGCGGGACTGACCTATCAAGAAAGACTGGATCAACTGGGCTTGTATTCACTGGAGTTCAGAAGAATGAGAGGGGACCTCATAGAAACATATAAAATTCTGACGGGGTTAGACAGGTTAGATGCAGGAAGAATGTTCCCAATGTTGGGGAAGTCCAGAACCAGGAGTCACAGTCTAAGGATAAGGGGTAAGCCATTTAGGACCGAGATGCGGAGGAACTTCTTCACCCAGAGAGTGGTGAACCTGTGGAATTCTCTACCACAGAAAGTTGTTGAGGCCAATTCACTAAATATATTCAAAAAGGAGTTAGATGAGGTCCTTACTGCTAGGGGGATCAAGGGGTATGGCGAGAAAGCAGGAATGGGGTACTGAAGTTGAATGTTCAGCCATGAACTCATTGAATGGCGGTGCAGGCTAGAAGGGCCGAATGGCCTACTCCTGCACCTATTTTCTATGTTTCTATGTTTCTATGTAACCTTCTGTCACTTGACCGTGATATTGTGATGAAAGTGGCACCTGGTTATTCTATCTCCCAAACACACAAAAGCTTTCCAAGTATGCTTTATAATGGGCACCATGTCTTTTAGATTAATATAATCACACAAAAATACATTACAATAATTTGTGTTTCATCAGCTGGCATGACAAGAATGCCTGTTTCTTCATCTATTTCATTACTAAATAACTTCTCAGCTGGTGAAGATTTTTAACAGACCTCAGCTTTATTGGTCATCCAATTTACTTCACACTATAGACACTCTTAAATTTATGCTGGAATGGATTAAAGTTTGTCAGACATTAATGGCTCTTCAGCGCTTCTCCCAAGATTAATCTTCATGTATAAGCCTACACAGTGAGTGTCAGCAATATATTTAACCACGGGCAGGCCCAATCTTTTACAGTGACTGAATAAGTCAAATTTCATTTTTACTACATGGGATTCCAGGATTTTCACTGGTGTTTTGGGGTTAATAATCTAGGATTCTATCTTTATAATTAGTCCATTTGTTTATGGTAACTAAATAAATCAAATTCAGCTCTTATTAGATGCGGTTATGAGATTTTCTTGGATATTAACCAGTGATAAGCGATAGTATGCTCCATTCCTCTCCCATTTCCGATCCTCCGTGTCCAACTGTCTTTTTTGGGGTGAACTCAACATCAACAATTTACATTTATACTTTATACTATATATTAATACTTTTAATGTAGAAAATGTTCCAAAGTGTTTCACAGAGGTGTAATCAAAAATAAAAACAGAAAATGTTGGAAATAGCAATTTAGACAGTATCCATAGAAAAACAGTAGCAGACAATGTTTCAGGCCTATGGTCTTTTATCAAGATCAAAAAATAGATGCTGTGCCAAAGAAGGAGATTTGGGGCCCAATTTTGGCCATGACTTGCATCAATTTTTTGGAGTAAGTTGTTTTTTCTGGTATTACTTAGAAAATGCCATTTTCCCCAAAAAATTTGGCCAGCAAAATAATTTGCTCTAGAGTAAGTCAGTTAGGTATGATTTTTTTTTAGGTCAGTTTTTTTTTCAAAAGGGGGCATTCCCAGACACTTGCGCCAGTTTTGGCCATTTATGCCACTTTGGCCAGCAAAAACGTACTCCAAATCCACTTAGGTCAGCGTATGTGGCCAGCTCTGAAAAACCTTGTTGGCAGTTAAGAAAAAGCAGTGCACATTCAGCAGACATCAGGACAGGGATAGGGGAGGGAAGGGAACTGGAGAGGACCTCAACAGCCAAGCAGCAAACATTAAGGAAAAGCTCAAACCAATAAAATACAATAAAAAAATAAGTAAATCCTACCTTATCTTTAAAGTCTGCCCGGGAAAGACAGCGGGCGGGCCTGTGCGTGAGGCCATTTGACCTGGGATAGGGGAGGGAAGACATGCACCGGAGAAGTCACAGCTGCTGGGTCGGGGCATCTCAGAGGGGAGGGAAGTGGGGTGGGTGGTGGGAGGAATCAGAGCTCGTGGGTCTGGAAGTCTCATCTCTCTCCCCAACCCCCGCCACCCAAAAAAAACTCTCCTCCCCCTCACCCCCAAAACTCTCCTCCACTCCCCCCCGCCCCCCACCACACTCCCCAATCGAAAGTTTAAAGCACAGCCACACAAGCACAGCCACTAATAAAAAATAAAAGCAAAGTCCTTTCCTGCCCAGGAACTCAGCGGGAGTCTACTCGGCCAGGGATAGGGTGCAGCGAGATCGGACATCCCTTCGGCTGGGTATAGGGACTGTGAGCATCGGGTCCTGCTCACAGCCCATAGGACACGCTGGGAGGGCAGGAGCATGCGCGCAGCTCTCACTGAGCATGCGCGCAGGTGCCGGCAGTGCTTTCTGCGCTGTCCTGTTGCTCCGCTCCCCCCCTTCAGCCTCCACACCACGCGACGACTCCGGGGACTGTACGCAGCGGCCAGGATGGGGCGAGTTTTTGCCGGCGCCATTTTTAGTGCGCAAAGTTGGCGCACTTGAGGTCAGTGCACCGACAAAACTGCTTGGGAAAAATCTAGCCCATTGGGAGGTTGGTCAAAGAGGGGGATTTTAAGGAGGGTCTTGAAAGGAGGAGAGGGTGGCAGAGAGTTATAGGGAGGAAATTCTATTGCGTGGGTTTAGGCAATTGGAGGCACAGCTGTCAATGGTGGGGTAATTGTATTGACATGCACAAGAGGCCAGAGGATTAGGGAATTCTGGGTGGGTGGGGGCGCGGGGAGGATGTGGTGATGGGAGAATGTTATAAGGTTGAAGGGACTTGAACAAAATAATTTTACATTTGAGCTGTATCGAGATCGGGATCCAATGTAAGACAGTAAGGACAGAGATGATGGATGAGTAAGACTTGCAGGATAGGACATGGGCAGCTGAGTTTTGGATGAGTGGAAGCTTGGAGGATGGGAGACCACTGGAACACTTGAGTCTGGAGGCAGCATTTGGAAATAATATGTACAATTCTAAATTTGCTGATATCATCGCTGACTGTTTGATACAAGCTGGTTTGAATCTCCAATTTGCTATTCTGTGTGTGTGAACACATAGCATTAGCGAACCTTGTACTGGTATTGTACATGGCACTTGTTTCCACAGTTAATTGGTGCCTCTGTCAGCACCTTGATACTGCAACATTTAATGGTACCGTACATGAACATGAGCATGCCTGTGCATTTAGAAAGGTGAACATTTGGCAATGTGCACTGCATTCTCCTCCTGTGATGGTACACCAAGTTTACAGTGAGAAACAAGAAGTATGCTTAATAATTAAGATGTTGTCATATGTTTGCACACTTATGTCAGCAACCCCAGCAAATTTCTTAATCACCAACTTCCAGTTTGAGGTTACAAGTGAGGCTACATTGATGTGCTCTACTATGTCCATCCATGCTGTTCTGACTGTGTTCTTTATTACAAGATGGCTTTCTCCTTTTCTACAGAAAATCCTGTAGTCGAACCATCAATGCCTGATTGTTAGAGTGGGGTTATTCTGTCCTTCCACAATCTTTGAGATCCTTAAGAAATATTATCATCATCATAGGCAAGGTCTCGAAATCGAGGAAGATTTGCTTTCATTCTAAAAGTGAGTTCTCAGGTGACTGTACAGTCCAATATGGGAATTACAGCCTCTGTCACAGGTGGGACAGACAGTCGTTGAAGGAAAGGGTGGGGAGCGCTCTACTCGGAACTCCTACACGACAAGCGAGCCCCAGGTGGGCAGAGGAAACATTTCAAGGATACCGTCAAAACCTCCTTCTGCTGCCTGCGCTTGTTTTCTGCATGCTCTCAGCAACGAGACTAGAGGTGCTCAGCGCCCTCCCGGATGCTCTTCCTCCACTTAGGGCGGTCCTTGGCCAGCGACTCCCAGGTGTCGGTGGGGATGTTGCACTTTATCAGGGAGGTTTTGACGGTGTCCTTGAAACTTTTCCTCTGTCCACCTGGGGCTCACTTGTCGTGTAGGAGTTCCGAGTAGAGCGCTTGCTTTGGGAGTCTCGTGTCGGGCATGCAGATGGTGTGGTCCATCCAACGGAGCTGGTCGAGTGTGGTCAGTGCTTCAATGCTGGGGATGGTGGCCTGAGTGAGAACACTGACGTTGGTGCGTCTATCCTCCCAGTGAATTTGCAGGATCTTGCGGAGGCAGCGCTGGTGGTACTTCTCCAGCGCTTTGAGGTGTCTACTATATATGGTCCACATCTCTGAGCCATATAGGAGGGTAGGTATCACTACTGCCTGTAGACCATAAGCTTCGAGCCAGAATTGAGGTCCTGGTCTTCAAACACTCTTTTCCTGTGGCTGCTGCACTGGCACACTGGAGGCGGTGTTGGACTTCATCATTGATGTCGGCTCTTGCTGCTAGTAGGCTCCCAAAGTATGGAAAATGGTCCACGTTGTCCAAGGCCATGCCATGGATGTTGATGACCGGGCTTTTGATGACTTTACGAAACACAGCCTTAAGGGCAGCCAGCAACCTGGTGTCAGAAATCCTACTCCGGACCACTAAGGGCTCCGAGTACATCATGTGCTAAGTGCTATCAAAATATTTACATTTGCTGATCTCGTATTATCGGGCAAAGTCAACTTGTTGCCCCACAATGCGTGTGTAATGTTCGATGTGCAGCACAATATTGGCTGCAATATTTTTCTTCAGAGCTATCATCTGTCAGCTGATGGGAGACGTTGCAGTCTGAGCACATATGGTGTGCACAATTTCCCAGCTTGCATCTGTATGATTCTCACTGCAAGTGAAAGTCTGTATGTTCTCCTGTAAATGATATCCAAACAATGGAGAATTAATTTTTTTTTTAAATTCCAGGTAAATTTCATATTTTGACCAATACCAATTGTTCAATCTATTATGATGAAAAGTGGGCTGCCCTCATCGTAGTTTCTGCGGTCAGCCTAATTTCCATATTAGCTCTAAACCCCGAGCATTGGAATGACAGTCTCTGGGAGCTTACCACTTGGGGGTCTGAAATTGCCAATATTTATCCCTCAATCAACATTATTAAAAAACAGATTAACTGGTCATTATCACATTGCTGTGTGTGGGAGCTTGCTGTGCACAAATTGACTGCTGCTTTTCCTATGTTACAGCAAAAGTACTTCATTGGCTGTAATGCGCTTTGGAATGTCCAGTGGTTGTGAAAGATGCTATATAAATGCAAGTCTCTTTTTCTTCTAAACAAGCAAGCTTCTGCAGGTCTGTAGCAGCTTAAAGGAGTCACAACACAATAAAATTCACACCGAATAAAAAGTTTGCTTAAGTGCAGTTAGCGATATCCGGAGGAAAGCCCATAGGCCCCAGGTTCAAAGATGAAGTTGCGGAAATACTTCCCTATGAAGTCCTGCAAATGAAAGTCTGTATGTTCTCCTGTAAATGATTTCCAAATAATGTGGAGAATTAATTAAAGAGCAGCAGAGAGAGACTGGCAAGAAGGGGTGAACCCCAAACTTAGAATCTCTCACCTCTTACAAGAAAGAAGCTCTTCAGATTCTAGGAAGGGTGGCATTAGAGGGACCTGGAGATGGTGAAATAAATGGGCAGATGCCAGCTACAGGTTTGTGCTGAACCTTCTCGCCCTACTGTAACCCACGTTATCTGTCAGCACACTATATCATGGGACTGTCGTGTCATTCCGACAACCAATTCTAGCATCACTTCATCTTTTCCTCTCTGTGCCCAAAGAAGAAGCAGAGGAAGAAGAACAGAGCCACTTTGCATCCAGCCCTGTCAGCACCCCAGAGCACATGTCATCACTCAGTCTTTCCATCCCAAGTAGTCAGATCATGAGAAATGACCACCTCCTTTGTACACCAATGACAGTTTCACTAAGAACTACAAACCCCCTGAGGGAAGATCTTTTATAATCACATAAATAACTAATTACAAAATAGTTTGGAGGTTTTGGGAGGGAGGAAGGAAAAATAAAAATGGAAATAAAAACACTTTCATCTGAAGAGAATATTGCAAATCCACTATGAGAATAAGGACAAAAATAGCTCACTCAATGGCTTTGGGAGGGAAGAATAACGTTTTTGTACCTTTAATAAGTTTTGTAAAGTTATAGGTAAATCATATTACAAATTTTATTTGTGAAGCCTGTATCTTTCAGTTTCATAAAAGTTTTAAAAGTTGTGTCATACTTCCAAATTCTTTCTATTGAAACACTTTGGGATATCTCTTGAGAGACGTGTTAAGGCAGTTTGCCAATGTTAGTTTTTTTCTCTTCTGAGTCATGTGGTCTATTCTATCGTATAAGTAAATTTGCATTATTACATCTATGGATTAATACTGTTGCATTTAGGCTGCTGCAGGAAGCATAAGAAACTAGGATTGATATTAACGCCCCCACCCCCCGGCCCCCGATGGACAGGAGTGGCGACGAAGCCCCGTCTTCACACTAAGGACTCTCCATTTTGTTGTGTGGCACTACCACCATGCTAAATGGGATAGATTGAGGACAAATCTAACAGCCCAAAACTGGTTATCCATGAGGTGCTGTGCGCTAGCAGCAGCAAAACTGTATTCCACCACAATCTGTATCCTCATGGCCCAGCATGTTCCTCACTCTACCATTACCATCAAGCCAAGGGACCAACCCTGGTTCAATGAGGAGTGCAGAAGAGCATCCAGGAGCAGCACCAGGCGTACCTAAAAATGAGGTGACAACCTGGGGAAGCTGCAACACAGGACTACATGCATGCTATAGACAGCTAGACAATCCCACAATCAACAGATCCGATCAAAGCTCTGTAGTCCTGTCACATCCAGTTGGGAATGGTGGTGGACAATTGGGAGGAGGAGGCTCCATGAACATCCCCATCCCCAATAATGGTGGAGCCCAACACACAAGTGCAAAAGACAAGGCTGAAGTGTTTGCAACCATCTTCAGCCAGAAGGGCCGAGTGGATGATCCATTTGCGGCCCCCAACATCACAGAAGCCAGTCTTCAGCCAATTCAATTCACTCCACGTAATATCAAGAAACGGCTGAGCGCATTGGATACAGCAAAGGCTATGGGCCGAACAACATCCCGGTTGTAGTCCTGAAGCTTTGTGCTCCAGAACTAACCGTGCTTCTAGCCAAGCTGTTCCAGTACCGTTATCACACTGGCATCTACCCAACAATGTGGAAAACTGCCCAGGTATGTCCTGTCCACAAAAAGCAGGACAAATCCAATCCGGCCAATTCATTATCATAGGCAGTCCCTCAAATTGAGGATGACTTGCTTCCACGCCAAAAAGTCACGGGTGTTTCAATAAAGTACCCAATATTCCAGGTCCAGAACTAAATCTTGAAGGCTGGAAAATGCCTGCGTGTGGATTTTTTTAATGTGTGCTGGCCATTGCACACCAGCCACCACACAGGCTTGACAGAGCTAGGTCTTGGCAAGGATTAACCAAGACAACTGGAGACCAGCTGTGCTGCACGGACCTTTCCGCTCCTGCTGTACCTGCCCATGCTCCATCGACCTGGATTGTGGTGACATCCAACCCAGCCGCCCTCTTCGCTGCCGTCGTTCTCCTGCTTCAGAACTTGCTGCTCCCTGGAGTGGTATGCCGCCACGCTGCTCCTTCTGCTCCCTGGCCAATTAACGCCCCATCAGTCTACTCTCAATCATCAGCAAAGTGATGATAGGTGTCATTGACAGTGCTATCAAGCGGCACTTACTCACCAATAACCTGCTCACCGATGCTCAGTTTGTGTTCCACCAGAACCACTTGGCTTGAGATTACAGCCTTAGTCCAAACATTCCAGAAGTGAGGTGAGAGTAACTGCCCTTGACATCAAGGCAGCATTTGTGTGGCATCAAGGAGCCCTAGTAAAATTGAAGTCAATGGGAATCAAGGGCAAAACTCTCCACTGACTGGAATCATACCTAGTACAAAGGAAGATGGTTGCAGTTGTTGGAGGCAAATCGTCATAGCCCCAGGACATCGCTGCAGGTGTTCCTCAGGGCAGTGATGCAGGACCAACCATTTTCAGCTGTTTCATCAATGACCACACTTCCATCATAAGATCAGAAGTGGGGACGTTCACTGATGATTGCAGTGTTCAGTTCCATTCAGAATGAAACAGTGCATGCCTATATGCAGCAAGACCCGGACGACTTTCAGGCTTGGGCTGATAAGTGGCAAGTGACATTCGCACCACACAAGTGCCAGGCATTGACTATCTCTAACAAGCGAGAGTCTAACCACCACCCCTTGACATTCAATGGCATTACCATTGCCGAATCCCCACCATCAACATCCTGAGGGTCACCATTGACCAGAAACTTAACTGGACCAGTCATATTGTGGCTACAAGAGCAGGTCAGAGGCTGGGTATTCTGCAATGTGTCTCACCTCCTGACTCCACAATCTATGATCTACAAGGCTCAAGTCAGGAGTGTGATGGAATATTCTCCGCGCCTGGATGAGTGCAGCTCCAACAACACTCAGCAAGCTCAACATCATCCAGGACAAAGCAGTCCACTTGATTGGTACCCCATCCATCACCTTAAACATTCACTCCCTCCACCACCCGTGCACTGTGGCTGCAGTGAATACCATCTACAAGATGCACTGCAGCAGCTCGCCAAGTCTTCTGTGACAGCACTCCCCAAACCTGCGACCTCTACCACCGAGAAGGACAAGGGCAGAAGGTGCATGGGAACACCATCACCTGCAAGTTCCCTTGCAAGTTACACACCATCCTGACTTGGAAATATATCGCCGTTCCTTCATCATCGCTGAGTCAAAATCCTGGAACTTCCTCCCGAACGGCACTGTGGGAGTACCTTTACCAAAATGACTGCAGCAATTAATGAAGGCGGCTCACCACCACCTTCTTGAGGGTGATTAGGGATGGGCAATAAATGCTGGTCTTGCCAGCGATGCCCACATCTCAGGAACAAATATAAAACAAAGTGGGTCGGGGGAAAGGTTAAAAATGTAAAATCTCGGAACGCGGCCCAAACCCGCCATCTACCTGCTTGCAGCCGTTAGTACAGAAGTGGGTTGCGTGGCCTGTCTGTGTCCCACTATCAAGAGGCTGGCTAGGTTTTCCAGGTCTCAGGAAACACGGCAGCTAAATGAATAAGGGAGCAGCCAGATCCAACATGCAAGTACTTTTCCAGCACTGCTTTTGAGCCAGAAGGAGCAGGCGTGCTTCCCCTGGCCTTTCAACCAAACCTTCTTCAGATCGCAGCCTCTCCTTGCTGCCGCAATCGGCCGAACCTCCCACCACATCCAATCTTTGCCTCCCTCCCTCCCGATTGCCATGCGCCAACCTCTCTTGCCACCGTGCCCTGATCTTTGCCTCCCCAATTGCCATGATCCGACCACCCCCCCACCCCCGACTCTGATCTTTGCCTCCCAATTGCCGTGCTCCGAGCCCTCCAATTGTTGTGCTCCACAGGAGTAACACCACAGGGAACCAATTAGCTTTACTTAAGGCTCTGACAGCCATGAGAGAAAGTTTTCATTTGTGTGTAACTAATTAAAAAGAGGTCAGCAGCATTCATGCCAAATAGGAACCTCACAAAGGCTGACAAACAACTTCACAAAGAGTTGACATGGCTGCAAAAAGCTGATAATTCAAAACCAATCTGAAATGTAGGTGTATGTCCTGCAATAATCACATTTCCAAGTTGATGTTGATCCCAAATATTAGGTAGTAATCAATAGTTGAATTATTGTTATATTGTAAGTATTAGTGAATTGTGGACTTACTTTTATCATATAAAACTACTGAAATAAAAATAAAGATAACAAAATTAACCCAAGTTACATATTTGTGTAAAAAACATAAGGGCTGATTCTGGTGCCAGGCAATACAATAAGTGAATGATCCAATCTGTCCTACATCTGATTCTCATCCAGTTTCTCTACCAAGCTAACCCAAACCCAACTCAGTGCTTAGCCCCAACTTGATACGCTTGAACCTCAAGAACATGTTTACCTGTTGTTGGGTGCCTGCTTAATCCTGAGCTATTGCAAGTCCCCAAGTGACTGCAAGTGCAACTGCGCATGTGCTTGAACTCCAGTGTACAATGTTAGCTGTGGCTCAGTGGGTAGCACACTCACCTCTGCACCAGAAAGTTGTGGGTTCAGTCCCACTCCAGGGACTTGAGCACATAGATCTAGGCTGACACTCCAGTGCAGTATTGAGGGAGTGCTGCACTGTCGGTATTGCCATCTTTCAGATGAGCCGTTAAACCGAGGCCCTGTCTGCTCTCTCAGGTGGATGTAAAAGATCCCATGGCAATATTTTGAAGAAGAGCAGGCGTCCTGGCCAATATTTATCCCTCAATCAACATAACAAAAACAGATTATCCGGTCATTATCACATTGCTGTTTGTGGGAGCTTGCTATGCGCAAATTGGCTGGCACGTTTCCCATAGTGGCTTTACTCCAAAAGTACTTCATCGGCAGTAAAGCGCCTTGAGACGTATGGTGGTCATGAAATGTGCTATTTACATATACACAGCAGACAATTGTGGCCAATTCTGGGATAACCTCAAATGATGGGACTAGCAGTACATATTCCACATTTTTGTGCATGTGTGCCAGTGAAGAAAAAAATCACAGGACATTCTGAAGCAAACTTAGAAGACTACCCAGGCTGATTTTGACTGCAAATATCAACATAACACTGCAAACATTATTACTAATATGGAACATTCTGTGAATAAAATATATACAGAATTATGTTAGAATCATAGAATCTTACAGCATAGAAGCAGACCATTAGGCCCATCATGCCTGTGCTGGCTCTTTGAAAGAGCTGCCCACACCCCAGCTTTTTCCCCATAATCCTGTAAATTAGTCCTCTTCAAGTACATGTCCAATTGCCTTTTGAAAGTTCTTATGGAATCTGATGCAGGTAGTGCGTTCCAGATTTTAACAACTCTCAGTGTGAAAACATTTCTCCTCATTTTCCCTCTAGTTATTTTGCCAATTATTTTAAATTTATGACCTCTGGTTACCAACCCACTTGCCAGAGGAAATAGTTTCTCCCTATGTGCTCTATCAAGACCTCTCATAATTGGTCTCCTTCTCTGCTCTAATGAGAACAATCTCACCTTCTCCAATCTCCATATAACTGAAGTCCCTTATCGTTGATATCTCCAAGGCCTTGATATTCTTCCTTAAGTATGGTGCTCAGAATTGTACACAATTCTCCAGCTGAGGCATAACCAGAGGTTTGTAAAAGTTTAGTATGATTTCTTTGCTTTTGTAATCAATGCCTCTATTTACAAAACCAAGTATTCAATACGCTTTCTTAACCACCTTATCAACTTGTCCTGCTGCCTTCAAAGTTTTGTGAATATGCCAAGTCACTCTGCTCTTGCATGTTCTTCAAAATAGTACCATTTAGATTATGGACGTGTTTATTTGTACTGTGTAAATGGTCGCCATACTCCATCCTTTGTCTATGATTGGTCCCCTTGGAGGATAAGCCACACCCTGAAGTTTCACTGGGATGTGTAACTGGAACCGCCCATCTCAAGGTCTCACTGACTTTGCAAATTTTAACTTGATTCACTTTAACTTCCTGAAGTGACAGAGGACAGAGCTCCCCAGAAGACAGCCAAAGTGCCTTACCCCAGTCCAAGTACATGCCTCCCTCAGCCGAAGTACCTTACCCCAGTCCAAGTGCATGCCTCCCTCAGCTGAAGTGCCTTACCCCAGTCCAAGTGCATCTTTCTCCCAGCCAAAATGCCTTACCCCAGTGCAAGTGCAACCCTCCCCCAGCCGAAGTGCATGACCTTACCCCGCCCACCCCACCATTAACAGGGCATTGTGTATGGATTGTTAACAGGTTTATTAGGTATGGTGAATAGTGACAATGTCATGACTTATGTATTTCATCCACTCCAATGATCTCCCTTGTAGCGGTTTGGAAGAACGTGATCTATCTTCCCTGAGTCTCCTCTCAACCCTCCAACCCCCTCCCCCCACCCATGTCTCCCTCCCCCTCCCCCAGGTCTCTCACCCCCCCCCCCCCAGTCTCTCTCCCTCTCACCCAGTCTCTCTCTCTCCCCCTCGCCCAGTCTCTCTCTCCCCCACTCTCTCTCTCTTCCCCCAGCCTCTCTCTCTCCCTCTCTCCTAGTCTCTCTCTCTCTCTCCCCCTCTCCCCGCAGTCTCTCTCTCCCTCTCCTTCCCCCAGACTTTCTCTCTCTTCCACCCCCCTCTCAGCCCCCCACCGCTTCTCTGCCCATCAGCCCTCTCGGTCCTCCGCCGTATC
Organism: Pristiophorus japonicus; assembly: GCF_044704955.1. Classification (NCBI taxonomy): domain Eukaryota; kingdom Metazoa; phylum Chordata; class Chondrichthyes; family Pristiophoridae; genus Pristiophorus; species Pristiophorus japonicus. The sequence continues at coordinate 239,437,024 of NC_091980.1, read as the reverse complement.
TCTGCCTGCCGCCTCCGCTCTCGGCCGCCCACGGGCCTTCTCGGCCCCCCACCGCATCTCTGCCTGCCGCCACTCTTGACCCCCCCGCCACTGCTCTCGGCCACGTGGAATGAGAGTGGGGCCGCACTTCCAGTCTGGAACTTCCGATTCCGGCGGGAGGCATCGCGGGGCGGACTTGACAGACGCATGCGCAAAAGAAATACAGTACAAATGTTACATCGTTAGATGATACTGCTTCTCCATGTTGTTTCTCCCACAGTACATCACTTCACACTTATCTGCATGAAATTGTATCTGCCATTTTACCAGTCTGTCTATGTCCTCCTGAAGTCTGCTATTATCCTACTCACTATTTACAACATTGCCAAGTTTTATATCACATGCAAACTTTAAAATTGTACTCCTATATCCAAGTCCAGGTCATTTATATCTAACAAGAAAAGCAATGGTCTGAATACCGACTCCTGGGAGACCACACTGCATATTTCTCTCCAGTCAGAAAAACATCCTCTCACCACTACTCTCTGCCTCCTATTCCTCAGCCAAATATGTACCGATGTTAGCACTGTTCCTTTAATAACATATTCTTCTATTTTCTGAATAAGTCTATTATGTGGTCCTTCATCAAATGCCTTTTGAAAGTCCATATAAATAACATCTACTATACTACCTTCATCAACCCTTTCCATTACTTCATCAAATAACTCAATCAGGTTAGTCAGACACGATTTCCCTTTAACAAATCCATGCTGGCTGTCTTGTAATAACCCTGCTTCTCCAAGTGAGAATTAATTTTGTCCTTGACAATGGTCTCTAATAGTTTTCCCATGATATTGGACTGATTGGTCTGCAGTTACCAGGTTTATCCCTCTCCCCTTTTTTGAACAGGGGTGTAACATTTGCAATCCTCCAGTCCTCTGGCACCACTCCCATATCCAAGGAGGATTGAAAGATTGTAGTCAGAGCTTCTTCTATCATCATTCTTGCTTCCCTCAGCAACCTAGGATGCATCCCATCAGGACTGGGTGACTTGCTAACTTTGAGTGAGACCAATCTATTTAACAGCTCCTTTCTATCTATTTCTTTCCTATCCAATATCTCTACTCCCCCCCTCCTCTACTGCAACATTAATTTCATACTTTGGATCTGTCTTCACTAAGGAAGACACAAATAACCTTCTGGAAATACTAAGGGTTCAAGGGTCTAGCGAAAAGGAGGAACTGAAGGAAATCCTTATTAGTCAGGAAATTGTGTTAGGGAAATTGATGGGATTGAAGGACTATAAATCACCAGGGCCTGATAGGCTGCATCCCAGAGTACTAATGTAACACCACTTTTTAAAAAAGGAGGGACATCAGTGGTGGGGAAAATGTTGGAATCAATTATTAAAGATGAAATAGCACATTTGGAAATCAGTGACAGGATCGGTCCAAGTCAACATGGATTTATGAAAGGGAAATCATGCTTGACAAATCTAGAATTTTTTGAGGTTGTAACTAGTAGAGTGGACAAGGGAGAACCAGTGGATGTGGTATATTTGGACTTTCAAAAGGCTTTTGACAAGGTCCCACTCAAGAGATTAGTGTGCAAAATTAAAGCACATGGTATTGGGGGTAATGTATTGACGTGGATAGAGAACTGGTTAGCAGACAGGAAGCAGAGAGTCGGAATAAATGGGCCCTTTTCAGAATGGCAGGCAGTGACTAGTGGGGTGCCACAGGGTTCAATGCTGGGACCCTAGCTATTTACAATATACATCAATGATTTAGATGAAGGAATTGAATGTAATATCTCCAAGTTTGCAGATGACACTAAGCTGGGTGGCGGTGTGAGCTATGAGGAGGATACTAATAGGCTGCAGGGTGACTTGGACAGGTTAGATGATTGGGCAAATGCATGGCAGATGCATTATAATGTGGATAAATGTGAGGTTATCCACTTTGGTGGCAAAAACAGGAAGACAGAATATTATCTGAATGGTGACAGATTAGGAAAAGGGGAGCTGCAACGAGACCTGGGTGTCATGGTACATTAGTCATTGAAGTTTGGCATGCAGGTGCAGCAGGTGGTGAAGAAGGCAAATGGCATGTTGGCCTTCATAGCTAGAGGATTTGAGTATAGGAGCAGGGAGGTCTTACTGCAGTTGGACAGGGCCTTGGTGAGGCCACACCTGGAATATTGTGTTCAGTTTGGTCTCCTAATCTGAGGAAGGACATTCTTGCTATTGAGGGAGTACAGCAAAGGTTCACCAGATTGATTCCCAGGATGGCAGGACTGACATATGAGGAGAGACTGGATCAATTGGGCTTGTATCCACTGGAGTTTAGAAGAATGAGAGGGGATCTCATAGAAACATATAAAATTCTGACAGGATTGGACAGATTAGAGGCAGGATTTGGAGTCTTGCGTGTGCCAATGCAACACTTACTCTCAACTGAGCAATGCACCCAGGGAGGCACTGCTAAGTTTGTGGTCATGGCCCTCCAAACCATGATCTAGGATCCACGTTGACTTCGTTGGCCCATTCCTAGGCAAAATGTTCTTGGTTCTTGTGGATGCTTATTCAAAATGGATTGAATGTGTAATAATGTCTGTAAGCACGTCCACTGACACCATTGAAAGCCTATGAGCCATGTTTGCCACACACGGCCTGCTGGATGTCTTTGTCAGCGACAATGGACCGTGTTTCACCAGTGCTGAATTCAAGGAATTTATGACCCACAATGGGATCAAGCACGTCACATCTGTCCCGTTCAAGCCCGCATCCAACGGCCAGGCAGAACGGGCAGTCCAAACCATCAAGCAAAGCTTGAAATGTGTGTCGGAAGGCTCCCTGCAGACCCGCCTGTCCCAAGTCCTGCTCAGTTACCGCACCAGACCCCACTCGCTCACCGGGGTTTCCCCCAGCCGAGCTGCTCATGAAAAGGGGGCTCAAAACAAGGCTCTCTCTTGTCCACCTTGATCTCCATGATCATGTCGAGGGCAGGCGGCATCAACAAAGCATGTACCATGATCGCGCAAACTTGTCATGCGATATTGAAGTCAATGACTCTGTATTTGTACTCAACTATGGACATGGTCCCAAATGGCTTGCTGGCACTGTCATAGCCAAAGAAGGGAGTAGGGTGTTTCAGGTCAAACTGACCAATGGACAAACGTGCAGAAAGCATTTGGACCAAACCAAATTGCGATTCACAAACAGCCACGAGCAACCCGAAGAGGACACCACCAGCTTCGACCCTCCAACACACACACAAGTGGCACCCGACATCACAGTTGACCACGAAGCTGAACTCACCATCCCCAGCAGCCCAGCAAGGCCAGCTGCTCAGCGAAGAACCAACCAACTCACCCACACCTGCATTTGTACTGAGACGATCGACAAGGTAGCAAAAAGCTCCAGATCGTCTCACCCTGTAAATAAGTGTACTATTGACTTTGGGAGGAAGTGATGTTATGTATATAACCCTTGGCAACCTGTATCATACCAGAGGGCCTACCTGTTGGAGTCCCAAGGGATCCCAGCATCCCTTGGGAGCACTGTATATAAGCAGACCGTCCATCCTATACCAGCATTCTGGAGTTTAATTAAAGGAGCTAAGGTCACACTTACTCATTGCATACAGTCGTATCACTTTATTATGAGCATAACAGTTGGTACCCTGGCCGGACGGGTTTCGTGGGCCTTGGGAAATCTAGCAGTTGAAGAGAGGCGAGGACTGCTGGATCCAGGAGGTAAGGGCCTTTCCACTTACCTGTTGGATCCAGTTTACCTGCTTCACCAGTTCCCCCTTGTGATCAGACACCCCCGCAAACATTCCGATCTAGCCCCACCAACCATTCCGATATCCCCCTGACCTATTCAATCTCCTCTACGAGGCATCCAATCTCAACACCCCCATCCTTCCAATCTCCCCCAAGTTCTGGTCTCTGATCTTCCTTGTGGCCTCCGGACTCCGATCACATGAAATTAGGGGTGCGTGCAATAAAGGTGCAGCAGTTATAATGGGTGACTTTAATATGCACATAGATTGGGTTAACCAAACTGGAAGCAATACGGTAGAGGAGGATTTCCTGGAGTGCATAAGGGATGGTTTTTTAGACCAATATGTCGAGGAACCAACTAGGGGGGAGGCCATCTTAGACTGGGTGTTGTGTAATGAGAGAGGATTAATTAGCAATCTCGTTGTGCGAGGCCCCTTGGGGAAGAGTGACCATAATATGGTGGAATTCTGCATTAGGATGGAGAATGAAACAGTTAATTCAGAGACCATGGTCCAGAACTTAAAGAAGGGTAACTTTGAAGGTATGAGGCGTGAATTGGCTAGGATAGATTGGCGAATGATACTGAAGGGGTTGACTGTGGATGGGCAATGGCAGACATTTAGAGACCGCATGGATGAACTACAACAATTGTACATTCCTGTCTGTCGTAAAAATAAAAAAGGGAAGGTGGCTCAACCATGGCTGTCAAGGGAAATCAGGGATAGCATTAAAGCCAAGGAAGTGGCATACAAATTGGCCAGAAATAGCAGCGAACCGGGGACTGGGAGAAATTTAGAACTCAGCAGAGGAGGACAAAGGGTTTGATTAGGGCAGGGAAAATGGAGTACGAGAAGAAGCTTGCAGGGAACATTAAGACGGATTGCAAAAGTTTCTATAGATATGTAAAGAGAAAAAGGTTAGTAAAGACAAACGTAGGTCCCCTGCAGTCAGAATCAGGGGAAGTCATAACGGGGAACAAAGAAATGGCGGACCAATTGAACAAGTACTTTGGTTCGGTATTCACTGAGGAGGACACAAACAACCTTCCGGATATAAAAGGGGTCGGAGGGTCTAGTAAGGAGGAGGAACTGAGGGAAATCCTTATTAGTCGGGAAATTGTGTTGGGGAAATTGATGGGATTGAAGGCCGATAAATCCCCAGGGCCTGATGGACTGCATCCCAGAGTACTTAAGGAGGTGGCCTTGGAAATAGTGGATGCATTGACAGTCATTTTCCAACATTCCATTGACTCTGGATCAGTTCCTATGGAGTGGAGGGTAGCCAATGTAACCCCACTTTTTAAAAAAGGAGGGAGAGAGAAAACAGGGAATTATAGACCGGTCAGCCTGACATCGGTAGTGGGTAAAATGATGGAATCAATTATTAAGGATGTCATATCAGTGCATTTGGAAAGAGGTAATATGATAGGTCCAAGTCAGCATGGATTTGTGAAAGGGAAATCATGCTTGACAAATCTTCTGGAATTTTTTGAGGATGTTTCCAGTAGAGTGGACAAGGGAGAACCAGTTGATGTGGTATATTTGGACTTTCAGAAGGCTTTCGACAAGGTCCCACACAAGAGATTAATGTGCAAAGTTAAAGCACATGGGATTGGGAGTAGTGTGCTGACATGGATTGAGAACTGGTTGTCAGACAGGAAGCAAAGAGTAGGAGTAAATGGGGACTTTTCAGAATGGCAGGAAGTGACTAGTGGTGTACCGCAAGGTTCTGTGCTGGGGCCCCAGCTGTTTACACTGTACATTAATGATTTAGACGAGGGGATTAAATGTAGTATCTCCAAATTTGCGGATGACACTAAGTTGGGTGGCAGTGTGAGCTGCAAGGAGGATGCTATGAGGCTGCAGAGCGACTTGGATAGGTTAGGTGAGTGGGCAAATGCATGGCAGATGAAGTATAATGTGGATAAATGTGAGGTTATCCACTTTGGTGGTAAAAACAGAAAGACAGACTATTATCTGAATGGTGACAGATTCGGAAAAGGGGAGGTGCAAAGAGACCTGGGTGTCATGGTACATCAGTCATTGAAGGTTGGCATGCAGGTACAGCAGGCGGTTAAGAAAGCAAATGGCATGTTGGCCTTCATAGCGAGGGGATTTGAGTACAGGGGCAGGGAGGTGTTGCTACAATTGTACAGGGCCTTGGTGAGGCCACACCTGGAGTATTGTGTACAGTTTTGGTCTCCTAACCTGAGGAAGGACATTCTTGCTATTGAGGGAGTGCAGCGAAGGTTCACCAGACTGATTCCCGGGATGGCGGGACTGACCTATCAAGAAAGACTGGATCAACTGGGCTTGTATTCACTGGAGTTCAGAAGAATGAGAGGGGACATCATAGAAACGTTTAAAATTCTGACGGGGTTAGACAGGTTAGATGCAGGAAGAATGTTCCCAATGTTGGGGAAGTCCAGAACCAGGGGACACAGTCTAAGGATAAGGGGGAAGCCATTTAGGACCGAGATGAGGAGGAATTTCTTCACCCAGAGAGTGGTGAACCTGTGGAATTCTCTACCACAGAAAGTTGTTGAGGCCAATTCACTAAGTATATTCAAAAAGGAGTTAGATGAAGTCCTTACTACTAGGGGGATCAAGGGGTATGGCGAGAAAGCAGGAACGGGGTACTGAAGTTGCATGTTCAGCCATGAACTCATTGAACGGCGGTGCAGGCTCGAAGGGTCAAATGGCCTACTCCGGCACCTATTTTCTATGTTTCTATGTTTCTATGTTTCACCCGACCCCTGATCACCCCAATCTCATCCAGGTCAGGACTCCCGATTTTCTTCCCCCTGCTGCAGCCTCCCCAATCTCCTGCGGCTCACGACTCCCGATCTTCTTCACCCCCCACCCCTCCCAGCCTCCACGATGTTGCCCGGTTCTCGACTCCCAGTCTTCCTCCCTCTGTTCCGGTCACCCGTACTCTCCCAGCTCACGACTCCTGATCTTCTTCACCCCAGTTCCGAACACCCCCCTCCACTCCCCGCCCCACCTCCATGATGTTGCCTGGCTCACGACTCCCAATCTTGCGCCCCATCCCTGGTCTCTGCGATCCCTCCTTCCTCCACTCCGCTCCGACTGTGGCCCGGTGCCGAAGACCTACTGGCCCAATAGCCAGCCAGCCTCTCAATCTGGCTGGCTCCCTCCAGGAAACAGAGACACAAAATGTTAATCAGGTCCTGCAGTTAAAATCGGCAGGGCCCAAGGGAAACCCCTTTATGGTCTGTGAGCTGCCAACCCCCTCCGGAGGCAAAAAGCTGTCATCTTAAATATTGTTATGGTGGAATTTAAGGGGAACATAATATTACAAAACCAGGTCATTAAGTCCATTAAACCTGTGCCTTCCACAGTCTACCTTATGCATTTAATTTCCTGAGAGAAAGTTCTTGGTAGATATTATCTAATCATCAAAGATTCAGGCAAAACTCCAAAATATTCATCTATCCTCGTATCTCTCCTTTTCCACCCCCTAACTTGCTGCTTTCTACAGGTAATTAAGTTGATGTCCATGTAACTTCACTCAAAAATACTGCTGTGAGAAAAACACAATGAGAATTCTAAAGCAAGTATCAATATCATTCCTGAAGAATTGCTCAAAACAGAGCTACTAGCAAAGACACCAACTTAGAGCAAGCAACTGCTCCCTAGTGCTAATATTGCAATGCTAATTAATTTTGAGATGAGCTAGACCCAACTTGCAGTCTCCTACAATCGCCATGAGATAGCATAAGGAAGACTGATACAGAGAAAGTAGCAAGACTGGGGAGTGTGGAACGCTTAGGAATTATCAATCTTTCAGAGTCATCACATGTGTGCATTTAAATCAGAAGACTTCCATCTTTTGGGGAACTATGGTGACTGATGGGGCAAGAAATATGAATCCGTCGATTTAACTGGCTGCAAACACAGAGTTCCCGTATGCAGTTGTAAGCAGACTGATTATGCTCAGTGCAATAACAACATATCTATAGTGCTCTTGAGGCTCTTTCTGCACTGCATGGCAGCTCTTGGGCTGACAGAGACATCACTGACTGCCTCTATCACCTCCCACCAGACAGCATGCATCACCCTTGTATAGGGCTTCCTGCCTCAATGCCCAACAATCATGCTCTTCAGGCCCTGATTTCTGCCAAAAGGACCTCTAGAGGTGCATCTGGAAATCTGAGATCCCTTCCACCTGCTAATATCCCCATGAGACTGCTGCTGCTTCAGCCATTCTTGAAGAAGAGTATGTGATATATTCTTTACGACATCACTAACAACACACACTACAAGATGGCTCCAACACATCAAGTGGCTTTTATTTTATTGACTTCAGCAGTTGCATTACCACAATAGTCCACTAGGTGGAGCAGTAGTCCATTAGATGGAGCTCTATATTACACTACTCCCTCCTTAATGAAGACATAATCATAACAAAATAATCATTATACATAACTTGCATGATTATACCCAACAAAAGATATGGACGTATTTTGCCATATTTACAAATCAAACTTAACCACTTGTTTTCTGTTTCAAAGAGGATACCTTCACTCTCGAACAGAACCTTCCAAACTTGGTGTCGAACTTAGACCCATTCCAGACTGATCCTGAGGAGTGTTTTCCTCCAAGGGCAACCCTTGATCTACAATTTGACTCTCTACAACTTCCGACTGTTTGCCTGCCTGACTCGGACTCAGACTTACATTCTGGCTTTCTCTTGGACTTGTTTCTAGTACATCTGATGTAGGATTTGCTACTGGTACTCGACTTGGAACAAGAATATCCGACCCATCAGAAATAATCGAATCATTCCAACTTTCAACTTGTTCCACAACTGAAGGTAAAATATGGTCAATGTGAACAAACCTAACCGTTCCATGATCAAACATCTTGAGCAAATATGTGCGAGGGCCACATATCATCACTATTCTTCCTGGTAACCACTTTAACAGAATTAATAAACAATCTCCTAGTAAAGGATTCCCTTGGAATGAATGACCACAGCATGGTTGAATTTCAAATTCAGTTGGAGTGTGAGAAAGTTGGATCTCAAACCAGTGTCCTAAGCTTAAATAAAGGAGACTACAAAGGTATGAAGGTAGAGTTGGCTAAAATGGACTGGGTAAATAGATTAAAGTGTGGGATGGTTGATGAGCAGCAGCAGACATTGAAGGAGATATTTCACAACTCACAACAAAAATATATGAGAAGGAAGGACTGTAAGAGAAGGGATAGCCATCCGTGACTAACAAAGGAAATAAAGGATGGTATCTGTTATGTATGTGATCTTGTATGTACCTTGTACAGCCACCAGAGGGCTCATCCCCTGGAGTCCCAAGGGATCCCACAATCCCTTGGGAGCACAGATACTTAAGGAGGCCTCACAGACTGGAGAGGCACTCTGGAGACCTGCAATAAAAGCTCACACTTTACTTTGAGCTCACGGTATCCAGTCGGACTCTTTATTCATATACAACAACTGGCAACGAGATACAGATGACGAACCCAATTATGCAGAGAACAGTGGGCACCCTGGAGAAATTCTCGGAGGGAGATGATTGGGAAACCTTTGTGGAGCGACTTGACCAATAGTTCGTGGCCAACGAGCTGGAAGGAGAAGCGAACGCTGCCAAATGAAGGGCGATTCTCCTCCCCGTCTGCGAGGCACCAACATATGGCCTCATGAAAAATCTGCTTGCTCCAGCAAAACCCACAGAGAGATCGTATGATGATTTGTGCACACTGGTCCGGGAGCATCTGAACCCGAAGGAAAACGTTCTGATGGTGAGGTACCGGTTCTACACCTACAAAAGGTCTGAAGGCCAGGAAGTGGCGAGTTATGTCGCCGAGCTAAGACGCCTTGCAGGACATTGCGAATTTGAAGAATATTTGGAGCACATGCTCAGAGACTTTTTCGTACTTGGCATTGGCCATGAAGTGATAATTTGCAAAATTTTAACTGTAGAGACCCAACCTTGAGTAAGGCCATAGTGATAGCCCAGGCATTCATTGCCACTAGTGACAATACCAAGCAAATCTCTCAGCACACGAGTGCTGCTACAAGTACTGTGAACAAAGTGATGTTGTTTTCAAATCGCAACGTACAGGGCAGGCCCGACATTGCTCCAGCTACACGTCTGCAGATGTCTCAGAGTCCACCATCAAGGGTGATGAATGCAAGGCCATTAACACCTTGTTGGCGCTGCGGGGATGATCATCATTTCCATTCATGCCCCTTCAAAGGGTACATTTGCAAGGGCTGTGGAACAATAGGACACCTCCAACGTATGTGCAGGCAAGCTGCAAACCCTGTTAATCCTGCAAATCACCATGTTGTAGAGGAGGACAGATCCACGGCAGATCAAGACGAACCAGAGCCTCAGACCGAGGAGGCAGAGGTATATGGGGTGCACACATTTACCACAAAGTGTCCCCTGATAATGCTGAAGGTTGAATTAAATGGACTCCCGGTGTCAATGGAGCTGGACACAGGCATGAGCCAGTCCATTATGAGCAAAAAGACTTTTGAAAAATTGTGGTGCAGCAAGGCTTCAAGGCCAGTCTTGACTCCCATTCGCACGAAACCGAGAACTTACACACAGGAACGGATTCCTGTAATCGGCAGTGCTACTGTAAAGGTCTCCTACGATGGAGCGGTGCACAAGCTACCACTCTGGGTGGTACCGGGCGATGGGCCCATGCTGCTCGGCAGGAGCTGGCTGTGAAAGATATGCTAGAACTGGGACGACGTCCGAGTGCTCTCACCCGCTGACGACACTTCGTGTGCCCAGGTCTTAAACAAGTTCCCTTCACTGTTCGAACCAGGCATCAGGAAGTTCCAAGGAGCAAAAGTGCAGATCCACCTAATTCCGGGGGTGCGACCCATCCATCACAAGGCGAGAGCAGTACGTACATGATGAGAGAAAGGGTAGAGATCGAGCTAGACCGGCTGCAACGAGAGGGCATCATTTCACTGATTGAATTCAACAAGTGGGCCAGTCCGATTGTTCCCGTCCTCAAGGGAGACGGCACTGTCAGAATCTGTGGTGATTACAAAGTAACTATCAATCGTTTCTCCCTGCAGGATCAATACCCACTACCAAAGGCTGATGACCTTTTTGCTACACTGGTGGGAGGAAAGACATTCGCGAAGGTGGACTTGACCTCAGCCTACATCACGCAGGAGCTGGAGGAATCATCGAAGAGCCTCACCTGCATCAACATGCACAAAGGTCTCTTCATTTATAACAGATGCCCGTTTGGAATTCGATCAGCTGCGGCGATATTCCAGAGAAACATGGAAAATTTACTGAAGTCGGTCCCGCGCATGGTGGTCTTCCAGGACGACATCTTGGTTACAGGTCGGGACACAGTCGAGCATTTGCAGAACCTGGAGGAGGTTCTTCGTCGACTCAACCATGTGGGGCTCAGGTTGAAACATTCGAAGTGCATTTTCCTGGCGCCTGAAGTGGAGTTCCTGGGGAGAAGAATCGCGGCGGACGGCTTCAGGCCCACTGATTCGAAGATGGAGGCAATCGAGAACGCACAAGACCACAGAACGTGACGGAGCTGCGGCCGTTTTTAGGACTCCTGAACTACTTTGGTAACTTCTTACCGGGTCTCAGCACACTGTTAGAACCACTGCACACCTTACTGCGTAAAGGAGACAAATGGGTTTGGGGCAAAAGCCAAGAAAATGCCTTTGTAAAAGCTAGAAAATTGTTATGCTCAAACAAATTGCTTATGTTGTATGATCCATGTAAGCGTTTGGTACTAGCATGTGATGACTCTTCGTATGGGGTCGGGTGTGTATTGCAACAAGCTAATGAATCTGGGAAATTGCAACCGGTTGCCTTTGCATCCAGGCTGCCTAAGGCTGTCTAAGGCTGAGAGAGCCTACAGCATGATTGAAAAAGAAGCGTTAGCGTGTATCTATGGGGTAAAGAAAACATGGAAAATTTACTGAAGTCGGTCCCGCGCACGGTGGTCTTCCATTTGAATTGGAAACGGACCATAAGCCGCTATTATCCCTGTTTTCCGAGAGTAAGGGGATAAATGCTAATGCATCGGCCCGCATCCAGAGATGGGCTCTCATGTTGTCTGCATGCAAATTTGCCATCCGCCACAGGCCAGGCAAAGAAAACTGTGCCCATGCTCTCAGTAGGCTGCCATTGCCCACCAAGGGGGTGGAAATGGTGCAGCCCGCAGATGTAGTCATGGTTATGGAAGCATTCGAAAGTGAGCAATCACCCGTCACAGCCTGACAGATTAGACCCTGGACGAGCCAGGACCCGTTACTGTGCCTAGTAAAAAATTGTGTGCTTCACGGGAGCTGGTCCAGTGTCCCAGCGGAAATGCAGGAAGAGATGAAACCGTACCAGCGGCGCAAAGATGAAATGTCTATACAGGCAGACTGTCTTCTGTGGGGCAATCGTGTGTGGCAATTGGGTAGTGGTCCCCAAGAAGGACAGAGACAATTTCATCAGTGACCTCCACAGTACCCACCCAGGCATTGTAAAGATGAAAGCGATAGCCAGATCCCATGTTTGGTGGCCCGGTATCGATGCGGACTTAGAGTCCTGCATGCACAGATGTAACACATGCTCACAGTTAAGCAATGCACCCAGGGAGGCGTCACTAAGTTTATGGTCTTGGCCCTCCAAACCATGGTCCAGGGTCCATGTCGACTATGCAGGCCCGTTTTTGGGTAAAATGTTCCTTGTGGTTGTAGATACATACTCCAAATAGATTGAATGTGAGATAATGTCGGCAAGCATGTCCACTGCCACCACTGAAAGCCTGCGGGCCATGTTTGCCACGCACGGACTACCTGATGTCCTTGTGAGCGACAACGGGCCATGTTTTACCAGTGCCGAGTTCAAAGAGTTCATGACCTGTAACGGGATCAAACATGTTACATCTGCCTCATTCAAACCAGCATCCAATGGTCAGGCAGAGAGAGCAGTGCAGACTATCAAGCAGGGCTTGAAGAGGGTAACTGAAGGCTCACTGCAGATTCGCCTATCCCGAGTTCTGCTTAGCTACCGCACGAGACCCCACTCGCTCACTGGGATTCCATTTGCTGAACTGCTCATGAAAAGGGCACTAAAGACAAGGCTCTTGTTAGTTCACCCTGATCTACATGAAAAGGTAGAGAGCAGGCAGCTTCAACAAAGTACATATCATGATAGCGCTACTGTGTCACGCGAAATTGTAATCAATGATCCTGTATTTGTATTGAATTATGGACAAGGTACCAAGTGGCTTCCCAGCACTATTGTGGCCAGAGGGGAGCAGGGTGTTTCGGGTCAAACTTTCAAATGGACTCATTCACCGGAAACACATGGACCAAATCAAACTCAGATTCATGGACTATCCTGAGCAACCAACTTTGGACCCTACCTTTTTTGACTCCCCCAACATACACACCAGTGGCAACCGACACCGCGGTTGGCCTTGAAGCAGAACCCATCACCTGCAGCAGCCAGCAGGACTCACCACACCAGGCAGCCCAGCAAGGCCAGCTGCTCAGCAGCCCAGTGAGGGCTCAACAAATGATTCAACAACACCAGCTTTCACACCAAGACAATCAACCAGGGAAAGAAAGGCCCTAGATCGACTTACCTTATAAATAGTCACACTGTTGACTTTGTGGGGGGTGGGGGTGGGGGAGTGTTGTTATTTATGTGAACTTGTATATACCTTGTACAGCCACCAGAGGGCTCATCCCCGGAGTCCCAAGGGATGCCACAATCCCTTGGGAGCACAGGTACTTAAGGAGGCCTCACAGGCTGGAAAGGTACTCTGGAGACCTGCAATAAAAGACTACGGTAAAATTTTACTTTGAGCTCACAGTATCCAGTCAGACTCTTTATTCATATACAACAGTATCAAATTGAAAACAACGGCATACAAAGTGGCCAAAACTAGTGGGAAGCCAGAGGATTGGGAAACTTTTAAAAGCCAACAAAGAACGATGAAATAAATAATCAGGAAAGGAAAGATAGATTATGAAAGTAAACTAGCACGAAATATAAAAACAGATAGTAAGTGTTCCTACAGGTATATAAAAAGGAAAAGAGTGGCTAAAGTAAATGCAGGTCCCTTAGAGAATGGGACGGGGCAATTAATAATCGGGAACAGGGAAATGGCAGAGACATTGAACAAATATTTTGTATTGGTCTTGACGGTAGAAGACACTAAGAACATCCCAGTAGTGGATAATCAAGGGGCTATAGGGAGGGAGGAACTTTAAACAATCACTATCACTAAAGAAGTAGTACTTCTCAAAATAATGGGACTAAAGGTGGACAAATCCCCTGGACCTGATGGCTTACATCCAAGGGTCTTAAAAGAAATGGCTGCAGACATAGTGGATACATCGGTTGTAATCTACCAAAAGTCCCTGGATTCTGGGGAGGTCCCAGCGGATTGGAAAACAGCAAATTTAACGGCCCTGTTTAAAAAAGGAGACAGACAGAAAGCAGGAAACTACAGACCAGTTAGCCTAACATCTGTAGTTGGAAAAATGCTGGAGTCCATTATTAAGGAAACAGTAGCAGGACATTTGGAAAAGCATAGTTCAATCAAGCAGAATTAGCATGGTTTTATGAAAGTGAAATCATGTTTGAATAATTTGCTGGAATTCTTTGAGGATGTAACGAGCAGCGTGGATAGGGGGCACCAGTGGGTGTGGTGTATTTGGATTTCCAGAAGGCATTCGATAAGGTGCCACGTAAAAAGTTACTGCACAAGATAAAAGTTCACGGGATTGGGGGTAATAAATTAGCATGGATAGAGGATTGGCTAACAGAAAACAGAGAGTCAGGATAAATGGGTCATTTTCCGGTTGGCAAACAGTAACTAGTGGGGTGCTGCAGGGATCGATGCTGGGGCCCCAACTATTTACAATCTATATTAATGACTTGGATGAAGGGACTGAGTGTAATGTAGCCAAATTTGCTGATGGTGGGAGAGCAAATTGTGAGGAGGACACAAAAATCTGCAAAGGGATAAAGATAGGCTAAGTGAGTAGGCAAAAAGTTGACAGATGGAGTATAATGTGGGAAAATGTTGAGGTTATCCACTTTGGCAGAAAGAATAAAAAAGTAAATTATTTTTTAAATGGAGAAAAATTGCAAAGTGCTGCAGCACATAGGGACCTCGGGATCTTTGTGCACGAAACACAAAAAGTTAGGATGCAAGTACAACAACGAATCAGGAAGGCAAATGGAATGTTGGCCTTTATTGCAAGGGGGATAGAGTATAAAAGTAGAGAAGTCCTGCTACAACTGTACAGGTTATTGGTGAGGCCACACCGAGCATACTGCGTACAGTTTTGGTCTCCGTATTTAAGAAAGAATATACTTGCATTGGATGCTGTTCGGAGAAAGTTCACTAGGTTGATTCCAGAGATGAGAGGGTTGGCTTATGAAGATAGGTTGAGAAGGTTGGGCCTAAACTCATTGGAGTTCAGGAGAGGTGACCTTATCGAAATATATAAGATAATGAGAGGGCTCGACAAGGTGGATGCAGTGAGGATATTTCCACTCATTGGGGAAACTAGAACTAGGGGGTATAGTCTCAGAATAAGGGGCCGCCTACTTAAAACTGAGGTGAGGAATTTCTTCTCTCAGAGCGTTGTAAATCTGTGGAATTGTCTGCCCCAAAGAGCTGTGGAGGCTGGGTCATTGAATATATTTAAGACGGAGATAGACAGATCTTTAAGCGATAAGGGAATAAAGGGTTATGGGGAGCGGGCAGGGAAGCGGAGCTGAATCCATGATCAGATCAGCTATGATCTTATTAAATGGCAGAGCAGACTCAAGGTGCAAAATGGCCTACTCCTGCTCCTATTTCTTATGTTCTTATGTTCTTAACCAGTTATGGTGATGATTTTTCAATCTAACTACTGATTCAATTTCACACTGCTCTCTCTCTTACTCCACCTCTATCATGATTCTTTTCTGTCTTAATTGTTTCTCTTCTACTGACTGCCAAGTTTGGCTTTAACACCGAGAACCTGTTCGTGGCTGTCATTTGAGAAACCACTCTGCTGGTGTTCTACCAGTAGTTGTATGAGGAATATTACAATAAGTTTAATTAGAAAATTTGCCAATTTGTGGTCCAACGACAACTGCCGTTTCTTTGGATTTGGATCAAACATTTGCTTAATGAGGGCACATTTTACAATTTGTACTCTGTGCTCTGCTGCATTTGAAGCAGGGTGGTACAGTGAAACCTTAGTATGTTTCACACCAATTCTGCTCATGAATTGCGCAAATTATTCTTAACAAAATTGCGGCTCATTATCAGACATAATTTCTTCTGGGGGGCCATATGAAGAAAACAATCTTCACAAATTGTCGAGTGTTTTACTTGTTATTTTCCATATTGGAAACACCTCTACCCACTTTGAATGACTATTGTCATGTATCTTACATTATTATATATAACTGTATCCTAACATGCTATACATGACTGTAATAAGATATGACCTGGAACCACCAGCATAACTTACCACCAGGGGTGCACTTGCAAGAGACAGGTATAAAAGGACAGGTCTCAGGCAAGTGCAGCATTCCAGAGCTGTGAAATTAAGGTGCAGGTCCAGAGTGACCTTGACTTCACTACATGCCTCGTGTGAATCTGTACTGAGGGGACAGGACTTTACAGTGGCGACGGGTTACGGGATTACAGAATCCATAGAATGGCGAACAACGGATCAGATGAAAAGTACAATGCGGGAGGCAATTGGGAGGACTTTATAGAAAGGCTCCAGCAAAGCTTTGTAACCAAAGAATGGTTAGGCGACGATAAGGCAGACAATAGAAGAGCCCATCTCTTGACCAGCTGTGGCTCTCAAACATATGCTTTAATGAAGGATCTGTTGGCATCCGAGAAACCAGCAAGCAAGTCGTTTGAAGAAGAGACCACCTGAAGCCAGCGAGCAGCCTACATATGGCCAGACACAGGTTCTACAACTACAGACGCTGTGTGGGCCAGAGCATACCCGACTTCGTGGCGGAACTTCGGAGGTTGGCTAGTTTATGTGAGTTCTCCGATGAACTGAGGAGAGAAATGCTGAGAGACTTTTTTATTGAAGGAATATGCCGCGCAGGCATATTCCGAAAGCTCATAGAGACCAAGAACCTGACCTTAGAGGCAGCAGCACTGGTTGCACAGACATTCTTGGTAGGGGAAGAAGAAACAAGGTTGATTTACAATGCAGGTACGACAACTAATGAAATATCGGAAGAAGAAGTTCACAGCACTAAACAAGCTGCTACCCCCACACACAGACAAAACTGGGAGAACAGGCAGAGGCCATCAAGGGCCACAGGAATGGCCGTTCACACCTCATCAACCCACAATGCGAGCAATCAACTACAAACTGAGAGAAGCTCAAGAGAGATCAGCCAAACGCAGCTCATTCTTTGGGAACTCTTTGAACAATGGAACAGGTCTGTGCTGGAGGTGTGGGGGTGGGCACTCATCAAGAGGATGTTGATTTCAGCAGGCTGTTTGCAGAAATTGTGAATATACAGGGCATTTGGCCCGCATGTGCAAAAAAACGGCAGCTCGGCTGGTATACAAATCAGATGGGTCGGAAAGCGAACCAGAAGATAGTGGAGACAGTACTCGGGACACCGGTGTACAGCAGGTCAACACGATAAATGGCTGCTGCTCCTACAACAGGACACCTCCTATAATGATGAGGGTCCTACTCAACGGGATATCTGTCAACATGGAGCTGGATACGGGAGCGAGTCAATCTCTCATGGGCGCTCAACAATTTGAACAACTGTGGCCGCATAAAAGAGACAGACCAAAACTCACAAGAGTCGACACCACACTAAGGACCTATACCAAAGAAATCGTACCAGTCCTTGGCAGCGCCATGCTGTCACACACAAAGGGACAGTGAACCGACTTCCCCTGTGGATTGTCCCCGGAGACCCCCCAGCACTGCTGGGGAGAAGCTCGCTGGCAAAACTAAACTGGAAATGGGATGATGTTTATGCCATGTCATTAGAGGAACGGACCTCCTGCTCAACAGTTATAAAGCGATTTGAACATCTCTTTCAGCCAGGTGTGGGCACTTTCAAAGGGGCCAAAGTCAAAATCTACATCACACAGGATGCTAGACTGGTCCATCACAAGGCCAGAGCTGTACCCTATGTGATGAGGGAAAAGATTGAACACGAACTAGACAGGCTTCTGCAGGAAGGCATTATATCACCTGTGGAATTTAGCGACTGGGCAAGTCCCATCGTCCCAGTCATGAAGCCTGATGGATCCGTACGAATCTGTGGGGACTACAAATCTACCATAAACAGAGTCTCCCTACAGGACCAGTACCCAGAGTGGAGGACTTATTTGCCACATTGGCTGGAGGTAAACTTTTCTCAAAATTAGACCTCACATCTGCGTATATGACGCAAGAATTGACCAAGGAATTCAAGCTACTCGCCACCATCAACACACATCGAGGCCTTTTCATGTACAATCGATGCCCATTCGGCATCAGGTCGGCAGTTGCCATATTCCAGCGCAACATGGAGAGTCTGCTCAAGTCCATCCCGGGGACGGTTGTATTTCAAGACGACATACTTATCACGGGCAGGAACATCGACTCCCATCTCTGTAATTTGGAGGAAGTACTAAAGCGGTTGGATCGGGTAGGCTTACGAGTCAAGAAATCCAAGTGCCTGTTTCTCGCACCCGAGGTTGAATTTTTGGGCAGAAGGATTGCCGCTGACGGAATCCGCCCAACAGAGTCCAAAACAGAAGCAATTCGCCTGGCACCCAGGCCCCGGAATGTCTCAGAACTGCGCGCCTTTCTCGGGCTACTCAATTACTTTGGGAACTTTATGCAGAACTTAAGCACGCTGCTGGAGCCTCTCCACGTGCTACTCAGGAAGAGGTACGATTTGTTTTGGGGGGATGCCCAGGAACGCGCCTTCAATAAGGCACGCAACCTTCTGTGTTCCAACAGTGTTTTGACTTTCTTTGACCCAGGTAAAAAGCTAGTTCTCACATGCGATGCGTCAGCGTATGGGGTCGGGTGCATTTTGCAACATGTCAATAGTGCGGGCAAATTACAACCCATAGCTTATGTATCCATGTCACTTTCGCGGGCAGAGCGCGGGTACGGAATGGTAGAGAAGGAGGCACTCACGTGCGTGTACGGTGTCAAAAAGATGCACCAATACCTTTTCGGGGCCAAGTTCGCGTTAGAAACTGACCACAAGCCCCTCATGTCCCTCCTATCCAAGAGCAAGGCAATAAACGCCAATGCCTCGGCACGAATTCAACGGTGGGCACTCATGCTGGCGTCCTACGACTATACCATAGGGCACAGACCAGGCACAGACAACTGTGCCAACACGCTTAGCAGGCTACCCCTGGTGATCACGGAAGGGTCTGACGAACAGGACTGTGAGATAGTCATGGCAATCAATGCCTTTGACTCCACAGGTTTGCCCATGACAGCTTGCCAAATCAGAGCCTGGATGGCCAGCGACCCCACGTTATTCTCAGTAAAAAGATGTGTGCAAACCGGTGACTGGGCAGAGGCTCGCGATGCCTGCCCCGAGGAATTGAAACCCTTTCATAGATGCACGCATGAGCTATCACTACAAGCAGACTGCCTGATGTGGGGCAGCCGAGTAATCATGCCTCTGCAAGGCAGAGAGGCATTTGTCCGGGAGCTCCACCGCGAGCACCCGGGGATCGTTCTCATGAAGGCCATAGCCAGATCCCACGTCTGGTGGCCTGGTATTGACGCGGACTTGGAGCTCTGCGTCCGAAGGTGCACCATTTGTGCCCAACTCAGCAATGACCCCAGGGAGGCTCCACTGAGCCCCTGGCCCTGGCCTACCAAACCGTGGTCGCGAGTGCACGTAGACTATGCGGGCCCATTCATGGGCAAAATGTCCCTCGTAGTTGTAGATGCATTTTCAAAGTGGATCGAATGCACCATTTTAAACTCGAGCACCACCGCCACCACTGTGGAGAGCCTCGCAACCATGTTTGCAACGCACGGAATCTCTGACACATTGGTCAGTGACAATGGTCCGTGCTTCACCAGCGCAGAATTCCAAGACTTTCTAATTGACCACGGCATAAATGACGTCAAGACGGCACCGTTCAAGCCGGCCTCCAACGGCCAGGCGGAGAGAGCAGTGCAAATCATTAAACAAGGCATGCTTAAAATCCAAGGTCCCACGCTGCAGGGTCACCTGTCGCGACTGCTGCTGGCATACAGATCTCGTCCGCACTCACCGACTGGGATCCTCCCGCGCAACTGTTGATGAAAAGGACTTTAAAAACAAGGCTCTCATTAATCCTCCCAGACATGCACGAAATCGTTGAGGCAAAGCGCCGTAAGCTGACTGAGTACCATGACAGAAATTCGAGGGGGAGATGGAATGAGATAGGGGACAAAGTGTTTGTACTAAACTATGGCAGGGGTCCCAAATGGCTTGCAGGGACAGTAACAGGCAAGGAAGGAAACAGGCTACTGGTAGTACAAATGGACAATGGCAAAACCTGCCGGAAGCATGTAGACCAAGTCAAAAGCAGATTTACCAACAACACTGCGGAACCAGAGGCAGATTACAATGTGGAACTCGCACCACACCTGGTGGACAGACAGAGGGAACAACCTGAGGAAAGGGCAATCCCAACAGATAGCCCAGGTGAGTCAACAACAATCACACCAATCGAAACAGACAGCCCAGGTGAGACACCAGCAACCACACCCAAAGAAAAACAGACACCAAGGCAAACAACTGAACCACAACTCAGACGCTCCACGCGAGAGCATAGACCACCTGAGAGACTGAACCTATAAAGACAATAAGACCTTGGGGGAGGGTGATGTCATGTATCTTACATTATTATATGTAACTGTATCCTAACATGCTATACATGACTGTAATAAGATATGACCTGTAACCACCAGCATACTTTACCACCAGGGGTGCACTTGCAAGAGACAGGTATATAAGGACAGGTCTCGGGCAAGTGCAGCATTCCAGAGCTGTGAAATAAAGGTGCCGGTCCAGAGTGACCTTGACTTCACTACATGCCTCGTGTGAATCTGTACTGAGGGGACAGGACTTCACAGCTATAAATCACAATGAACAATTGTCCTTCTAGCTCAGCAAAATCTACCTTTGCCACACCCTGGGAGGTCATTTCCAGGGCTGTAATGGCACTAGTGGTGGTTTCTTGCTTACCGATTGACATGTTGTACACTGAATAACAATGTTGGGTGCCAGGCCGCTAGCCCGGCCGAAACCCTTCCTGGTGGTCCTGTGGGCTGAAATTAAAAAATCGCAAAGGCTCCATTTTACGTGAAGGGGAGAGCCGTGGTGACGTGGCACCGCGATGACATCATCGCAGCAGTGAATATGCACCGCCCCCATCTTCTGTCCCCCAGTTGCTGTCACCATCGCGTCTTTGCCCCTCAGATGTAGTCACCACCCCGATTTACACTGACTGTTAGGATCAAAACAAAAAGAAACAAAGAGCAGAATTTCGCGAAAGACCTGAACCACAGCTGCGGTAAAAACCATCAAAATGGGCTGCGTGCACCCTGTTTCGGGTGGGGGGGGGGGGGGGGGGGATGGGCAATTTCTACCCCTAGACCTGGCCAACATAAGTATTGTTATCTTCAGAATAACTCTACAAGACTGTATACTGTAAGCTCAAACTGTTGTGACCTTGGTCTCTTTAATGTAACTCCAGAGTGAGGAAGCAGCATGGTAGACTGCCTTTTATACCTGCTTGCCCGGGGTGTGCAGGTGACCCTTGGGTCTCCAACAGGTGCGCCCCTGGTGGCAAGTCTTACACACTAGTAAAGTTTACATACATTACATCACTTCCGCCCCCCCACCCCAAAGTCTTAAATACAAGTTACTTACAAGTTGAGGCGATCCGGGGCTCTATGTTCCCGGGTTGATTGCCCGAGTTGAAGTCCTGGCATGGGTGTATTGGTCGGATCAGTGCTGCACTGCAGCGCGGCTGATCTCATCAGACTGTCAGGCTTGGTGGGTTCATCCTCGTGGTTGACAGCGAGGTCCTCTTCAAACTGTTGGTAATGTCCTCTTCAAACTGTTCTTGTTTGTCAGTGAATCGCAGTTAGGTCTGATCCAAATGCTTTCTGCACGTTTGTCCATTCAAAGGTTTGACAACAAGCACTCTATTCCCCCCCTTGGCTAAAACAGTGCCAGCAACCCATTTGGGACCATGATCGTAATTAAGGACAAACACAGGGTCATTCATCTCAATGTCACGTGATACAACCGCACGATCGTGGTACATGTTATGCCAGTGACACCGGGTTTCTACATGATCATTGAGATCCAGGTGGACTAAGGACAGCCTGGTTTTGAGTGCTCTCTTCATTAACAATTCTGCTGGGAGAACACCAGTAACTGAGTGAGGTTGCATCCGGTAGCTGAGCAGAACCCGAGATAACCGTTCGTCACGCATTTCAAGCTCTGCTGGATGGTTTGGACTGCCCATTCCGCTTGACCATTGGATGCGGGCTTAAACGGGGCAGACCTGACATGCTTGATGCCATTGCAGGTCATGAATTCGTTGAATTCCGAGCTGGTGAAACACGGTCCATTGTCACTAACAAGGACGTCGGGCAAACCATGGGTGGCGAACATGGCCCGGAGGCTTTCAATAGTGGCAATTGACATACATGATGACATTATTATACATTTAATCCATTTAGAGTAAGCATCCACTGCTACAAGGAACATTTTTCCTAGAAAAGGGCCAGCAAAATCTATGTGGACCCTGGACCACGATTTGGAGGGCCATGACCACAGACTCAGTGGGGCCTTCCTAGGTGCATTGCTCAACTGTGAGCAAGTGTTACATTGGTGTACGCATGACTCCAATTCCGAGTCAATGCCGGGCCACCAAATGTGCAACGTGACGATAGCCTTCATCATGACTATGCCTGGGTGGATACTGTGTAGGTCGCATATAAACGTTTCCCTGCCTTTTTTTTGGCAAAACCATGCGATTCCCCCACAGGAGACAATCCGAATGGATGGACATTTCATCCTTGTGTCAGTAAAACGGCTTAATTTTGTCTTGCATTTCCCCGGGAACAGCCGACCAGCTCCCGTTAAGGACGCAGTTTTTTACTAGTGATAGCACAGGGTCCTGGCTAGTCCAGGTCCTGATCTGGCGAGCCGTGACGAGTGACCCCTCGCTCTCAAAAACATCCATTACAAGGAGCAAGTCTGCAGGTTGCGCCATTTCCACCCTAGTGGTGGGCAATGGTAGCCAACTGAGGGCATCAGCACAGTTCTCAGCGCCTGGTCTGTGGCAGATTACATAGTCATACGTAGATAATGTTAGTGCCCATCTTTGGATGCGGGACGAAGCATTGGTGTTTATATCTTTGCTTCCTGAGAACAGTGAAATGAGCGGCTTGTGGTCGGTTTCGAGCTTGAATTGGAGTCCAAATAGATATTGGTGCATTTTCTTAAGCTCGTATACGCATGCTAATGTTTCTTTTCCAACCATACTGTAGGTTCTTTCAGCCTTAGATAAACTTCTGGATGCATCTGCAACCGGTTGCAGTTTGCCTGACATATTGGCTTGCTGTAACACACAACTGACCCCATACGAAGATGCATCACAAGCTAGTACAAAACATTTACACGGGTCATGCAATACAGTAACTTGTTAGAACATAGCAGGTTTCTGGCCTTATTAAAGGCCGTGTCTTGAGATTTACCCCAAACCCAGTCGTCACCCTTGCGTAGCAATAAATGCAAAGATTCCAGCAAAGTGCTCAACTCTGGTAGAAAGTTGCCAAAATAGTTGAGGAGTCCCAGGAACGAATGCAGCTCCATCACAATCTGTGGTCTGGGTGCATTCTTGATGGCCTCCGTCTTGGAGTCCGTGGGTCTGATGCTGTCCGCCACAATCTTTCTCCCCAAAAATTCGACCTCCAAGTGCCAGGAAAACACACTTGGAGCGTTTCAGCCTGAGTCCCACTCTGTCCAGTCGCTTTAGAACCTCTTCCAGGTTGTGCAAATGTTTGGTGGTGAAGCGACCAGTGATCAAGATGTCGTCTTGAAACACCACGGTGCGCGGAACCGATTTCAGCAGACTCTCTATGTTCCTCTGGAAGATGGCCACAGCCGAGCGAATCCCAAAGGGGCATCTGTGGTATATGAACAGTCCTTTTTGCGTGTTGATGCACGTCAATTTTTTTTCGAAGGTTCAGCTAGCTCCTGTGTCATGTAAGCAGAGGTTAGATCCAGCTTGGTGAACGACTTCCCCCCTGCTAGCGCTCTGAACAGGTCATCTTGGGTAGTGGGTACTGGTCCTGTAACGAGACTCGGTTGATCGTTACCTTGTAGTCCCTGCAGATTCTGACCGTCCCATCGCTTTTTAACACTGGAACAATTGGACTGGCCCATTCGTTGAACTCGACTGGTGATATGATTCCCTCTCGTTGAAGTCTGTCCAGCTCGATCTCGACTTTCTCTCGCATCATATATGGAACTGCTCGGGCCTTGTGATGAACGGGCCGTGAATCAGGGACTAGATGGTCTGCACTTTGGCACTTGTGAAGTTGCTGATGCCTGGCTCAAAAAACGACAGGAATTTGTTTAGCACTTGGGTGCACGAGGCACCGAAGACAGTGCTTTGATGTCATCCCAGTTCCATCGGATCTTTTGTAGCCAGCTTCTGCCGAACAGCGTTGGGCCATCGCCTGGTACAATCCATAATGATAAATCATACACAGTTCCATCGTACGATACCTTCATTGCCGCACTGCCAATGACTGGTATGAGCTCTTTGGTGTAAGTGCGCAGCTTTGAGTGAATCAGGCTTAGTTTTGGCCTTTGTGCCTTGTTGCCCCACAGTTTCTCAAAAGCCTTCTGGCTCATAATTGAGTCATTTGTCCCCGTGTCCAATTCCATGGAAACTGTAATGCTGTTTAATTTGACTTTCAACATTATCGGAGGGCTTTTGGTGGTGAAGATGTGTACCCCATACACTTCCTCTTCAGCCTCAGGTTGAGTTGCCTCTCTTACTCATTCAGCGTGATCCGCGCCGGATCGGTCATCTCCTGCCAACTCTGCCACGTGGTGAGTCGCAGCACGTCTGCACATTCGCTGGAGGTGCCCCATTGTTCCACAGCCCTTGCACATGTAGTGCTTGAATCGACATTGATGGGCTCTATGATTACCCCCGTAGCACCAACATGGTGTTAATGGATTTGCATTCACGCCCCACAGCGGCCTCTGAGTCATCCTACATCTGGCCTCTGCAGGTGTGTAGACCCTGCCATGTACAGTTCTGCCTGCTGAAGGCATTATTTTATGCACAGTACTTGCCGGTGAGCTTTGATGCTGCAAAGATATCTACTTAGGGTTATCGTTCGTGGACATGAAAGCCTGGGCTATTGTGATGGCCTTGCTCAGATCTGGGGATTTGGCAGACAGCAGTTTACGAAGAATGACCTCGTGGCCGATTCTAAGCATGAAAAAGTCCCGCAACATTTCCCCCAAAAATCCAACAAATTCGCACGGTCCCGCAAGGCATCTTAGGTTGGCGACATAGCTCGCCACGTTCTGGTCCTCAGAGCGATGGTGCATGTAAAAACGATACCTGGCCATGAAGATACTCTCCTTCGGCTTGAGGTGTTCCCGAACCAGCGTCCACAACTCTGCATATGTCTTGTCCATTGGTTTCGTCGATGCTAGCAGATTTTTGATGAGGTCATATATCGTGGACCCACAAACATTGAGGAGAATCGCCCTGCGCTTGACCGCGGTATCTTCCGTATCCAGCTCGTTGGCCACGAAGTACTGGTCAAGACACTGAACGAAGGCTTCACAATCATCACCCTCAACAAATCTCTCAAGAATACCAACGGCAGCCATAACTGCGTGAAAGTTCATTATCTGTTACTCGTTGCCAATTGTTAGGTTCAGAATAAATCCAGAAGACTGTATGCTGTAAGCTCAAACTGTTGTGACCTTGGTCTCTTTAATGTAACTCCAGAGTAAGGAAGCAGCATGGTAGACTGCCTTTTATATCTGCTTGCCCGGGGTGTGCAGGTGACCCTTGGGTCTCCAACAGGTGCGCCCCCTGGTGGCAAGTCTTACTAGTAAAGTTTACATACATAATTTATAATGGGGAACAAAGAAATGGCAGACCAATTGAACAAATATTTCAGTTCTGTCTTCACGAGGAAAGACACAAATAAGTTTCTGAATGTACCAGGGGACAGTGAGTCTAGTGACAAAGAGGAACTGAGGGATATCCTTATTAAGCGGGAAATTGTTAGGGAAATTGATGGGATCGAAGGCCGATAAATCCCCGGGGCCTGCTAGTCTGCATCCCAGAGTACTTAAGGAAGTAGCCCTAGAAATAGTGGATGCATCGGTGATCATTTTCCAACAGTCTATCGACCCTGGATCAGTTCCTATGGACAGGAGGGTAGCTAATGTAACACCACTTTTTAAAAAAGGAGGGAGAGAGAAAACGGGTAATTATAGACCAGTTAGCCTGACATCAGTAGTGGGGAAAATGTTGGAATCAATCATTAAGAATGAAATAGCAGCGCATTTGGAAAGCAATGACAGGATCGGTCCAAGTCATAATGGATTTATGAAAGGGAAATCATGCTTGACGAATCTTTTGGAATTTTTTGAGGATGTAACTGACAGAGTGGACAGGTGAGAACCAATGGATGTGGTGTATTTGGACTTTCAAAAGGCTTTTGACAAGGTCCCGCACAAGAGATTGGTGTGCATAATCAAAGCGCATGGTATTGGGGGTAATGTCCTGACGTAAATAGAGAACTGGTTGGCAGACAGGAAGCAGAGAGTCGGGATAAACGGGTCCTTTTCCGAATGGCAGGCAGTGACCAGTGGAGTGCCGCAGGGCTCAGTGCTGGGACCCCAGCTCTTTACAATATACATTAATGATTTAGATGAAGGAATTGAGTGTAATAGCTCCAAGTTTGCAGATGACACTAAACTGGGTGGCGGTGTGAGCTGTGAGGAGGATGCTAACAGGCTGCAGGGTGACTTGGACAGGTTAAGTGAGTGGGCAAATGCATGGCAGATGCAGTATAATGTGGATAAATGTGAGGTTATCCATTTTGGGGGCAAAAACACGAAGGCAGAATATTATCTGAATGGTGGCAGATTAGGGAAAGGGGAGGTGCAACGAGACCTGAGTGTCATGGTTCATCAGTCATTGAAAGTTGGCATTCAGGTACAGCAGGCGGTGAAGAAGGCAAATGGTATGCTGGCCTTCATAGCTAGGGGATTTGAGTATAGAAGCAGGGAGGTCTTACTGCAGTTATACAGGGCCTTGGTGAGGCCTCACCTGGAATATTGTGTTCAGTTTTGGTCTCCTAATCTGAGGAAGGATGTTCTTGCTATTGAGGGAGTGCAGCGAAGGTTCAGCAGACTGATTCCAGGGATGGCTGGACTGTCTAATGAGGAAAGACTTGATCAACTGGGCCTTTATTCACTGGAGTTTAGAAGGATGAGAGGGGATCTCATAGAAACGTATAAGATTCTGATGAGACTGGACAGGTTAAATGCAGGAAGAATGTTCCCGATGTTGGGGAAGTCCAGAACCAGGGGACATAGTCTAAGGATAAGGGGTAGGCCATATGGACTGAGATGAGGAGAAACTTCTTCACTCAGAGAGTTGTTAACCTGTGGAATTCCCTGCCGCAGAGAGTTGTTGATGCCAGTTCATTGGATATATTCAAGAGGGAGTTAGATATGGCCCTTACGGCTAAGGGGATCAAGGGGTATGGAGAGAAAGCAGGAAACGGGTACTGAGGGGGTGATCGGCCATGATCTTATTGAATGGTGGTGCAGGCTCGAAGAGCCGAATGGCCTACTCCTGCACCTATTTTCTATGTTTCTACGTTTCTATAACAAGTAACTGCATGCAAAACTCTTGGTCAAGCACATTCCCAGGTGCTGGTGATTAAGATTTCCTAACAATTTGGACCTGAACTTATTTGGAATAAGTACCCTTGCACCCCACATGATACAATCTTTATCCACTGATAACTGATTCCTACGAACCAAGTATGGATGAATATCTTTCTCTGATATTTGGTTTGGCCAGCCATTTGCTATGTAATCATACACCTTTGACATAACTGGGTCATGTTTGGTTGCTCTACCAATCTCTTCAGCTGTGACTGGCAGCTCATCAATGTATGAAAAATAAAAATAAAACCCTATTGGGTGTAACTTGTGATGGGGATGGCAACCTGGACATAGCATCAGCATTACCATCTGACTTAGGTACAACAACAATGGGTGTAGCCTAATTACTTAGATCTACCTTCGAGATAATGTTCTCAGTTTCTCGTTTTTTGAGTTCTTGCTCAACTGTCTCCTTGAGTGTGTATGGTATGGGTCATAGCTTGTAATAAACTGGTTTGGCACTCTTCTATACTCTGACACTCGCCTTGAAGCCTTGGATCAGACTGCCTGTTTCGTGGAACACCTTCGTATACTGCTTTATGACATCATCCCTCGTGCAATCTAGTTTCAACATGAAAAATGTCATTCCAATCCAGCTTCAGTGATCCCAACCAATTTCTACCTGGGCTTGGCTCCTACCACTACTAAGAGAGGCAATATATGAAACTGATCCTTGTATTTCAACGTTACGGTGATACGTCCTATCACAGGGATTTGTTCTCTTGAGTTGCCTCGCAGCTCTATCTTCGACTTCTCCAGTGGAAAATCACTCAATTTGTTGAGATATTGCGATTCTGCAAAATGTCCATTTTCTTGCAGAAAAAACACTCTGCCTTCAAATATGGACAGCTTTGAATGATGCGTTGCCCAAGGCACCGATGGCAAAACTTCAATGTGTTGCTACCTTGGCCATTTGCTAGGCCTTGGGGCCCAACTGCCTTTTATTTTTAACCTGCAGGCGATTTAG